>NC_064641.1:758512319-758820047 GCF_023864345.2 Schistocerca serialis cubense | reverse complement strand
GCTACTTGTTTATGATACCGAGACAGAGACGGCATGCTGGAATGATCACGTCTATATCTGAACAGATATAATGGACTAAGTCCACTGTTGACTTCATTTAGCCAGAGATGGATCTGCATTTTTACGTCGAATAATTTATCTTTCAAATGCTACATATACTGGACGATGATCGTTCCTCCGCGCCATCCCCCACCCCCCTCCCTTCCTTTCCCTCTCATCAATGCTCATTATGTTAAAATGAATCAATCCAAGTGATACTCTATTCTAAAATACTAACTGAAACAGTAATTGGGATTATCTACGCTGTAAGGTGGTCAAGTCATGTTGATTTCTGTATGTTATCGATGTGCATGTCAGAGAGAGAGCAAGTTATGTTACTGTTGAACTATCCTTTGCTCTTATCGTGGCACAATATTTGCCTCTGCGCAGGCTGATACGGTCTTAGTTGAAATGTTGTAGGTGATGGATGTATTTAGTAGTGCTGTATTGACTTGTGATGGTATATGTTAGATGAAGAAAGATTTATTGTAAAGGACAACAAGGATGAGTATGTTGTGTACATTGAAAGCCGAAAGGAATACAAATTTTGAATAGTGTTATTTTTGAAGAAAAGAAGTGTGAGGTAAGACTGCAGTACTGCAGATCTATGAATGAATGTTGTCAGCTAGTTAATTTGCTCAGAGCTGCGAGAATCACCACCCCACTTCAGTGAGTCATGCATTAACATATTAATTGATTAAGCTGTCTGATTTTTATAGAAATTCTCTGTTAACATTTACCTTCTCTAAATCATTGTTCAGACATATGTTATGTGTGAAGACAACGTGAAGTATTACTCTGTCTTCTTTAATTTATGCTTCGTAAAAACGTTGTCTTGGCATATCATTTCATAGGAATAGTTACTCTCCCCATCTCCATGTTTGTCATTACTCATTACCACATGGAATAGTTCGAATGTGTAACTAGAAATAGAAATCTTGCTTAGCCGTTGCCTCCTTGCTGTTTGCTTTTGAGCTTTCGAGAAATCTGTAAAAATGTTGTCAAGACGTGAGGTAAGTGGAAATTTTGATTAGGGTCAAATAATTATTTTACTTCAGTTGCGCATTTAACATAAACACAAGTTGCATTCATATCAGTTCTAGTTCAGTTCATATTACGTCCTGTTTAGTCAAAGTTTAGCATACGAGTTTAAGTTGGATAACAGTTTGTGGGGACACAGTTTTTTAATACATAGCCTTTTGTTGAGAGGGAGGTAGAGCTGGGCTAAATTTCAGACAAGTCCGGATATGGTGGGGAAATTAAGCATAATCAATTGTTCTGTGACTTTAATGAAGTGATATATCTTGAAGATTAGTTTGGTGCAGAAATAAGGTAAAGCTGCCACCAATTCAAAAATCTATTTGATCACCACAGTGCTTTACTAGCAGTTGGAGTTAGTACCCTGCCGCCTCCCTCCGACCTTTGAACTGAGTTAATGCGGTTAGTTATAGGGAGACCTACGGTTTAAAGTACAAGTCGGCATTTTTACCATCAACAGGCATTGCGAAGGTGAAAGAAAAATCGAGCCTGAGACCTTTAGATGCGTTTATGTTCGCATTTTTTATTGTCTTTACTTCTCTCCTGCTTTTGAAGTCCTGAAATAAAAAAATTCTGTCGTTCTTCCGATTTCATAAAGTAATAAAACTTGTAGCTCTTCAGGCTTTCCCGGCGAGAACTTGACATGCGGAATAAATGGGTCTACTGCCGGATGTTAGTGTCGCTCTGGCACAATATTTCGGCCACGTAACTCGTTGCCTTCATCAGGTGCTACCTGAGACTGCCGTATTGGAGGATCTTGTCCAGTATTTATGCCCAGAGGGCGCTGGGTGCCTGAAGAAGGAAACGAGTTACGTGGCCGAAATATTGTGCCAGAGCGACAGTAGACCCGATTATTCCACATGTCAAGTAATAAAACTTGTTTAGTAGAAAAAGGTCACTGAAAAGTATCCACGTATTTCTTCAAAACTGAAAACAAAATGAAATCTTTTTCTCGAGAACAAGGAAGAAAATAACTGTGTGGAGTCAAATAATTCATTTACTCTAATTGATTGCAGACTTCTAGAGTTGGCGATTATGAAATAACATAAATAATGAATGAAATGCACTATATTGCTTATGTTATACATGATTAATTTATTGAGAAAGCCGGTTTTCAGCTTACAAGTCCATCATCAGACTTTAACTGACTATTGTCGCCAGATAAGTTACAATATTTGTGGACAACACTGGAAAAGATGTCACACATCCTGATTGCGGCACGGTAAACGACAGCACATGTGGTGATAATGCAATTTAAAAGATGAAATGTTGAATAATAAATATAAAGGGAGAAAATAGGAAAAACATTAACACTGAACTGGAAAACTGTGCCTACATAACGGTTTACATTAATACATTTAACACATATTTGCATAACCTAAACAGTCAACATAAAAATTTTCAGTTCACAATGGAAACTAACAACTAATCCATAAACTTTCTAGATCTCACTACTGATATAACATTGTTTCAAAATACATTGAAAAAACTACAACTACTGACGTATTAATACCTTCTTGCTCACAACACCCAGTAACACACAAAAATGCAACTTTCCACTCAGTGGTGCACCATCTCATATCTGTTCCCATATCCAAAGATGAGTTCAAAGCAGAGTTGTATAAAATAAAATTTACTTCCTCAATCAATGGCTGCAATCCTGTGCTAGTTGGCCACATATTCCATAGGAAATAAAAAGTGAAAATTATAACCCTCCTCTATGACCCATCTGTAGCCTCTTCCACTAGCTGCAGGAAGTGCTGTGCAATACCATATCTAGGGGAGATATCACAGCTTGTAGGAGAAACGCTGAAATCCTGCAACTATAGAATTTCCCACTATGTGAAGAACACTATAGCCTGGTAACAAAGATAAGACCATTTCAAAGATAAGACCATTACTAGTTGACAGCGGGGGATATAAAATTACTTGTTCTGATTGTGATAAGTTTCATATTGGTCGATAAGGCAGAGATGTAAAAACTAAGCTGGCTGAACATGAACGCAGCTGGAGGTTGCAGAATTCTGACTGTACATGTGCTGATCATGTACTGAGTGAGGGCCACAACTATCAGCTACAGTCCCATGGCCTTAACAAACAAAGGCCAAAAACTCAATCTGCTGGAAGGTATGGAAATCAGCAAGCATCTAGCCCCCTGTCCTGATCTAATCTTGGTGATCAAACACAGCTTAATTCTTCCCCTCTACTAAACCTCACATAATACTCTGTTTTCCATTACTTCCACAATGTCTGTTCTCTCTCATTCCTCCATTTTCCCGTATTTATTGATTTCTTTTGTGTTGAGATTGCCTATGTACTCAATATATTCCGTAACTACAATTGTTAATTTTTTTCTTTTAAATGGTTTTCTGTATCATTTTCCATATGTAATACCTCTTGAAGTTGCGTTGTCAAGTACTTATTTTATTTTGTTGGGTTTGTTTATTATTGTAAACTGTTATGTGGGTAAGAATTCCAGTTTGTTGTTAATGTGTTTTTCCTGTTTTATCTCTTTATATTTATTTATTGCTCAACGTTTCACCTTTTAAATTGCATTACCACCACACTGTCAAATATTTTATTTACTGTGTATTTGTTCTCAGTCTATATGTGTAACACCTTTTGCGGTGTTAGAAGTTTGGACAACATGGTTATGGAGTAACAGCGATTAGTATAAACTAACTTAGTATTAAGAAATCAGTCTTAATCGCGTTTTTTATTTATTTAGTGCCTACCAGTTTCAGCCCATCGCAGGGGCCATCTTCAGAGCGAAAATACTGTGAAATTACAATATCTTAGACAAGACTAATGATACCTATCTTAAAAGAGTGTAATTTCACAGTATGTTCGACCTGAAGATGGCCCCTGCGATGGGCTGAAACCGATCGGCACTAAATAAATAAAAAACGCGATTAAGACTGTTTTCTTAATACTAAGTTTTGCAATGTTGTTCACAAACTTTGTTACTCCTTTGGCGACAATAGTCAGTTAAAGTCTGATGATGGCCTTGTACGCCGAAAACTGGTTAACACAATAAATTAATCCTGTAGAACATAAGCAATATAGTGTTTTTCGTTTACTCTAATATTGTTCTACCAGGAACCAACGGAAGATTCAGTTAGCAAAAAAATGTGAAGCTCATCTTCCAAATGAATAAGAGTCAGTCCTGTTTGTTCGGGAAATTTATGAAGATAAATATTTATGTACTTCATGATATTAAATGAATTTGTTCTTCTGACTAGATAAAGTATTACATCTGTAATTACAACACCAGAACAC
This sequence comes from Schistocerca serialis cubense, assembly GCF_023864345.2. Classification (NCBI taxonomy): domain Eukaryota; kingdom Metazoa; phylum Arthropoda; class Insecta; order Orthoptera; family Acrididae; genus Schistocerca; species Schistocerca serialis. Next base: position 758,815,691 of record NC_064641.1, on the reverse strand, counting down.
GGAAGCACCAGAACAAGGAACTTCACGAGGGCAGAAGTTTTGTTTGCTTTCGGATCATTACTTTTGTTTTTCTTTGTTTGCTTTCTTATATTTCTCCACATGAAAATTTACCACTTACGTGAAACAGCTATAACAATTTAAAATACACTTTTGCGTCTTTTTCCTTTCACATTGTGTCGATTACGTAAGGTCTGGCGTGATACTGAGCACTAGTGGAGATTCCTTGATCATGGTGTACAGCATATTACCAAATGTTTTTCTGTGATTGTAATCCCATGCAGTTCGAAAGACTTCCCCTTTAATACACGACAAATATTCCGAGACTGTAGCATCTCGGTTCCGAATAACATGGGTGGCTGCACGCCCGATCATGCGTAGAGCTGCATGATAATCAGTAATTGGCTGTCATGCGCGGTCACGCAGCATCAGTTTCCGAATAGCCAGATAGCGTGCGTACGTCCTATCAATGATGGCCAGTCGGTGGCTGAGAAGATCCCACATTTTCTGCGGTGCTCCACGAGCAAAACTGTGCGTGAGCTTGTCAACGTCTTCTCATTTGTCGCAAGCAGCTGTTGCACTGAATAGGATTCTCTCGAGTTTGTCGTTCGTTGGGTTTTTTTTATATCTATAGTCTGACAGTTTACCACCGAGCTAATGAGCCACAGAGAATTGTGTATATGAAGATAAAAGTTCAGTTTTTTAACACTGAGATAAAAATTACTAGCGGTGATCAACAAATAATGCAACACTTTTTCTCGGCCAGTTTTAGTTGAAAAAACACAGAATTTGTTGTGGGACTTCGTGGATATTCTCGCTGTAGCCCCTAGAGTTTTATGAAGTTCCGGTAGCTGCCGGCGCTATACGTAACCTCTATAATGGCGTCTGTAACAGAGGTGCGTTCCAAGCAGAGAACTTTTATTGATCCAGAATGAAATTTTCACTCCGCAACGGAGTGTGCGCTGATATGAAACTTCCTGGCAGATTAAAACTTTGTGCCGGATCGAGACTCGAACTCGGGACCTTTGCCTTTCGCGGGCAAGTGCTCTACCAACTGAGCTACCCAAGCACGACTCACGCCCCGTCCTCACAGCCTTAGGAGACGAGGTACTGGCGGAGTTAAAGCTGTGAGGACGGGGCGTGAGTCGTGCTTGGGTAGCTCAGTTGGTAGAGCACTTGCCCGCGAAAGGCAAAGGTCCCGAGTTCGAGTCTCGATCCGGCACAAAGTTTTAATCTGCCAGGAAGTTTCAACTCTTATTGGGTTCCTTTCGGCAAAAACGCAGAGCATCGCAGTGAACAATAGCACGATGAGTCGCTGGGTGACGTATCTGACATCATCGCAGCAAGGTCGCTCAAATCTGTCCGATCTCCCGCGTGCCGACCTGCTGCACACAGCTGTGACTTTTGCGGTGTTGGAACGTAAGGACACTCTCAACTGAACATTCTGTTGGTAATACTGACACTCGTCCACCAGTTGGGGTACTCAAAGGTAGGTGCCCGCTGGGTTCCTCCTCGCCTAAAAGAAGACATCTACAGCAACGAAGGACCATCTTTGCTGAACTGTTTGCGCATTATCAGGCTGATAGTGACAATTTTTTGTTGAACATTGTGGCAGGCCATGAAACTTGGGGTTCGTCACTTCGAACTGGAAACAAAACGGCAGTCCACGGAGCTGCGCCGTACCTCGTTTCGTCCGAATTAAATTTCAAAGCCGGTAAACTCATGGCTATAGTCTTCTGGGACTCTGAAGGGGTTATTCTCTTCGATGTGCAACGACCAAGTCGGAAGTGTACTGTGCTATCCTCAGGAAATTGAAGAAACGACTTGAACTTGTTCGTCACAAAATTGCAAACGAACTTCTTCTCCATGACAACGCAAGGGCTGACACAAGTCTGTGCACTCCAGTGGAGCTCAGAATACTTCATTGGACGGTTCTTTCTCATTCACCCTACATCCCGGATCTCACGCGTTCCGACTTCCATCTGTTTGACCCAATGAAGATGCACTCCACGGAAAGCACCATGTGAATGATGGGGAGGTTACTGATGCAGCAAGGAGTTGGCTTCGACGTCGACCAGTAGAATGGTATCATTTGAGCACACACACCCTCCCAGTATGGGGGCGTGAGTTCGTCGCATTGAACGTAAATTAGGAAAATAGGGATTTGAAGCCAAAAGAGTAGGGCGTAAGTGGTGTATTGGAATCCTGAATGAAACCAAACTGCTTTCAGAAAAAAAAGTGCTGCATTAGTCATTGAACGTCTCTCTTGTATGTAATTCATCGTTCTCTATACATTGTTCTCTTTAGATTCAAGTAATATTGCTATGGAGTACGTCCTGGACGCCAGATCCGATGAATTTCAATTTGGCTTTTATGGTTCAAAACAAAAGTAATGTCAGTGGGAAATAAATATAAACGGATTGAGTGCCAAATAGGAGGAACAAAGTTAGAACAGGTGGGCGGTTTCAAGTACTTAGGATGCATATTCTCACAGAATGGCAACATAGTGAAAGAACTGGAAGCGAGGTGTAGCAAAGCTAATGCAGTGAGCGCTCAGCGCCGGCCAGAGTGGCCGAGCGGTTCTAGGCGCTACAGTCTGGAACCGATCGACCGCTACGGTCGCAGGTTCGAATCCTGCCTCGGGTATGGATGTGTGTGATGTCCTTAGGTTAGTTAGGTTTAAGTAGTTCTAAGTTCTAGGGGACTGATGACCTCAGATGTTGAGTCCCATAGTGCTCAGAGCCATTTGAACCATTTTGGGCGCTCAGCTACGATCTAATCTCTTCTGCAAGAAGGAAGTCAGTACCAAGACTAAGTTATCTGTGCACCGTTCAATCTTTCGACCAACTTTGTTGTATGGGAGCGAAAGCTGGGTGGATTCAGGTTACCTTATCAATAAGGTTGAGGTTACGGATATGAAAGTAGCTAGGATGATTGCAGGTACTAGTAGATGGGAACAATGGCAAGAGGGTGTCCACAATGAGGAAATCAAAGAAAAACTGGGAATGAACTCTATAGATGTAGCAGTCAGGGCGAACAGGCTTAGATGGTGGGGTCATGTTACACGCATGGGAGAAGCAAGGTTACCCAAGAGACTCATGGATTCAGCAGTAGAGGGTAGGAGGAGTCGGGGTAGCCCAAGGAGAAGGTACCTGGATTCGGTTAAGAATGATTTTGAAGTAATAGGCTTAACATCAGAAGAGGCACCAATGTTAGTACTGAATAGGGGATGATGGAGGAATTTTATAAGGGGGTCTATGCTCCAGACTGAACCCTGAAAGGCATAATCAGTCTTAAATGATGAAGATGATGGTTGAAATGGCTCTGAGCACTATGGGACTTAACATCTGAGGTCATCAGTCCCCTAGAACTCAGAACTACTTAAACCTAACTAACCTAAGGACATCACACACATCCATGCCCGAGGCAGGACTCGAACCTGCGACCGTAGCAGTCGCGCGGTTCCATATTGAAGCGCCTAGAACCGCTCGGCTACCGCGGCCGGCTTGACTTTTACCCTGAAAGCGTACAGTGTACCTAGGAAGTTTTATCTGCCGTATTAGTTGAGGTATTAGCTTGTAAAGAAAACTGAGCAACTGAGAATGTTACTCAATTTTTGTCAGAGTGTTATGGTTCCTGGTGATTATTTTTGTCGTTCTGGAAAACAGAGTTTACTATTTCGTCGCATCTGGCAGTTTTCGTAGCGGTCATACGCTTTTAATGCCACTGAATGGCATTCAGTATTTTTCATAGTGTTGCTTCCGAGTGGATGTCGCTGAAAGTGTAGTAACTGAGAGTAAATTAATCAAAAGGTTAAGAAAGAAAACAGTACTTTCATTCTCATAGAAAAATAGTGACTTGCTAGAATATTCCAATTTGTGTTTGATGTTTTGCAACGTCAATTATCACAGCTTTCTCTACACCTTTTCATTACACGCGGACTATTGCTAAAAATGTACTACTTACGGCATGTAATTGCCTGACATCAGTTACCTCGTTTTGTGCTCTTTACTGTTTTGGAGTTACACATGGGTGACAAAGATCCGATTACGCATCAGGACAGCTTACCGGATGTCTGATAAGCTTGTTGCTTGTACGGTAACACGTTCCATAGATTTCGTCCTCACCTGTCCTATGTAATATGTCTCCATTCTACGGCTTACAAAAGTTACAGATTTCATGTAGAAAAAAAAAAAAAAAAAGAAACGTGTCACAGTATGAATTTAAATTTTCATTCGGAATCGCCAAGTATTTTCTTTTTCTTTTTACGTATGTACTACCAGTTTAGTATTTACAAACCATCCGTCCTCAAATCTAGCCTTACTATAAAAGTAATTTAGTTCAGGAGATGAGTAGCTTTGATATGTCAATGGAACTAGTTGTGAAAAAGCCTTGCGACCTCACTGATAAAGAAAAATCTGCCCACTAGTTGCGTCGGTGTGAGCATTGCCCTTTAAATGCAAAGTTCAGGAGACTGAATTACGGTCCGTTGCACAGTTTCAATCTTCCAGAAAGTTTCGAAATCGTAAACGCTCCACTGATAACTGAAAGATTCATTGTGGAAGCAATCTCCTACCCTAGCCTGTTGCTAAGCCATCTCTCTGCATTATCCTTTCTTCCAGGTGTGCTAGTCCAGCGAGGTATGTAGAAGAGCTTATGTCAAGTTGGGGAAATAAAAGAGAGTCACTAGCAGAAGTTAAATTATGAGGGTGAGTCTTGAATATTGCCTGAGTAGTTCAGTTGCAAATGTATGATTTCCATTTCGTTTAACGTCCTGTTGTCAGTTTGCTTAAAGAAAGGACCTCCAGCGTTTTCGTTCGCGCCTCCTATAGTAAGCATAAAGAGTGATAATATTTCGAACTGCTTTTGCATATTTGTAATTATTAGTGTTTAGTTGTGGTACCAGTTTGTTAATAGTGAGTCGCCAACGTAAAAGCAGACGTCTCGATGCATTAAGGAATCTAGCAGCAGTAATGAAAGCACTAGTCGAGACACGCAGGAATCAGCCGATACTTCTCGTCGCAGGGAATAAGCTAAATTGCAATGAAAAAAACAGAACGCATACTAACCATTAGGGGCTGCATGTACTGATAAAAGGCAGTGCAGTAATGGTATTTTTGGATAGGGGGAAAAGTGCTGTTCTTGGCCAATTAAAGGAATTGACAGGAGCTTATTGTCTGCCGTCCTGACCGGAAGTGGTCGTTGGTAGGAGCCACGTATTACAGAGATGTGGTACAGTACAGGCGAACAGCAGCACTTGCTATGTCCTACATACACTGAGGTAACTAAAGTCATGAGTAACCGATATGCACATATATAGATGGCGGTAGTATTGTGAACACAAGGTATAAAAGGGCAGTGCATTAGCAAAGCTGTCATTTATACTCAGGTGATTCATGTGACAAGGTTTCCGTCGTGATTAGGGGCGCACGACGGATATTAATGGATTTTGAACACGGAGTGGTGGTTGCTGCTAGATGCATGTGACATTACATTTCGGAAATAGGGAATTCAATATTCTCAGATCCACAGTGTCAAGAGTGTTCGGAGAATACCACATTTCAGGCATTACCTCTTACCACGGACAACGCAATGGCCGATGGCCTTCACTTAACGATTGAAAGCAGCGGATAAATTTGGCGTTATGAGCTATGGCACCAGACGACCTACGCGAGTACCTTTGCTTACAGCACGACATCGCCTGCAGCGACTCTCCTGGGCTCGTGGCCATATCGCTTGGAGCTTAGTCGATTGGAAAACCATGGCCTCATCAAATTAATCCCGATTTCAGTTGGTGAGAGATGATAGTAGGGGGGAGGGGGGTTCGAGGATGGCGTAGACCCGACGAAGCTATGGCCCAAGTTGTCAACAAGGCACTGTGGTGCTCCACAATAGTGTGTACCGTGTTTACATTAAATGGACTGGATCCTCTGGTCCATCAGAACCTACCATTGACTGCACTGACAGGAAATGGTTTTCTTCGGCTACCTGAAGACCATCTGCAGCCATTCATGGACTTCATGTTCCCAAAAACGATACGCCATGTCACCGGGCCGCAGTTGTTCGTGAATGTTTTCAAATGGCTCTGAGCACTATGCGACTTAACTTCTGAGGTCATCAGTCGCCTAGAACTTAGAACTACTTAAACCTAACTAACCTAAGGACATCACACACATCCATGCCCGAGACAGGATTCGAACCTGCGACCTTAGCTGTCACGCGGTTCCAGACTGAAGCGCCTTTAACCGCACGGCCACACCGGCCGGCATGAATGTTTTGAGGAGCATTCTGGACAGTTGGAGAGAATGATTGGGCCTCCCAGATCGCCCGACATGAATCCCATCGAAATTTATGGGACGTATTCGTGGAGTTTGTTTGTGCAAAAAAATCCTGCACCGGCAACACTTTCGCAATTATGGACGGCCATAGAGGCTGCATGGCTCGGTATTTCTGCAGGGAACTTCCAACTACTTGTTGAGCCCATTTCAAATTGCTGCACTATGCCGCGCAAAAGGAGGTCCGACACGACATTGGTTACAAATATTGGGAAGAGTTAGCTAAGACAGATCGGGCCTGAAATGGCAGAGAACCACTTTTTTATTGGTAGGCCTTCGACTAGGGATCATTTTTATATAATTACTGTCTAGCGGAACGACGAGGGAAATGCAGTAGGATTTGTGCGCGAACATGACAAGATTTCGTAAGCTCAGAACGTTACACTATGACCGTACTTAATTCGTGATCTGTGAGTAGAGCAGTACCTAAAGGTCATTGCTAATTAACATGTGTGGGTAGTACTGGGGCCACTTCGATCGATAGAGATTTAAAAAAGAAGTTGTTAAAGCAAAAGACTATGCCCATCAAGATCACTTATATGAATTTCAAGTGAGAAAAATATGTAAAATGAAGCCAAAGGTTAGTTAGAATATTTTAAGGAAAAATGAATATCAGTTTCTTTATTTCAGTTTGTCTTAAATACTGCGATTCCATTGCAGAGTACAAATTATCTACAAGATAATGAAATTTATACCACCATACTCTAAATTATTTAAATGTAATATCTTTTTATTAGTCAGATGCGTTCAGTTTAGGCTCAGTAGGCTTAAATTGAAAAATTAATTTCACATAACTGAAGAAACAGTTCGCTAGCAGAATCGCTGTTTCTTAAAACAGAAAAAATGAAGAAGAAAGAAGTAGCGTTATTAGTGCAAGCAAGAATAAAATTTACGCTTCTTGTAACACCAAGAAACGGTTGAGAGTTGATACAGTAATTTTATTAATTCCGCTGCGTCAAGGAAGATGATCAGCGACTAAACCAGCTTCTGTTCTCATCTTAGTCAAAAACCTGCTAACGTGAAAGACGGATACAGTACCGATAACGAAGTTGCTACTGAATCGTGCATTCGTTATCGATTTAAACCCATTAGATTAGCTGTCGCGTAATGTTGGGCCGCATTGCAATGTTTTAAAACGAGATGGGGCTCGGCATCCGGCTCACCGTTTTAATATGCCACGAAGTTTCAAATCAGCGAGCACTCTGTTCCAGAGCGAATGGTTCACTCTTGTCCGCTGCTCGGTGAAAGATTCATTCTGGAAACCACCAGGAAGTTTCAAATTAGTGTACACTCCGCTGCGGACTGAATGATTCATTCTGGAATCCATTAATTGTCATCGTCCAGTAGGTGGAAATTGATTAATGCCTCGCCATGCATTACATCACCTCCGGTGAGTGTGATGGGCATTCAATTCAATAATGTAAGGCGCCTGGCTGTGACGTCGGCGAACGCACTTTCTGAAACAGCCTGATGCAGTATAAGGCAAGCGGTATATTATAAATACGAGGGCCGTTCAATAAGCAAAGCAATATATTTTCTTTGCGAAAGCAGATTCGTTTTATTCAGGGTCGTGTACATCATATCATTCCCCACTCTTTTTTTATATAAAACTCTACTTTTCAACAAAATCTCCGTTCAACGACCTTACGCCACCTTCCTGGGAGGGCCTGTATGCCCGCATGATTCAACTCTACTGGTCGATGTCGGAGCCAAAGTCTAGTGTCAGCACAACGAACAGAGACGTCCAGTTGTGCAGCGAGGTGTTTGATTCTGATCTGCCGACCACCTCGAATGAGGGTGTCCGCACGTTCCAACACTGCGGTTCTCACACTTGTCTGAAGCCAGCCGGCACGCAGGAGATGGGACAGGTTTGTGTGACCCTGTTGCGATGATGACAGACGCCTCTCCCAACGCCTTACCCTGATTTTGTTCACTGCCTGGTCTCTGTAGACATTCTGCAAGTGCCTAGGAAAACAGCGATGTTCTACACTCGTGCTCATAAATTAAGGATAATTGCAGAATGTGGTGCCACACAACGTGGCACTACACAAAACTGGCGCTAATAGCATAGGCACATAGGGAACACACACGAAAAGATCTGTAAGTCCACGGTATTGGTGAAAAGTTGAGAAAACCGTCCCGAAACACATGTGCTACAAAACGCAACTGTTCCCTGCGCATGTACCCTGACATCAATATGGGATATGATCACCATGCACATGTACACAGGCCGCACAACGGGTTGGCATACTCTGGATCAGGTGGTCGAGCGGATGCTGGGGTATAGCCTCCCATACTCTTGCACCAGTGCCTGTCGGAGCTCCTGAAGTGTCGTAGGGGTTTGAAGACGTGCAGCGACACGTCGACGGAGAGCATCCCAGACGTACTCGATGGGGTTTAGGTCTGGAGAACAGGCACGCTACTGCGTTCGCCTGGTATCTTCTGTTTCAAGGTACTCCTCCACGATGACAGCTCGGTGGGACCGTGCGTTATCATCCATCAGGAGAAAGGTGGGACCCACTGCACTCCTGAAAAAGCGGACATACTGGTGCAAAATGACGTCCCGATACACCTGACCTGTTACAGTTCCTCTGTCAAAGACATGCAGGGGTGTACGTGCACCAATCATAAACCTACCCCACACCATCAAACCACCACCTCCATACAGATCCCTTTCAAGGACATTAAGGGGTCGGTATCTGGCTCCTAGTTCACGCCAGATGAAAACCCGGCGAGAATCACTGTTCAGACTATACCTGGACTCTTCCGTGAACATAACCTGGGACCAATGTTCCAGTAACAATGTACTGAGTTCTTGACACCAGGCTTTACGGGCTCTCATGTCAACAGGAGTCAGTGGAATGCACCTTGCCGGTCTCCGGGCGAATAAACCATGTCTGTTCAGTAGTCTGTAGACTATGTATCTAGAGACAACTGTTCCAGTGGCTGCGGTAAGGTCCCGAGCAAGGCTACCTGCAGTACTCCGTGACCGTCTGCGGTCACTGATGGTGAGATATCGGTCTTCTTGTGGTGTTGTACACTGTGAAATTCCCGAACTGTAACGCCTGGACACGTTTCCTGTCTGCTGGGATCGTTGACATAATCTTGAGATCACGCTTTGTGGCACATGGAAGGCCCATGCTACGACCTTCTGTGTTTGGCCAGCCTCCAGTCGCCCTAGTATTCTACCCCTCATAACGTCATCAATATGTGTTCTTTGAGCCAGTTTCAACACACAGTCACCATTAGCACGTCTGAAAACGTCTGCACACTTACTTGCTGCACCGTACTCTGACATACACCAACACACCTCTGCGTATATGGACTGCTGCCAGCGTCACCGTGCGACGACCACAGGTCAGATGCACTACATGGTCATACTCCGAGGTGATTTAAACGCGCAAACCGCCCACCAGAGCGTTGTTTCACCATGTACCAGCATTTCCTTAATTTATGAACATGAGTGTAGTTTTCCGCCAATAGAAACTCAATGACAGATCTCTGCTTGTAACGCACCTCCGATACAGACACCATTTTGAAGGTTACGTACGCTGCAGCCACCAATCGGAAATGTAAGGATTGAACCGGGAATATTCCACTATGTCCCACAACAAATTCCGCATTTTTTAGAACGAAGCTGACCGAAAAAAATCTTGCATTACTTACTGAACGCTGATAGTAGATACACGTATAATGCCATCAACATATGCGTTGTTTGGTTTGCGCATAACAAAATTCAACCCACTTGCCACAGCTATACAGTCGGATCACCGCACGGCAGTAAACATTTGTCCTGGCATAAGCTGTTGTAGTGAATGATTCTCGGCGACTACCGCGTTAATGCATCAGTTTCTTTTCGCCAACATTTCATGATATCTCTGAACAGTGACGTCTACAGTGCCTGAATGGATTCTGAACATTGAACTCACGCGTGTCCACAGTTTGTTGTCTGCATAGTCCGCCATATTGCAGTTAGGAGAGAAGTGTCGACTAGTCTGTACCTGTTTAAAGATCAGATACTTATTTCAGTTTACAACTGTGTCATTGACTGAAAAAATGTCTGAATAACGGACAATCGGATCAGCACAAGACTGCAAACCTTCATCAGAAAAGTCACACATAAGCAGAATTATTCTTTTCTTCACATAAACTAAGCACATCATAATATCTCTTGAGGTACTATTCTTAGAAATGGTAACAGAAAATTTTGTGATCCTGAAATATTTCCTGAGCTATGTTCTTTACTGCAAGGTTCCCAAAACTGTGTTCCGCGGAACACTTGTGTACCACGGGACGTGAATAAGTGCTCCGCGAAAAACCGTTAATAACATGGTGCTTCCTTTTTGCTACATTTTGATGGTACTATTTTTTTTTAATTTTATTATGATTTCTGTGTTATTAGTTATGATTTAACACTGACCTAATCAATGAATAAAACAAGTTTTTTCTCATTTCCTGAAATTTTATCAACCTTCAAAATAAACAAGGTGTTCCATCAAAGTGCCAGGATTGGCAAAGTGTTCCATCAGAGGAAAAGTTTGGGAACCCCTGGTTTACTATGTATATTCTGTAGGAAATTTACAAGTATTTTCAACAGAGATTCAGGAATCCATTACCTATTACCTTGTTGGGCTACCTGTGGCTCCTGTCTGAATATACGACATGTAGTAGCCACAAGAACTGATAGTCTTCATGAAAAAGCGATAATTGATATACAGGGTGATTCAAAAAGAATACCACAACTTTAAAAATGTGTATTTAATGAAAGAAACATAATATAACTTTCTGTTATACATCATTACAAAGAGTATTTAAAAAGGTTTTTTTTCGCTCAAAAACAAGTTCAGAGATGTTCAATATGGCCCCCTCCAGACACACGAGCAATATCAACCCGATACTCCAACTCGTTCCACACTCTCTGTAGCATATCATGCGTAGCAGTTTGGATAGCTGCTGTTATTTCTCGTTTCAAATCATCAATGGTGGCTGGGAGAGGTGGCCGAAACACCATATCCTTAACATACCCCCACAAGAAAAAATCTCAGGGGGTAAGATCAGGGGTTCTTGGAGGCCAGTGATGTCACGAGCTGCCTGGCGGCCGATCCATCGCCTCGGGTAGTTGACGTTCAGGTAGTTACGGACAGATAAGTGCCAATGTGGTGGCGCTCCATCCTTTTTCGTAGGACTCTCCATACAGTTGATTGTGGAATTTGCAGCTCTCTGCTAGCTCTGCGAGTCGATTTTCCTGGGCTGCGAACAAATGCTTGCTGGATGCGTGCTACATTTTCATCACTCGTTCTCGGCCGTCCAGAACTTTTCCCTTTGCACAAACACCCATTCTCTGTAAACTGTTTATACCAACGTTTAATACACCACCTATCAGGAGGTTTAACACCATACTTCGTTCGAAATGCACGCTGAACAACTGTCGTCGATTCACTTCTGCCGTACTCAATAACACAAAAAGCTTTCTGTTGAGCGGTCGCCATCTTAGCATCAACTGACGCTGACGCCTAGTCAACAGCGCCTCAAGCGAACAAATGTACAACTAAATGAAACTTTATAGCTCCCTTAATTCGCCGACAGATAGTGCTTAGCTCTGCCTTTTGTCGTTGCAGAGTTTTAAATTCCTAAAGTTGTGTTATTCTTTTTGAATCACCCTGTACTGTTGAGAGAAACACACTCTCGCATTGGTAATACGTGTCTCTATTAGACCCAGTGGGAACATACAGGCTGCATCACTTCCGCTAAAACATATGTAGAATTAATGTATTTCGTTTTAGACTGAGAGGTTGGTGCCCTGTGCAATTTAACATCAGTTAATACTTAATTATTACTTGCTTAGTCCGTTCGTGATTTATATCATCAGCAGCGGGTCGTCATTTAGCAAATTTTACAATTATGTAAGTAGGTGCAACAAAAATAAAGCATTATTGAAAAATATTATAAGTGATCTATTTTGATGAAACATATTGCACGTAAAAATTAAACATATCATTATTGGAAATAAATTACAAACCATAAAAGCTTACTAAAAACTGAAAGTGAAACAAAATCTGTAAGTTATTGTTCATGGCAGGTATCGTACATTCGTCTTGGTGTTATTGATAATAAAGAACAGGTTTTGTTTCCTTCTTATAAGTTATCAATAGCGCAGAGATTATTAATTTTAAGTAATTATTACTAACAGTTGACGAAATATCTCTTCCCAGGAACTGTGTTTTCTTAATCCAGTCAAACATAGAACATTATAGGGGAAAATCGCGTAGTCCCAAATTTTTGTGCTTTGGTAGGAGGAAGTATCATGAACAACATACTAAAAACTCTGCCGGAGGTGTGTCAGTGTGGAAATTTTAAGGATGTGTAGTATGTTTTTCGTGACGCTCTTTCCTACCACTGTACAAACATTTGCGAATACGCGAATTTTTTCCCTTATTCGACCTTCTCTGGTCTTCGTTGACTGAACTATAAGTTTGATTTATATTTCCTTACTTTGGACGAAGAAAACTTATTGATTGAGCCGGCCGCTGTGGCCGAGCGGTTCTAGGCGCTTCCGTCCGGAACCGCACTGCTGCTAGGTCGCAGGTTCGAATCCTGCCTCGGGTATGGATGTGTGTGATGTCCTTAGGTTAGTTAGGTTTAAGTAGTTCTAAGTCTAGGGGACTGATGACCTCAGATGTTAAGTCCTTGGAGCCATTTGAAACATATTGATTGCATCATTTGAAATCAAGTTTAGCGGCTTGAGAGCAGCAAAATCAATGGCCAGAGGGTTAAGTAGGTCACATATCTCATCAACTTTTTTGCTTGTTTCGTCACCGTCACGGTTCGCTCCAGATCTCAGTCGGCAGAAATCGGCAAAAATATGAAACCTTTGATCTACTAACATACACTGCCGGAAAGAAAAGTAGTATGTCTGGAAAGGCGGCGTTGATTTTCATCCGATGGCGACATATGTCAGCTGGAGGTTAGCGGATGTACTGAGAATGGTTTCAACGTCGTCTGGCAACAGATACCGTAGTGGCATAGCTACAAGAGCATAATTTGAGCTTACTCTTAAATAGGGAATGCTCACAGGCCCAAGGTTCATTCTGGTGCAAACCATGAAGCAAGCAGGCAACCATGTCACGGGGACACAATCGTGCTTCCTACAGCCAACTGAGCGACTTTGAAAGGTGACAAATAGAGCCCTTCCCAGCGGCGGGATGGTCCTTTCGGAGAATTGCCACACAAGTTGGATGTGCTGTGTCAGTTGTGCAACGATGCTGATATCAGTGGTCAGGTAATCATTCTCACACCCATAGATGAGGTTCTGGACGTCCACACACAAAAGACGCCGTCCAGGATCGTCGTATTGTAAGGACAGCAGTGGCAGGTCGTACAGCTGCCACAGTACACGTAAGAGGGCTTGCGATACAGACGTGTGTACATGAACTATTGAGAAATGGTTATTAGAAGTAGGTCTATGGGCACGCACACCTCTAGCCTGACTTGCTCACGCAACGGCATCGACGTACACAGCTCGACAGGCCCACTTGGAAGATGGAATGGTGCGCCGTTGTCTTCAACGATGAAAGCAGATTCTGCTTGAACGCAAGTGATGATCGTCTGCGCATATGACATAGACCAGGTGAGCGCTGTTTCGTAGAGTGCATTTGCCAAAGACACACTGGCTCCCACCCAATGTCTTTTGGTCTGGGGTGCATCTTCGGTGTTTCTGGAAGGGATGGAAACCAGCGCTCTGTAGGTGTAGAATGTTGTTAGGCCCCTAGCGACAGGAAGATGTGTTGTTCCAACAGGATAATGCTCGCCCACGCTCAATGTGCTCTGCAACACGTGCGGGAACTTCCCTGCCCAGAATGATCTCCACAGCGTCCCTGGTCAGCACGATCTCCAGACATGACTCCAATAGAGCACATGTGGGATTAGATTGGGTGAGAAAAATCTCGTGTGACACTTCAACCAACAAGTCTTACAGAATTACGTGAACAGGTCGGGCGGGCGTGGAATAACATCTCCCAGGATAGTAGTCGCCATCTGTACGATTGCCTGGATGCCACAGTCAGCGTCTGCATTGTCACCCATGGAGGCTACACCACAAACCAATATAAGTGTTTCTGCATGGGTCGATACCGGATACCTCAGCACCGCTTGTGCTGTTGCTCTAAATGTTCAAATGTGTGTGAATTCCTAATATACCAAACTGCTGAGTCATCGGTCCCTAGACTTACACACCACTTAAACTAACTTATGCTAAGTACAACACACCCACCCATGCCCGAGGGAGGACTCGAACCTCCGGCGGGAGGAGCCGCGCAATCCGTGACATGGCGCCTGAGACGGCACGGCCAATCCGCGAGGCTCTATTGATCTCTAAATGTAATCATTTCATGTATTCCATATACACTGTTGCAACAATAAATTGTGAGTAACTTGCTAACCTCTAAAAGAGTGTGCCATTTCTTTCGGCAGTGTAATTACATCAGCACCCGCTCCCCGACGATACAAGGCTGTACAAAAATTGTCTTAACACCAGATTTATGCAGAAGGTCTTGTATAAATGTTCGATTAAGGCAAATACATTTTATATTGCAATATAAGATCGCGTAATTCGTAAAACTGACCTTGTCAAGTTTTAGCAACAAGTTCAAAATTGGTTCAAATGGCTCTAAGCACTATGGGACTTAACATCAGTCCCCTAGACTTAGACCTACTTAAACCTAACTAACCTAAGGACATCACGCACATCCATGTCCGAGGCAGGATTCGAACCTGCGACCGAAGCAGCAGCGCGGTTCCGGAGTGAAGCACCTAGAGCCGCTCGGCCACAGCGGCCGGCTTTAGCAACAAGTTCATTGTCGTAGATGAGTGAACTGTGTAGTGGCAACTGTGTGGACCAAGCACGCTATTGTCACATAAACATTGTTAACGATAGACATCTGTCCGTTCTTTTAATGATACCGTTGAAATGACACTGTAGCAACGTGAGACTTTACAGTGGCGGTTCGTGTGAACGGCTTCTTCGCCGGCCGGTGTGGCCGAGCAGTTCTAGGCGCTACAGTCTGGAACCGCGCGACCGCTACGGTTGCAGGTTCGAATCCTGCCTCGGGCATGGGTGTGTGTGGTGTCCTTAGGTTAGTTAGGTTTAAGTATTTCTAAGTTCTAGGGGACTGCTGACCTCAGAAGTTAAGTCCCATAGTGCTCATAGCCATTTGAACCATTTTGAACGGCTTCTTCTCGTAGGCAGAAGACAGAAATTCGAGGGATAAGACAAATCACGTATCTCGCCGGTTAATTCGTAAGCCGTATTCTTTACGGTCAGTTTCTACGCCACCTCTGGGCCTGCACCTTGGCAGTGTCCCAACACGCTACTCTCGTAGTATGGCGTTGCATATCCGAGGAACGCATTGTCAGCTTTAACCGACAGGCGACTACTGTGTTTCCGATGCTTCATTTTATGCGTTACATTCACTTAAAAGTTCTACTGATATAGAATGAGATGACAAAAGTCATGGGATGGCGATATGTGCGTATAGACATGGCGGTAATATCCCGTACACAAGGTATGAAAGGGTAGTGCGCTGGTAGAGCTGTCATTTGTATTCAGGAGATTCATGTAAAAAGATTTCCAACGTGATTCTGTCCGCGAAATGGTAGTTGGAACTAGACGCATGAGACATTCCTTTTCGGCGATCGTTAGGGAATTCAGTATTCCGAGATCAACAGCGTGCCGAAACTACCAAATTTCAGGCATTATTTCTCGTCATGGACAATGCAGTGGCCGACGACCTTCACTTAACGACCGAGAGTTGCGGCGTTTGCGTAGGGTTGTCAGTGCTAACAGACAAATATAACTGCGGGAAATAATAGCAGCAATCAATGTGGGACGTATTTTAGGGCAGTGCGGCGAAATTTGACTTCAGTTAGTTACGGCAGCAGATGACCAACACGAATACCTTTCCAGAATGAGATTTTCACTCTGCAACGGAGTGTGCGCTGATATGAAACTTCCTGGCAGATTAAAACTGTGTGCCCGACCGAGACTCGAAATCGGGACCTTTGCCTTTCGCGGACAAGTGCTCTACCAACTGAGCTACCGAAGCACGACTCACGCCCGGTACTCACAGCTTTACTTCTGCCAGTATCTCGTCTCCTACCTTCCAAACTTTACAGAAGCTCTTCTGCGAACTTTGCAGAACTAGCACTCCTGAAAGAAAGGGTATAGCGGAGACATGGCTTAGCCACAGCCTGGGGGATGTTTCCAGAATGAGATTTTCCCTCTGCAGCGGAGTGTGCGCTGATATGAAAATTCCTGTGCAGATTAAAACTGTGTGCCCGACCGAGACTCGAACTCGGGACCTTTGCCTTTCGCGGGCAAGTGCTCTACCAACTGAGACGAGATACTGGCAGAAGTAAAGCTGTGAGTACCGGGCGTGAGTCGTGCTTCGGTAGCTCAGTTGGTAGAGCACTTGCCCGCGAAAGGCAAAGGCCTCGAGTTCGAGTCTCGGTCGGGCACACAGTTTTAATCTGCCAGGAAGTTTCACGAATACCTTTGCTTACAGCACGACATCGCCTGGAGCGCCTCTCTTGGGCTGTACCCTAAGCGACTAGAGAAACGTGGCCTCGTCGGATGAGCTGATGACAGGGTTCGAGTGTGGCGCAGACCCCCGAAGCCATTGACCCGAGTTGTCAACAAGGCACTGTTCAAGCAATTGATGGCTCTGTAATGATGTGGGCTTGTTTCCATGTAACAGACTCGGTCCTCTGGTCCAACTGAACTGATAATTCGCTGGAGAAGGCTATGTTCGGCTACTTGGAGACCATTTGCAGCCATTCATGGACTTCATGTTCCCGAATACGTCACCAGGCCGCAATTCGTGATTTGTGCGGAGAACATTCTGGACAATTTGAGCAAATGATTTAGCACCAAGATCGCCCGACATGAGTCCCGTCGAACATTTATGGGACATAGTCGAGAGGTCAGTTCGTGCACAGAATCCTGTAACAGCAACACTTCCGCAGTTATGGACGACTATACAGGTAGCATGGCTCAATACTTCTGCAGGGGACTTCCAACGACTTTTGAGTCCATGGTACGTCAAGTTGCAGCATTACATAGGGCAAAAGGAGGTCCAACACGATATTGAGAGGTATCCCATGATTTTTTTATCTTATTGTAGCATTAATTTATCGCTTCTGGATATTTCACTTTTTTGTCTGGTACTGTATAATGGAACACCCAGAAGACATGGCTGGATGTCAGTGTAACTTCGTACAAATATCGGTACCCACCATCAGCAGCTATGTAAACGATTGGGGTTACAGTTCTCTGTGACAGGCAAAATGGCCAGCAGAGTGCATTAATGTTGGTCGCTTTCAGCGTTGTTCAAATGGTTCAAATGGCTCTGAGCACTGTGGGACTTAACACCTGAGGTCATCAGTCCCCTAGACTTAGAACTATTTAAACCTAACTAACCTCAGGACATCACACACATCCATGCCCGAGGCAGGATTCGAACCTGCGACCGTAGCGGTCGCGCTGTTCCAGGCTCAGCGTTGTTACGAGGACTGTTAGGAAATGTAAAGGGCGTGAACAGCGTCAGATGTTGAGTGATCACTGTGAAGAACACGCAGAGATGTCAATGTGAGACAGCGTATCAGCACCTGACAGAGTAAGAAATGGGCCTCATTGTGGGTCTCCATTTGACCGGTTGATCGAATCGAGCAATATCCAGATTTTCGGTGCGTTCTGATATGACAGTGGCCTGATGTTGGGCTTCATGGATACGCGAGGGTAGGCATACACGTCATCGACGTTCCGGACGAACACGGCTGGCCACCACAAGGGAGGATCGCCATATTGGGCACCAAACACGTCATGCGCTTTTTACACCTGCTCCTGTTATCTGAGAACAAGTAAGGGACTCCGTGCAATATTCTGTGTCATCCCACACCAATATTGGGAGATCAGAAGCAGGCGGACATAGGTAATTACTGTCTCATTTGTACGCTGCCGTGAAAACGTCAACACAAACAGCTGTGTATGGAGTAGTGCCATGACCAGGAAGCATGGGCTGCTGATGAATGGCATCGCATTGTCTTCAGCGATGAATGGCGTTTCCGTACTATCCTGATCAACGTCGTCGAGTATGGTGGTGATCTAAGGCGAGGCCAATTCTTCCAGTCTTTTGGAGAGGGTTGGTGGTGTTACCCCATGATGTGGAGAGCCATCGAGCATGACCAGGTCACGGATGGCAGTGACTGAGATACATCTGATAGCACAACAGCTCGTGAAGGACATGATGCATCCCCACATGTTACCCTTCAAGTGACAGTGTTCTGTCATTTTTCAGCTGGACAATGCTCGTCCACATATGGGCCGTTTCTACAGGTCTGTTCCCAAAAGAATCTTGTATGGGACCAACTCGGATATCAACTCTGTCCCAGGGCCAGTATCCAGGATATCAAGGACCAGTTATAACAGCCAGAGGGGGTGACGTCATACTGATGTGTGTGGCCTCATATCACCAGGTTATGTGTAAATTTTACTCGGTTTTATTCACTTCTTTTTGTCAGGCAGTGCATTTCCTGATCAGCACATTGGTGTCCGGAGCACGTTAGACTCTTTATATAGTACAGCAGATGTATCACCGTTTACTGCATTCGTTTTGAAACTGTTCTTTTTTTTTTTTTTTTGTTCTCGAGAGGTCTGAAACATCCTTTGCAAAGGGCTCATGTGGGTGTAAAATAGGGAAGTATTCTGTTTTGCATCCTATGGACATTTCGTGACTGTCCTGCTGGAGAATCGGCCGGCACCCTCAGATAGCTGCAATTCCACACCCAGTCACCGAGCGAAGTGAGACAGTGGTTACCAGCCTGGACTTGCTTGCGGGAGGACTATAGTTAAAACTCGCCTCCAGGCATCCTCATTTAGGTTTCCCATGAGTTCCAGGAAAATGCTAGGATGGTTCCTTTGGAAGAACACGGGTAATTTCCTTACCAATCCCTCCCTAATTCAAGCTTGTGCTCCGTCTCTAATGACCTCGTTGTCGACGATACGTTAAACGCTAATCTCCTGCTCCTCCTCCTCCTCCTCCTCGACCCTCCTCGACACCCAGTTTAGTTAGATTGCAATGCCAGTATGAGCATCATGTACAATAGTGGAGATAGACAGCACGTGACACCATATTGAAACCAGCATCTCAATCAGTTAATGGATAGATAGTGGCTACAGCCGACTTCTGAATCAAACATTTTCCGTATTTTAGTATTTTTTATCGAGACTTTTTTATTATTAAATAAAGTTTTGTGCATGGTTTGGTTATATAGAAAATACGTAAAAGAAGTAATATTTTGTTCCACTAGTAAGAGTGTTTCAAAAATATCTAGATTTTGCTGATATATTTTCCTAGGTAAAGGCATTTGATTACTGAAAAACGACGTTATTTCCTCCAAGGCTGTGTGTTTATTTGGACCACTTTAGATCAATTTCACTACGTAGCCATTTTCGTGTTGACAAGTTCGCGAATATATGCCATATTACATCTAAACCGGAATGATACATAATAATTTTTTTAGCCTGAATCTAAGGAATGATATCGTTACAAATGTGATACGATCAGCCTACAGTTTAAGAATATTTCCGAATAAATATTCTGAATTTGTTAACAGATTTTATGAAAGTGAATACGTAAATTTATTAAATATTAATTACAGTATCTTTATACTGTTTATCCATAATACACTACTGGCCATTACAATTGATACAACACGAAGATGACGTGCTACAGACGCGAAATTTAACCGACAGGAAGAAGATGCTGTGATATGCAAATGATTAGCTTTTCTGAGCGTTAACACAAGGTTGGCGCCGGTGGCGACACCTACAACGTGCTGACATGAGGAAAGTTTCCAACCGATTTCTCATACACAAATAGCAGTCGACCGGCGTTGCCTGGTGAAACGTTGTTGTGATGCCCCGTGTAAGGAGCAGAAATGCGTACCGTCACGTTTCCGACTTTGATAAAGGTCGGATTGTAGCCAATCGTGATTGCGGTTTATCGTATCGCGAGAATGCTGCTCGCGTTGGTCAAGATCCAATGACTGTTAGCAGACTATGGAATCGGTGGGTTCAGGAGGGTAATACGGAACGCCATGCTGGATCCCAACGGCCTCGTATCACTAGCAGTCGAGATGACAGGCATCTTATCCGCATGGCTGTAACGGATCGTGCAGCTACGCCTCGATCCCTGAGCCAACAGATGGGGACGTTTGCAAGACAACAACCATCTGCACGAACAGTTCGGCGACGTTTGCAGCAGACTGCACTATCAGCTCGGAGACCATGGCTGCGGTTACCCTTGACGCTTCATCACAGACAGAAGCGCCTGCGATGGTGTACTCAACGACTAACCTGGGTGCACGAATGGCAAAACTTCATTTTTTCGGATGAATCCAGGTTCTGTTTACAGCATCATGATGGTCGTACCCGTGTTTGGCGACATCGCGGTGAACGCACATTGGAAGCGTGTATTCGTCATCGCCATACTGGCACATCACCCGGCGTGATGGTATGGGGTGCCACTGGTTACACGTCTTAGTCACCTCTTGTTCGCATTGACGGCACTTTGAACAGTGGACGTTACATTTCAGATGTGTTACGATCCGTGGCTCTACCCTTCATTCGATCCTTGCGAAACACTACATTTCAGCAGGATAATGCACGACCGCATGTTGCAGGTCCAGTACGGGCCTTTCTGGATACAGAAAATGTTCGGCTGCTGCTGCCCTGGCCAACACATTCTCCAGATCTCTCACCAATTGAAAACGTCTGGTCAATGGTGGCCGAGCAACTGGCTCGTCACAATACGCCAGTCACTACTCTTGATGAACTGTGGTATCGTGTTGAAGCTGCATGGGCAACTGTACCTGTACACGCCATCCAAGCTCTGTTCGACTCAATGCCCAGGCGTATCAAGGCCGTCATTACGGCCAGAGGTGGTTGTTCTAGGTACTGATTTCTCAGGATCCATGCACCCAAATTGCGTGAAAATGTAATCACATGTCAGTTCTAGTATAATATATTTGTCCAATGAATACCCATTTATCATCTGCATTTCTTCTTGGTGTAGCAGTTTTAATGGCCAGTAGTGTATATACTTCGTTACTTCTTTTTACGTAATCATCAATACCTGTTTGTGAGATACGAAGTAATGCTTCGATCCTTGCCTTGAAACGAAAATATTTTTAAGGCAAACGACCATAAAAAGATATGCAGCAAACTCTTTGTCTGAATGTTTCGTAGGTGATGTTTTGGAAGGGAAAATCAGGAAGTTTCCATGTCAGACAAATTGGGAAGCAATCTACATCGGATAGTCAATATAAGATATAGGTAAAATACTCGTTTTTCAATATGACTTTAAAAAACTGTAAAGCACAAATGTCAGTAGGTTAAAGATATAGTTTCACTCCATTGGAAACTACGTTTGGCTTAATATGGTTTAATTGATATAAACAAAATCGTGAGAAGACCATATTGTTGAATAAGAACTCTTATTATCAGCATTAATAGACACAAAACTCAGAAGAACATTCCAGCAGCAGAATGTGGTGTGAATACTTGGGCTGCTAGTAGCAACATTTTTATGTACTTTGTATTGATAGTCAGTGCAGAAATCAGGAATATTTGTTTTCCCTCGAATTCAAAATTTGGTAAATAACGAAGAATTTAATGGGATAAAATGTTAAATTATCTGACTTACTACAGCAGTTTTTCCAGCAACCTTCGGTTTCTGATATATTCTGTTTGGTGTCTTGACGTTGTTTCAGTGTCTTTACTGAATTTAGCATGTAATGGTACTTGAATTACGTAACCATTACAGCACCTCACCTCAACCTTTCGATACCAGCAATATTCTACTGTGTTTCTGTAAAATATTTCTGTGATAACATTCAGATTTAATATCATTAATGTCGAGGTACTTTGATACATCGATATGTTTATATTGCAATGATATAATTCTTACGTGTATTCTTTCTTTTGTCACTATGATCTTTGACGTACTCGTAACTCTGAATTTTGGGCGCGTAAGCGGTTATTAGGGAGTCAAGTCTTGGTCGTCATGTTGAAAAGATGCAAATTGTAGTCATGTTTATGAAATGTGAACTTTAACAGTGAGGAAGATATTTTCAAGTATGTTTTATATTGTGAAGTGATATTGCAATAAAAGTAATAAAAAAAAGAAGTGTAACTTAAATTCGGAGTGCTGATTACTTTTTTACGTTACCCTTGTCTTAACTTGCAAAAGTTTAATCTTCAAGAATGGTTTATGAAACACATCTATAAAACTTTTGAATATCGCAGAATAACACCTAGGCCTCTTTGCATCCAAGCTTGGAATCATCACTACCTAGATTTTCGACGATTGAGCCATGAGTTCACAACGAGACCAGCGTGGGAAACACGAAAAATGAGTGCCTAGTTTATTCATTATTTCAAGAAATGACTTTAATAACTGTGCTCTAATGACACCTGCCACATAATATAACTTTGTTGTTGCCCTAAAATGCAATATTTAGCAGCGTGAGCAACATTCACAATCATAATTAATTTTTGACCTTTGTTGTGGTAGGGTTGTTAGAAGCAGCAGTCATAATAAGTAAACCATACAAACAGAGCGTGATGAAAAGCACCCAAAAAAATACTTTACACTTATTTTTGATAACCATCTGAAAGTGAATTACAATGACGCAAAAAACGGAACTACAAAAAAAAAAAAAAAATAGAGTAATGACATTTCGGGAATACATTTGTCTACATTACATATTTAAGTGATTAACAATGCAAGATCACAGATTAATGTAAGCGCGAGGTAAGCCACTGCAAACATGAAATGTTGGTACATTAATAATCGATGTAACCACCAGAATGTTGAATGAAAGCATGCAAACGTGCGTTCATTGTGTTGTACAGGTGTCAGATGTCAGTTTGTGGGATGGAGTTCCATGTCTGCAGCACGTGGCCAGTCAATACAGGGACGGTTAACGCTGCTTGTTGATGACGCTGGAGTTCTCATCCTATGATGTCCTAAATGTGCTCGATTGGAGACAGATCTGATCATCAAGTAGGCTAAGATAACATGTTGACACTCGGTAGAGTCAGTCAGGGAGCGTGGGATAACCACGAGAGTACTCCTGCTGTCATACGAAATAACACTCCAGACCTTAACTCCAGGTGTAGGTCCAGTGTGTCTAGCACGCAGATAGGTTGGCTGCAGGTCCTCAATAGGCCTCCTTCCAACCAACAAATTGCCACCACTGGCACCGAGACAGAACCAGCTTTCATCAGAAAACACAGCAGACCTCCACCCTTCCGCTCAATGAGCTCTCACTTGACAACACTGAAGTCGCAAATGGTAGTGGTTTGGGGTCAGCGGAATGCACGCTCCAGGGCATCTGGCTCGGAGCTGTCTGTGAAGTAACCGATTTGCAACAGTTAGATGTGTCACTGTGGTGCCATCCACTTGTCAAATTGCTGCTGCTTGTGCAGCACGATGCGCCAGAGCGGTAAGTCAAAGATGGTCTTCCTTCCTGGTAGTGCCATGTGGCCGTCCACAGCCCGGTTTCTTGCGACCGTACATTCTGGTGACCACCGCTGCAAGCAATCATGTACAGTGGCTATATTCTTGCCAAGTCTCTCTGTAGTGTCGCATCCAGCTTCTCGTAGCCCTATCACACAACCTCGTTCAAACTCAGTGAGGTGTTGATAATGGCGACTTTGTCGCCTTTAAGGCATTCTTGACTAACATCAAACCACCACGTCTAAACTCAAAGGTAACTAACGCTCATGACTTTTGAAGCATGTATTTAAAGGAAACCTGATTTGCATTCTCCTAGTGACCCAATAGCGCCACTCATGCGACTGATGCGAAATTTGAATAGACATCATCTTTCAGCCGTAGAAACCAGCCTATCACCTTTCATTTATGTGACACAACTCCTTCTTGGTGTTGCGATTTTTTTCCATCAGTGTACTTCCTATGAAACTGAAGCATTATCTTCCAGTCATGTGTGAATGGTGAACCAGATGATTTACGGTGTACAAAACAGGAGAATCCACTGAAGGATATTTTTAGTGCACGAAGACTACCATGGCCGGTATATGAGCGGAGGGCAGGGCACGCGTGGGCAGAGCGGTAGTGGTGGAGGCTGCGGGCCCGTGCTGTATGGGAAATGTCGAGCGCTGGAGAGGAAGTGCCTTTCAGAGCTGAAGTCTATACTCACATTTTTTTGTAAATATTAAGCAGCGCCCCTTCACGTCCACACTTGCATAGTGACGAATCAAAAACATCTGTCGTCTCTTCTTTGATGAGTATCTAAAAAAAATTCCGCCGAAAATGCAGCGATTTATTTTCTCCTGGTTTGTTAACCATTTGTAACTTTCAGAGCCGTGTCACGAGTGGGAGATTTTGAATAAAACACACACATTTATTTTGTTGCCATGTTAAAATTTTCTTCTACTTGCAAAATTCAGCGGACTTTACACAGTCTCACCTCATTAACTTGTTGTGCAGACGCAGTTGCGACATAATTCTGAAACAGTGGTTTATTAAATTGATTAAGTGAGTAACTGAGGAAAAATAAGATCAGCATCTAATGAAAAAGCATATCATCGGTACAAAATAAACGTGTAGGCTAATGACTTCACTTATGTTGTACCAAAACCCATAGCATTTCTCATTTCACCATAAATTACATTCTTTCATCGAAAAAGTCTGCAGTTAGTGGAATAACGTGGTAGATAATGAAGTGGATATTTCACTCTGGGTTTATCGTTGGCGCGGCGCCTTAGCAAATGAGTGCGCTACGTCAGATCAATTTTCTCGAGATTGGTGTCAGATAGACCTCCACTCAAGCCTACAGAAAAATTCGATATGTTAGCTAAATTTCATTCGCAGCAATATATTATGCGATTTGCACCAAGCGCAAAATCATAGAGACTCCTATTTTTCATTGCAAGCCTTTTCGAATTTCACGCAGTGTCTTATTTCCATGTAAATACCCACATCAAAAAAAGTTTTGCATCACCCCGGTTCCCAGAACTCCTGAAGATAAACGTTGACTGTGGATATTGTATCACAGACATGGTCTCTTGGACTGTTCAGAGATGTCACTAAGCCCACACAAAGATGTAAACAACCATGCATGAGCAGCGCCTATTAGACGGAGGGGGCCCGACAGCCGAACAGTTCCAGTCATTCCACTAGGAGGGAGGTACACGGCTCGTGTTGTTTTGTCTGTAGTTCATCAATGCCTAGACGGTCAATACCGCGGTTCGATGGCGTCACCATTGTTACTTCGTGCCAGGAAGCGCTCTCAACAAGGAAAGTTTCTAGGCGTCTCGTAGTGAACCTAAGCGATATTATTCGGACGTGGAGGAGATACAGAGAGACAGGAACTCTCGATGACATGCCTCGCTCAGACCGCCCAAGGTCTACTGCTATAGTGAATGAACCGCTACCTACGGGTTGTGACTCGGAGGAACCCTGACAGCAACGCCACCATGTTGAACAATGCTTTTCGTGCAGCCACAGGACGTCGTGTTACGACTCAAACTGTGCGCAACAGGCTGCATGTTGTGCAACTTCACTCCCGACGTCCATGGCGAGATCCATCTTTGCAACCGTGACGCCATGCAGCGCAGTATAGATGGGCACAACAACATGACGAATGGACCGCTCACAGTTAGCAGCACGTTCTCTTCACCAATGAGTGTCGAGTATGCCTTCTACCAGACAATCGTCGGAGAAGTGTTTGGAGGCAACCCGGTCAGGCTGAACGCCTTAGATACACTGTCAAGCGAGTGCAGCAAGGTGGTGGTTCCCTGCTGTTTTGGGGTGGCATTATGAGGGGCTGACGTACGCCGCTGGTGGTCATGGAAGGCACCGTAACGGCTGTACGATACGTGAATGCCATCCTCCGACCGATAGTGCAACCTTATCGGCAGCATTTTGGCGAGGCATTCGTCTTCATGGACGACTATTCGCGCCCCCATCGTGCACATCTTGTGAATGACTTCATTCAGGATAACGACATCGCTCGACTAGAGCGGCCAGCATGTTGCCCAGACATGAACCCTATCGAATGCCTGGGATAAGTTAAAAAGGGCTGCTTATGGACGACGTGACCCACCAACAACTCTGACGGATCTTCGCCAAATCGATGTTGAGGACAATCGGGACCAACAGTGCCTTGATGAACGTGTGGATGACATGCCACAACGAATACAGGCATGCATCAATGCAAGATGACGTCCTACTGGGTATTAGTGGTGCCAGTGTGTACAACAATCTGGACCACCATCTCTGAAGATCTCGCTGTCTGGTGGTACAACATGCAATGTGTGGTTTCCATGAGTAATAAAAAGGGCGGAAATGATGTTTACTTTGATCTCTATTCCAATTTTCTGTACAGGTTCCGGAACTCTCGGAACCGTGGTGATGCAAAACTTTTTTGTATGGTATTATAGTAAGTACGACCATTAATGTAATAATGCTCACATCACAATGAACCTGAGATATAAAGCTACAAGTGAAGCAATAATGAAATTTTTTACCGAGTAGTCTCAGTAAAATCGTCTCAGAAAGGTTTCAGGGCTTGCCCGTCGATTGTGTCAACGCTGACCAGCCGAAAGGTGGCAAACGTTTGGCGGCCGCCCTTTCAGAACAAACGAATGAACTCGTCCAGCGCTCTTTATGAAAACCGGTCACTGCGCTTCAGCCACCGTATACTACGTGACCTACAATTATCGCGTGCCGGCCGAGGTGGCCGAGCGGTTCTAGGCGCTTCAGTCTGGAACTGCGCGACCGCTACGGTCGCCGGTTCGAATCCTGCCCCGAGCAAGGATGTGTGTGATGTCCTTAGGTTAGTTCGGTTTAAGTAGTTCTAAGTTCTAGGGTACTGATGATCTCAGAAGTTAAGTCCCATAGTACTCAGAGCCATTTGTACCATTTGAGCCATTTGAACCAATTATCGGTTTGTAAAACTTCGTCACTCAAAGTACTGCAAATCCCATGTTTCAAGCGTTGTTAATGCTTTTACCTTGTCCACTGTTAAACCGATAATCATCATACTAGCAATAAAATTTGACATAGATTACATTAACTGTGCTCCTGTAAATGTAATGTCTATAAAACAGGTCGCTCGCTTGTTAAATCGGTTCATGTCTTCAGCTGTGAGTAGGGAAACGATGAATCTCATATCCACTTCAAACAGAACGTAATGTCAGTAACTTGGTCTTTCCTATCAGTCAAGTGATTTATAGCTGGGCGTTTCGTTCTGGGTATATTTACGAGCTGACCGTTATAATGCTGTAATGGGTTTGCTTAGCAGACTAATAATGGTCCTAATCACTTTTCTGCGTACTTTCGCATCCAGTTTCGACAAACATTCTGTCACCTGCAATAAAAACATGTCACATACAGAAATACGGAAAACAATGAAGCCCAATCACAATTGGTACATTCGTAGGACGCAAGCGTAGTCTGCAACTAACTGTGGCAACTGGCACTTGATTAGGGCTGATCGAATGATCCTTGTGCTCTAACGGGAAGAGAATTCCCGATACGCCGCAGGTTTCGACACCGTATCGAGCGCTGCTCGAAAACTCATAGACTCTCGCGGGTCGAGTGCAAGCGATATACGAGAAAATATGAACTAGACACAACAATAAGCTGCAGCTCTGCTTTAAAATTTGACAGTTTCGTGAAACACAGTCGAAAACGAACTTTGTTGTATATGCTCTGTTGTATGTGAACACATTTGCAACAGGAATTTTCATACAACAGGAATGGATATATAAACGTTTATGGCGATTTAAGTACAGGTAACAGTGAAATCTGAAGCGTTTCTCTGTCTTCATTAGCTGAGATGTTTTAAATAGGTTTCTCAGTACGCTATAGCAATAATATGATATGAAGGGCGTATTTCAATAGTGGTGCAAGTCCATTACCTCCACTTTTCTGCCTATAATGTTTCTGCAATTAATGATCCAAACAAACAGAAAGAAAGTTTAATCTCTAGCAAGAAGCCATATGCTTTAATATTTCTGGTATCTCAACTGTAGATTTTTCAGCACTCATTTAACTTTAAGACTCTGTATCTCACAACGAACAAAATTGGACTTGTATCACTATTGAAATAAGCACTTCATATGTTTATCCAAACATTTTTTAGAATATGATACCGTGACGAGAGAGAGAAATCTCAAATGACGGTGAACCTGTTCCAAAATTTTAGAGAAAAGAAAGTATTGATTTCTGATCAAATCAGATGATTACGATTTAACGTAATACTTCAGTTCACCATCTGTTTCTTTTTGTGAGGCGGAGACTTCAAGCCAGTGAAGTGATTGCCGACGGCATTGTTTGATGGCAACTGACCGATCAACCTGACAAAATTCTTACGTACAAAATATAAGCAAGGAACTGTAAGAAATGATCGTCAGGTCATCCTCAGGGATGTTCTGCTTAGCGATGATGCAAAAATAACGAAAGAACATGTAATGTGTTCAGTCGTTACGCCACCGAGCAATTCGTGACCAATCCTTTCTTTAAGCCTCTGAAACAATACAGAATTAGACACAAATTACCTTTGCCATCATGGGAATTAGTCAGGTCAAATATTATAAAGTGAATACCGCACACACATAGTTGTCAGAATATGCTCTATTTAAGCTAAAACGGAATTAGCAGAAACATACACGTTTATGTTACAAGAGAACGACCCTAACACGGTTCTATGGAGTAAAAATTTGAAGTGAAGTCTTTCACTTGTTTTTAACAAATAGCTACTCAGAGGTTTTTTTTCACTTCTAGAAGCTTGACCTAGTAGCAAGAGCTTTTGGCCTCAAAGCTTTACTTTGCCTTTAATAACATAAAATGGTTCGTAAATAAAACAGGACAGAAATTCACATAGTATTACAATAATTTCAAAGTTTTGTTCATATATGTTCTCGTAGTTTCATGCATGATGCAAAACGATATTTCGTATATAATCGTATAAAGCCAAAAAAAGCCTTTAAAAAGTATTTCTTGTATCTGAACCCTTTACAATAATTTACTTAGTTATTAGAGGTTTTAATTATTTACCATGTAGGTTGCAAATCAGCATTTAAATCCTTGTTCACATAATAGAACAACAGGTATAAAGTTGTCAGATTTTAATCACTTTGAAAACTAGATGATGACACTCAAATGAAACAGGGAAGGGAAGAAATTAACTGATAATTAAATGCCTAATAAACGAAATAAATCATATTGAACTGACTGTAACTGCAACTGCGAGAATAAATTGCAGCCGCGAGGCCCATTGTGGAGATAGTCCAACAGACTACACTATATCGCAGGGCTAAGGAAACCGCAAAAATCCGACTGAATCAAGACTGTGACCTATTATTTCATCTACATCTACATGACTTCTCTGCAGTTCACACGCAAATGCCTGGCAGAGAGTTCATCGAACAACTTTCATACAGACTACACTATATCGCAGGGCTAAGGAAACCGCAAAAATCAGACTGAATAAAGACGGTGACTTATTATTTCATCTACATCTACATGACTTCTCTGCAATTCATACGCAGATGCCTGGGAGAGGGTTCATCGAACAACTTTCACACTATGTCTCTAGAGTTTCGCTGTCGAATAGCGCACGGGAAAAACGAACAGCGAGTGAGGTGGCGCAGTGGTTAGCACACTAGACTCGCATTCGGGAGGACGACAGTTCAAATGAGTCTCCGGCCTTCCTGATTTAGGTTTTCCGTGATTTCCCTAAATCGTTTCAGGAAAATGCCGGGATGGTTCCTTTGAATGGACACGGCCGATTTCCTTCCTCATCCTTTCCTAATCCGAGCTTGTGCTCCGTCTCTAATGGTCCCTTTGTCGACGGGACGTTAAACACTAATCTCCCCTCCTCGACTTCCCGAAAACATTATCCTTGTGATCGTTTCAATTTAAGCTGTTCGGTATAGTTATCCCTGTATTTAGTTGAACTGACAGCTTTTATATTTATGTAAATTATCATGTAACCGAAATCTAACGAATTTATTTCAGTACTCATGTGGATGACCTCACAGTTTTCATTTCTTAGGGTCGATTGCCACTTTTGCATCATACAGATATATTGTCTGAAAGATTTCGCAGTTGGTTTTTATCTTCTGGTGGCTTTACGAGACGATATATGAAAGCGCCATCTGCAAACTACCTAACATGGCTGCTCGTATTGTCTCTTAAATAACTTACACAGATTAGGAACAGCAGAGGACCTATAACATTTTCTTGGGGAACGCCAGATATCGCTTCTGTTTTATTCGATGACTTTCGGTTGATTACAGTGGACTGTGACCTTGCTGACAGGAAATTATTAATCGAGTCGCACACCTGAGTCGATACTCCATAGGCACGTAATTCGCTTAAAAGTCGCTTGTGAGAAAGGGTATCAAACGCGTTCTGGACATCTAGAAATATGGAATAGATTTGAGGTCTCCTGTCGACAGCTCACATTACTTCATGACAATAAAGAGCTAATTGTGTTACAGAAGAAAGATATTTTCTGCTTCTGTGCTGACGTTCTCAATAAATCTTTTTTCTTGAAAGTACTTCATTATGTTCGAACATAGTATATTTCCAAACCCCCACTGCAAGTTGACATCAGTGATACGGGTCTGTAATTCAGCGGATCACTCCTATTTCCTTTCTTGAGTATTGGTGTGACTGTGTGGTGTTCCTCTATTTATGTACGATCTTTTGTCGAGCGAACGGTTGTATATAATTGCTAAGTATGTCGCTGTTATATCTACATACTCTGAAAGAAACCTAATTGTTATGCAGTCTGGACTGGAATTCTTCCGTTTATTCATTGATTTGAGCTGTTTAGCTACACCAAGAAAATCTACTTATAAGTTACTCGTGTTGGCAGCAGTTCTTGATTCGAATTCTGGGATATTTACTTCGTTTCCTGTAGTGAAAGAATTTCAGAAAACCGTATTTAGTAATTCCGCTTTAGTGGTTCTGTTAT
This sequence comes from Schistocerca serialis cubense, assembly GCF_023864345.2. Classification (NCBI taxonomy): domain Eukaryota; kingdom Metazoa; phylum Arthropoda; class Insecta; order Orthoptera; family Acrididae; genus Schistocerca; species Schistocerca serialis. The sequence goes on along the minus strand of NC_064641.1, from coordinate 758,784,288 downwards.
CAACAACATTGCCATTGCTATCGTGTAGCGAAGATATCGATTATGGCTTGCCGCTGGTATACTTCACAGACGACTTCTTTGGATTATCTCCCAGATAGATTTCGTCGTGCAAAATATTCAAAGTATCTCGCATTGGAACGAGTACTAAATTTCGAGCTCCTGTAAAACTTCACCATTCTTGGCGATTTTGCTTCTTTTCAATTTGGCATGCTTCTTTTATTGTTTCTGCAACAGTATTCTGACCTGTTTTGTGTACCATGGGTGATTAATTCCGTCTCTTATTGATTTATTTGGTATAAGTCTCTCAGTGACCGTCGATACTACTTCTTTGAATTTAAGCTGCATCTAGTCTACTCTTACATAGTTTGAAAGGAATGGAGACTGTCTCTTAAGAAGGTGTCAAGCGAATTTTTATCTGATTTTTTAAATAGATATATTTTGCGTTTATTTGCGGTGGGTTTGAATCTTATGGTTTCCAGTCTCGCTACAACTACCTTGTAGTCACTAATTTCTGTATCCGTCATGACGCTCCCTATTTGTTTGGGTTTAGTTTTGCTAAAAGGTTATGTACGTTATCGCAACCATTTACAATACGAATGAGCTACTGAAATAAATGCTCAAAATAATTTTTGGAGAAAGCATTTAGAACAATTTCTGATGATGTTTTATACGCACAGGTCACATCAATACTCAAGAAAGGAGATAGGAGTGATCCGCTGAATTATACACCTATATCACTGACGTCAACTTGCAATGGTATTTTGGGAATATACAGTGTTCCAACATCATGAATATACATATCGAGGATAGATGGAAGCCACCGTCGACCGACCACAACTGTATGAGTGGGGTACCGATTTCAAATGATACTCAAGTTTTCTTTTAACCTTTCAGCAACTGTATGGTCTGAGTCTGGGATAGGTAAAAGGAATCAATTATTAATTTAGTCCGATTTTCAAGTATAACCTTTATCCATACTAACTCACAGGAATTATCTACCTCAGTTTCGCTATGAGATATATTACTTCTTACAACAACACATGCCACCACCAGCTGCATTTAAACTGTCCTTTCCGAATACAGTGAAGTCCTTTGTAAAAATTTCGGCTGAGTTATGTCTGGCTTTATCCAGCTTTTAGTACCTGTAACTATTTGAACTTCAGTGCGTTCTATTGGTACTTGAAACTCTGATTCTTTCTCACCACAGTACTGCTCTAATACCTATGATTCCTATATCCACTTCTGTCATATATTTGACTTGTACCGTTTGGAACTAAAGCTCTTTTTGCTCTTTATTGAGATCCACTTACTCAAAAAAAAAAAAAAAAAAAAATACCGCCCTGTCCACTCCAAACACCCCTCCCCTTCCTCCGCTACCCATGTAGCTGCCTCCTATGTATAATGCACCTCTGACCTATTAACCGTAACCCTATACACCACCACCTTATGGCGTAAGTCAGATAATCTGCAGCCTACAAGTTGGCAGAACCGTCTGAGCCTCTGATTCAGACTCTCCACTCGGCTCTGTATTGAATGACCTAGAATGGGTCCTATCGACGATGTCACAGATAGCGAGCTCTGTCTTCATCTTGCAACCAAAACTGTCAGTCTTTACCACTTCAGATAGCCACTAAAAACCAGAGAGAATGTCTTCTGATTTAAAGCAATACACATCATTAGTAGAAGCATGAGCCACCACCTGCAGTTGGCTGCACTGTGTACTCATCACGTCATCCAGAAGCACCTGTTCCACATCTGGGATGACTCCCTCCAGTATGCGTACAGAGTGCACGCTGGGCTTCTTCCCCTTCAGCCATATCTCAAGGCCCCCATTGTGCACCTAATGCTGGAGCTCCCTACTGTCAGTAATGTCACCCTCTGTGAGTACTTCCTCTGAAATAAGACAAGTGACTGTATCTGGCTGAGGATGTCTATCAGCCGCAGATAGCGCCTGAAACCTGTTTGTCAGACAAAACGGGGAAGCATTTCGATTGGGCCCCTGGAAAGTATTTCGCTGCCTGCGCCCCGTTTGAACAATCTTGCACTCAGCCACAGGTGAGGGGTCAACCCCAATGCAGGCAGTAACTGGAGCGCTTACAGTAGTGACATACAGTTCACCGTACATCCCTCAGATTCCCATGTTCGGCCACCCACAGTGAAGTCCATTGGCAACAGCCTCAAGCTGCATGATGGAAGCCAGTACCACCTGGAACTGTGGACGAAGGATAACCAACTTAGTCTGCTTCCAAACACAGCAAAAACAGTTTCTGTCACAAAGATGGTGGAACTATACACTACACAGTAACTAAAATGAGGGTGTGTGCCTAGTAAGCACATAGACATGCAAGGCTTTTACTAATGAAATTACTAATCTTGAAATTAGATCAAAAACAACAGAGTCAAAAGTATGTATACCAAGAAAAATTTCAAGCAAACTACACTTCCAGATGTAGGTGAATATCGGACAAAAATGCTTTAAGTAAAACTCACAAGTCAACATCTTTCGTAGGAACCAAACCAGAAATGCAGATATGTTCATTTCAGACAACTGATGATATTTTGAATCAGTAAAACAAAACTTCTATCACATAACACATATGCATGCTTTGCAAAGCCAGATTCCAAATATCTTTAATAAATCTGTTATTGTTTGAACCTATTTGTTACTCAAGTAAAATAGTTTCTTGCACCATGACAAAGTGTTAATTTAATAGTGGTCCGATGAAACAAAAAATAAAACAAATAGATTAAAGAAAGGCAAGAATAAATTTGGTATCATGCACACACACTAAACATGTATCAAACGCTGGCTTTTGCAGTTTGAATACAGTGTAAGCTTTGTATTAAAAAATTATCTCTATATGAGAAATAGAATATAAGGACATCAAAAACTTGTACTTTACATATCGTTTTCAATTGCCAACTATTGGTTGGCCCTGTGTGTGCTTGTTAAGAGTGTCGTGAAATAAAACTTTAAACTTCATGAAATAAAAAATTTAAAATGAAAATGAATCTAATTAAATGCAGAAAGAAACTGTCTTCTCAGTGGAAACTATATAACTAAAACTCAGTGCCGAAGTAATTTTTGAACGTTGTGTTACCATATGAAGCGCAAATTTTGAACTGGAATATCCACAAAAATAAATTACTACTCTGCTCAGAAGAAAACAACTTGTCTGAAATTGTTAACACTGTTCACTGAAAATTAATCTTTCTACTAACGCGACACCAGACAATCCAGACTACGCACTGCTCAAGACCGCCAGCTGAAGTCTGCCCTTAAATAAAAGTGACTTATGTTTTGCTCAGCATGCTGTTTTTGTGTCTGGAGTACTGACGTTCTCGAAAGCAAATACAAATCAGCAGATGCAGGAGCTAAGGAAAATAAACTACTCACTACTAATTTCTTTCTTTTTGCTTATCAGAAACAACCTGTGACTTGTTGTGGCGTAAGGTGCAATGCACACGCGACAAAATATTCAAAACTTTTCTATGAATCATGGAGGTGGGTTTTACTTTAAAGTAAATCGTTCTTGAGAAATCAAACTCTGATTACTGACAAAAAGACTGCACAACATAGAAGTACTCTAACAATTACAAAATTCTCTCTTTACAAAAAAAGTACAAATATTTCAACCAACTGAGTTATATGTGACATAATATGAAGAACACTAATGGTGAAAGTTATTAGTTATCTGAGGAATAAGATTTCCTTCAATTAATAGTTCTGACAAACAAACATTTCACTCTTGCACATGTCTTCGCTTGCTTTAAAATTCCTCCAAAAATTTCTCCATCAGTTTAAAGAACGAGAAAGTATTACAAATCAGTTTTCCTCTCCATAATATAGTATTCCAGATAGCTTCTCCAGATTACAAAAAACAGATCTCATTCTCTGAAAAAAAATTTCAACTGCTCGCTACAAATCATCAGATAAGAGTACCAGAGCGCTGCACAACTGACTGACTAGCAAGTCAACCACAGATAAAACGAAACACAGAGTCAAGGATCTTATTCACGACTCATGCAGTGCGCTAATTCATCTTTGTCCCAGTACAGTACTAGTGAATTATTTATAACAACAGAAAACATATGAGAACCTTACAACAGATGACATCTAGACGGTACTATCTGAAATGTCACAGTTAATATTTCCTTCCCTCTAATGCTTCAGCAAGATTTCTTGGGTAATGCGACAGCCTCGCATCCGTTTAACTTCCGCGATAGCGTTTTGAACGAATTGCTCGCGAAACTCGCTGTCATATCTGCGAACTGGCCGGGGCGGACCGCGAGGGTAAGTGACGTATTGCAGGCCGTCACGAGAGGGGGCGCGGGGTTCGCGACCGACAGCCGGCTTCCCGTCCCGATAATGGCGGCACTTCCGGCGCTAATGAAGCCTGTTAGCGGGCAAGCCATTAGCGGGAGGCAGCCCGCCAGCGCGCCCCTGCCGTCACAGGGCGCCCCGCCCCGTCCCGCCTGACGAGTGCTGAGCTGAAAATCCAACCAGCGGACCAGCTCAGCAGGCGCCGGCCCCAAGCCAATCCGGCGGAAGAGTCCGGCCCCTCGCGCAACCTCACAGTCGCGCCTCTACCTTCACCCACGTCCGGGGAAACTCGCTCAGGTTGCACACATTAATATGAACACTCATCTCGCCGTTCAGTAACATAAAGATCTCATGGGACTGCTATGGTTACTACACTGCCGCCATTAGAACTGCAACGCCAGGGAGGATAGCAAATAAAGAAATTTTGCTTTGCCTATAAAGTATGCACTATCTGATCAAAGTCGTCCGGAAACCTTCTTTAATCCAGATTTGACTACTAGACGTCAAGAGAGACGGACCCACTGGTATAAAAGGAAGTGGCGAGTTTTGGATTGCCAGTAGAGAGTAAGTATGAATTTGGCAGTTATTGCAAAATATCCATGTAGAATTGAAACATCATGCCATCTGTTGATTATCTTGTACATTTGACCACCAGATTTCAATGTTTAGCAGGACAATTTAGGGAGGGTTTTGAAATATGTTTTCTTCCACTGTATTTGATAAAGTCATTAGAAGATCAAAACAAATCGCAAAACGATTTAGAAAAGATATCAGAATGGTGCGAAAAGTGGCAGTTGATCCTAAATAATGAAAACTGTGAGGTCATCCACATGAGTGCTAAAAGGAATCCTTTAAACTTTGGTTACGCGATAAATCAGTCAAATATAAAGGCCGTAAATTCAACTAAATACCTAGGAATTACAATTACGAACAACTTAAATTGGAAGGAACACACAGAAAATGTTGTGGGGAAGGCTAACCAAACACTGCGTTATATTGGCAGGACACTTAGAAAATGCGACAGATCTACTAAGGAGACTGCCTGCACTACACTTGTCCGTCCTCTTTTAGAATACTGCTGTGCAGTGTGGGATCCTTACCACATAGGACTGACGGAGTGCATCGAAAAAGTTCAAAGAAGGGCAGCACGTTTTATATTATCGTGAAATATGGGAGAGAGTGTCAATGAAATGATACAGGATTTGGGCTAGACATCATTAGAAAGAAAGGTATTTTTCGTTGCGACGGAATCTTCTCACGAAATTCCAATCACCTACTTTCTCCCCCAAATGCAAAAATATTTTGTTCATTGACCTACATAGGGAGAAACGGTCACCATGATAAAATAAGGGAAATCAGAGCTTGTACGGAAAGATATAGGTGTTCGTTCTTTCCGCGTGCTATACATTATTGCAGTAATAGAGAATTGTGAAGGTGGTTCAATGAACCCTCTGCCAGGCACTTAAATGTGATTTTCAGAGTATCCATGTAGATGTAGATGTAGATGTAGAGAAGCAGTAACAGCAGAATGGGTCCATTAAGAGAGCTCAGTGACTTCGAAAGTGGACTAATGATTGGATGTCAGATGATTAACTGATCCATCGGGGACATTTCAATCTTTCGAAAGCTGATCAAGTGGACTGCTGGTGATGTGTTTGTGAAGGAACCAAGTTTAGGTAGGTCTCACATACTGACGAACAGAGACTGTCGAGCACTGCTGAGGATGGTTGCAAAAAATCGCATGAACTCAGCGGAAGGAATCAGTCGTGTGTTCCAAAATGCTACCGTCAGTCCAGCTAGCGTATGAAGTCAAAAAGAATGGCGGAGAATGGTCGAGTAGCAACTCATAAGCCATACATTTTTGTAGTCAATGCTCAGCGACGCTGGGAATTGTGTAAAGAGCGGCGCCGTTGGACAGTGGATGACTGGAAACGAGTGATTTGGATTCATGAATCACGCGATGCTCTGTGGGCCAACCGATGGATGGGTTTGAGGCTGGCGAATGGCTGGAGAGCGTTACCTGCTACCACTTGTAGTGCCAACAGCAAAGTACAGAGGAGATGCTGTTATAGTATGGAGGTGTTTTTCGTAGTTAGGGTATGATCCCATTATTGTGCTTAAGAAGATGCTAAGTGCAGAAAGATACGAACACGTCTTACCGTTCTGTGTACAGCAGAGGAACAATTCGGAGATGATGGATGCACCCTGTCATAATGCAGCACATGTGAGCAGTGATTTATCGACAATAACTTTCCTGAAAGCCACTAGGCTACCCACAGTCTCGAGCTGAACCCAGAGGAACACCTCTGGAATGAATTAAAACGTCGACATCACTGCAGACCCTAGTGTCCAACGTCACTACCTTCTTCCGATCTTGAGGAGGAATTGATCGCCATTCCTCCCGGTTCAGTTACCCCTATGAGAGTGTCCCCAGGTCAGTGAAAGCTGACATGAAGACGAAGGGTGGAGACACCCCATATTAATGTCGAATAATAGATGTCTGGTTGCTTTTGATGAGTGAATGAAGTAGGAGGAACACTTGATTAAATTTGTAGATGACTTGGGGATATATAGGGTGTGAAATTTAGTACACAGGATGCTCGCAGCAACAATGGCTCTAACTCAGCTTGGACGTAAGTCATACTTAAGCTTGCATTACAGACACGGGTGTGCCATTACATGCTGTTTCAACTCTCTGCCAGAGTTCATCAACCATAGAGGGTGGCGAGTGGAGGTGAACCAGTTTGTCAGCAGCCTATTACCAGATATTTCAGTAGGTCAGAGGTCTGGATAATATGCTGACCGTTGGAACAGTGGAGTGTCCTCTATACTGTGTTAGGTCAAGACCGCACTGGCGCCATGTGGGTTTGCATTATCTTGCTGGAATGCAATGCCTTGAGGGTCTCTGCGATACAGCACCACCACCATACTTAACACGTCAAAAATACCCCTACTGTCCAAATTATCGGCTATATGAACCGAGATGATCGTATTATGTCCTCAGTGGCACCCCATGGCACCACACCAGGTGCTGGCTCTCTCATTGGCAGCTCCACACAAAGACACTTTCATATGATTCTGCATGCACAACCAGGACTCAACTGAAAAGACAACTTGGCGCGACTCCAGCCTCCAGTTTTTTATTTGGCGCACCATTGTCAGCACGCTTATCTCTGATGCCATGTGCTCTATACATCGTCCCAATATTTGTGTGGGTACGTGCCATGCAGCAAACAAGCACATTTTCTGACTCATGATACGTAGTGCTGTACGATCGTGCACAGTCAAGTGAACAATTTGCGTTACAGTCTTGGGGTCCCATACAAGGTAAACAGTAATAGCACAGAATGATAAACTAAATTCCCTATAGGCCATGACCCTGCTTCTGTCGAATTCCGACATGTAATTTTGGCGGTTTCTCCTTCTTATATGAGGGTTAACACAATCCTCTCTCGGACAAACAACTTGCAAATGCGATTTCTGAATGAGAAACCCACTGGGCAATGTGTCCTTCTCCACAGAAAGCAGACTTCCCCAGGGGACACCAGCTTGTCGAAAGCACCTTCTGTGCTAGTCGGGGAGGACTGTGTGGTTTGAGAAGCTGTGGGCTATGCCGACGATAGCGTAACAACTGGGATTATCACCCATGCTGGACTGGCCACAGCAGAGGGTTACTATGGGATTAACCTGCTGAATGAAACCTACAAAATTTCCTTTAGTGTCATATACAATAGACTGCCTCCATATGCAGAAGAGATTCTGGGAGAATATCAATGTGGATATCGGCTTAATAGATCAGCAACAAATCAAACATTTGTGCTGAGGTAAAAATGTGGAGTATAACATACATTATTATAACATTGAGCTTCATAACCTCTATGATGACTTGAAGCAGGCCTTCGACAGCCTTTTCAGGCCAGGACTGCTAAATGATTTCTTATTGCTTGGTATACCATCCAAATATGTTTCACACACTCAGGCAACATTGGGTAGTTCCAAAGCTGCAGTGTCAGTGGTTGGAGAACTAAGTAATTCATTTGGCATTAGTAAAGGAGTCAGTCAAGGCGACACCCTCTCTACACTGCTTTTCAATATAACTCTTCAAGCATCCACTTACTTTGGTGCCAAGCCAACTTAGATGTGTGCTGATGATGTAGCAATTATTAGTGGAACAAGGGTTTCACTAGAAACATCAATATATGAGGTGAAAGAAGCCAAGCAGTCCAGGGGTCCTGCACCAATGAAATGAAGACTAAGGTCATAATCTCACCAGGAGCGAAAATAACAACTTGGATAAACTATATACAGCAGAGCTCAATACTACATTTGCATAACTTTGATTATCTGAGAGCTAATATTAACAAGACGAATTCCATATCAATTGACATTAAACTGCACATCCTGAGCGGTAATATATGGTTCCACACGTTTAAGAAACTATTGGTCTCCAGGTTATTAAACAGACAGCTGAAATTTTCGTTCCTGGTGAGATTATGTACTTAGTCTTCATTTCATTGGCAGCAGGGCCCCTAGATTGTTGGCTTCGTTCAGCTCATATACTGTTCGCTCTAGTGAAACAATTCTTCTGCTATTAATTGCGTGGTTGTTTCTCTTGTATTTATTTTTGACTCATTTTGACGAAATGCTTGTTATAGCAACTATTTTAAACACTGAAGCGCCAAAGAAAGTGGTATAGGTATGCGTATTCAGATACAGAGATATGTAAACAGGCAGCATACGGCGCTGCGGTCGGCAACGCCTATACAGCGTGATTCACGAAGATATGCAAATATTTTAGTATGTCATTCTACAAGTAAAACTAAAGAAAAAAGTTCATATAAACATAGAGGTCCCCTTGACTACCGCACGACAACGCTTTACGCCTTGTTTGGCCTGTCAACACTGACATTGGACTTTTGATGACTGGAAACATGTTGCCCGGTCGAACGAGTCTCGTTTCAAATTGTATCAAGCGGATGGACGTGTTCGGATATGGAGACAACCTCATGTATCCATGGACCCTGCATGTCAGCAGGGGACTGTACAAGCTGGTGGAGGCTCTGTAATGGTGTGGGGCATGTGCAGTTGGAGTGATGTGGGACCCCTGATACGTCTGTATACGACTCTGACGAGTGAGATGTACGTAAGCATCCTGTCTGATCATCTGCATCCATTGCCAGCCGCGGTGGTCTAGCGGTTCTAGGCGCTCAGTTCGGAACCGCGCGACTGCTACGGTCGCATGTTCGAATCCTGCCTCGGGCATGGATGTGTGTGATGTCTTTAGGTTAGTTAGGTTTAAGTAGTTCTAAGTTCTAGGGGACTGATGACCACAGATGTTAAGTCCCATAGCGCTCAGAGCCATCTGCATCCATTCATGTTCACTGTGCATTCCGACGGACTTGGGCAATTCTAGCAGGACAATGTGACACCTCACATTCCAGAATTGCTACAGAGTGGCTCCAGGAACACTCTTCTGAGTTTAAACACTTCCGCTGGCCACCAAACTCCCCACAACATTATTGAGCATATCTGGGATGCCTTGCAACGTGCTTTTCAGGAGAGATCTCCAGCCCCCCGTACTCTTATGTATTTATGGACAGCCCTGCAGGATTCATTGCATCAGTTCCCTCCAGCAATACTTCAGACATTAGTCAAGTCCATGGCACGTCGTGATGCGGCATCCTGTGCTCGCGGGGGGCCCTACACTGTTATGCAGGAGCCAAGGTAGCCCCTGACGGCCGGCAACCTATATTACACCACAGAAGACGAGGGTGTCTATGTCCAAGGCACCATGGTACATACCGGCTAATTACATACAAGATAATGGAAACAGACATTCCAAGCACTACTTCCTGCAGGGGGAGCTCGAGCCATAGCCTGCAGGAAGTATCACTACGCCAAAACCTGACTGGCTGGAGACTGTTATTTAGGGGCTAGAACCAGCCCCGATGTTCGGTTCGCTCTACCTGCCGACCTCGTGTACTTCGACTACTGAAGATTACGTCTTCGTCTTCGTCTCTGACTTGGACTCTTACTAGTGTGTGTGAGTGTATGTGTGTGTGTGTGTGTGTGTGTGTGTGAGTGTGTGTGTGTGTGTGAGTGTGTGTGTGTGTGTGTGTGTTACCACGAACCTTTGTGGAAATTTAAATGTGAACTTTTGTTTGCCTCAATTAGGAGACTTTAACTGGCATCGTTAATGTTGCCTTTCGTTTGTTGTTCAGTCATCAACCTTTGTGAACATACATCAATAAAAGTTGTGTTTGTTAAAAATTGGGAATTGTCAGTCACAACACTACACGATTTTAGGCAGGTGTACCAGTTTCTTTGGCTCTTCAGTGTATTATGTAATTTATCCACTTCCACATTTGTTATTAACTTTTCTATAACTATTCTGTGTATACCTGATTGTAATAAGAGTTTTTCATCCTGCGTTCCTGACTGGCTATTACTGACGTAATGGAGTATGAGGTGTGCAGAACATCGTTATTTAAGCAACAGCTCCGTTATTCTCTTCAGTAGTCGACACTTGTGGATCGATGATACCTGCTCCGTTCACCACCACCGCCTGCCGTTATAGGTATAATTTCTTTCTTTTCCCTTTGGTATATTTTATGTATCTTATATTTTATTATTATTTCCCTCAAAATCCATTCTTAGATTTCAGTTTAATATGGTCTGAAGATTGCCCACTTCGACCGAAACCGGTTACCATTGCCAATAAATATTTGATTGTGGTCAAGACAGTTTTAATTCAATTTTAACGTATTACTTTGGCCGAAAATGTGTGCCGGACCGAGAATAGAACTCTGGACCTTTGTTCTTCGCAGGCAAGTGCTCTACCACTGAGCTACACAAGCACGACTCACGACCATTCCTCACAGATTCAATTCTGACTGGACCTCGTCTCCTACCTTCCAGACTTTACAGGAGCTCTTCTGGTAGGGTACATGTCCGCGAAAGGCAAGGGTCCCGAGTTCGAGTCTCGGTACGGCACACAGTTTTAATCAGCCAGGAAGTTTCACATCAGCGCACACTCCGCTGCAGAGTGAAAATCTCATTCCGAATTAGATTAACCGGCCGTGCAATGAATTATGCAGGCGTGGTTTTACGTTTAGTTGACCAGCTTGGTTATGATCATGAAATTGACGTCAGTCAACCATTGCATTTTGTGCAAACCACCCTATGGGCGGCCACAATATAACCCATCAAATGTGAACTGGCAAGTGAGGCACCACCCCGCAAAAATGGAAAATGGCATAGGAACGATCCTTGCGGTTCGAGGGCGCCATCTCATCGGGCAGACGAGAGACGAAATTACGGAGAGCGCTATGAACAGCGAAGAGTAGGTGCGAAAATCGTAGTGATACGCAATCCAGCTCCATGAAGGGAACCACGTGAAAATCACGAAAAGATAAATATGAGACGAGATAAACTAGCGAACTAGGCTTTGACTTCGCCATTGGACGGAATGCATCTCCAGGATCCTTAATTGTAAATCTGGAGACTTAGTTAAAGTATTATCAGGAATTAGATATCCACAAGGTATTTTGGACATTGGAAGTAGGACAGAATGGGTTACGAGTTAGTTTTTGATAGGAGTTTTGACATGTGTGTGTGCACAAGTTAAACGTTTGCATTTTACTGGATAATGAAACTACATGAAAACCGTAGAGCACAAGGAGATAAAGTAAGTTTGCTGAAGACAAAGGAGCAATACTTCGTACAGAGTGAAGAAAATAACACATGACAGTATTATAGAGATCGAGACCCAGAAGAGCTGCTGCTAATCAAAAGATCTGTGACGTATTTCGCACCTCAAAATATTTATTGAATAAGGCATACTAGAGACCAAACAACCAGTCTCATAACCACGAGCGAGCGTACAGTAAAGAATAAGAGAGAATTATATGGAAGAGTTTTGTTATAAATTACACGTATACAGCTTCCTGGTAAGGTTTAAAGCATTGAGCTACTACTGGAGGATAATAATAAGCATCGGACGTGACATTGGACAAGTCTACCCTATAAGGACGATTTGCGTGTTGTAGGTTTGATACTACATACCAGTTAAGGGGAGCACTGAGTGGTAATTGCCGCCAGCAACGGGACACCAAGCAGTGTATGTTTTGCTGGACCCAGTGGAGAACTGAGCCTTCGAAGACTTTTTTATTGTGTTTAGGTAAGCCAATAAGGTGAGGCACTAAGCGATGACATAGGAAGGAATAGTATACTGGCACGCCACATTACGTAAAGGTATGGGAGTAACCAACTGAAGGTGCAGGACACACTTGTGTATTTTGTTTATGCTGTTCGCAGAGGATGCGACTGTCATCTGGAGTAAGTCCTTAATTGCAATATGGAATATCTCAGACAAGGGGAAAGTAGCGCCATGAAGGTAATGATTTTGTGAAGAGTACACTAACTTAAGAAATAGAGGTAAGGTGAAATCACAAATTCAGGTATGGAAACTAGGCTACGTGGCTGTATTAATGTGGTAATGAAAACCATAATAGAGCCAACCATATGTTATGCTTGTGTGTCTTATATGTGTTTCAGAATCATCATCTGAGAAGCAGAATGATTAGTTCTTTTCAGAATTCTTGGAGTGTAACGAGAAAAAAATGTTCTCGAGAGAGACAGACAGAATAAAACCCGTCATCAAACTGAGGAAGTATGTCTGCACACAATGACAGTGCAATAATGAGGTGCAGGATGTGCTGGCGGAATTCCGTTAATCATCTTCGGATATCTCAGAGAATAGCAACACTTACATGCCTTGTACATTAACTGCATGTCCATTAACTATTAATGAGAGACTAAAGAACTTGCCATTATCACCAGTGACAAAATTAGATCTAAAAATGTTTAAATATTAATTGATAAAACTAGGTTTATGTGTACAGTCATGTTTGTATATTAATTATTAATCTGATTGTTCATTTGTAATACACAAAGAAGCCCGATCTCATTGTTCCACTTTGAAGACGCCATGGAGCCAAGATGCAGTTGTAAAACACAATGACCTTGCGCCGCATGATAGTTTGTAGTTTTTGAAAGCCAAAGGGTCACGATAATTTATTATTCATTTATTTTTGAGAGGATAAAGGACGGTAATACTTTTAGCCCTTATGTTTATTTGATGCCAATTAGTAGCTTTGTTAGGCAAGGACGTTGAGGGTCACAGCTATTATGTAAATTTTATTTTGATGGGCAGCATGGAGGGTAAAAATCTTAGAGGGAGACCAAGAGATGAATACACTAAGCACATTCAGAAGTATGTAGATTGCAGTAGGTACTGGGAGATGAAGAAGCTTGCACAGGATAGAGTAGAATGGAGAGCTGCATCAAACCAGTCTCAGGACTGAAGACCACAACAACAACAACGCCTAATATTCCCATGTAACACTGTTTCAGTACAATACGACCGGAATGGCCATGCCGCTTGCGAGAGAAGGCGAGACGGGACACTTGACAGTAAGGCACCTGTCCGAAGAGACTGAGATGACCTCGAGACACTAGTGTGAGGCAAGGACGCACAACACGCTGTGCGGCTACTGCTGGGGGAGCACTGCCTCCCTCACCCCAGCCAGGCCTTTGCTTGAGGCTGGTTACCTCTCAGCACGTGCCTAGCACCTTCCTAGGCCAGTGTGGGGAGTCACATTTGCCCAACTTGTTTCTGCCTCTGGCGACCTGAACCACTCCCCAAGGGCACCACCTCGAAAGGTTGCAGTCTGCTTGTTTGGCTTACGACGCCCTTGGTAACAGCCAACAGTCTGGTCATGAAGTGACACTACAGATGATATCAGATCTGCAAATACAGCACTACTCATGAGGAAGGCTGTAAGTCGACCTGACTCATTAGCGAGGCTGTGTGATGGGACTGCACGAAGAATTGCTTATGAGCAAATTATTGCGTTTCCCACAAGGTCATGCTAAATCTATAAACAATACTAATCTGTAACTTCTTTGAACAATTGCTTGGTTACAAACTTAAAACTTGGAGACAAATGATACACGTTGGAGTTGCAAACATCACCATATTTCCTAGTTATTTGTGTGTGATAATGAACACTATTATGCTACTTTCCACGGTATTGATTTACTTGTGAGTCAAGGAAATAAGCTTTTACTGTTGTTAACTGTGCTATTAGGAGACTGGTCAGACGTTAGAGCAGGCACTTGTGATCCTCATTATGATAGACACTGTATGTCATGTGAGAAGGAATCAACTGTTGTTTCCTTTCATATTTCATACTTAATGCTAGCCAGTGGCAGTTACACAAGTATTCGTATAGCAGAGTTGTCTATCGTTTTTAATAATCACCGCATTTTCTTGGTGTATGCACATTCGAATGTAAACATGATCATATGTCTTGATGGTTTATAGATTTGTTCTTCCACCTGATCATACATCAACGCAGGTGTGATACAGTTTGCTTATATTACATTTTGGATATCATGTAAATATGCTTACATATTTTTCAACGTATTTTTATAAATCTCCTTTGTAACTTTCACGTATAAAATAATAAAAATGATAATAATTTTTTGTCAGTATGAAAACTGATAAATTCTGGCGTAGGCACCGCTACGCCATGTCTCTGTGAAATCAATCTGAAAAATTCTTACCTCATGATGGTGCCGCCGGACAACGGTCTATATATCTACTTGTAAATGGCACAGCTTAGTGCAATGCTGGCCCATCTACTAATACTGGACAACGTTTGTCTGAGATCTGAATTATTAGAAAAACTGACTTTGCTTATTGACACATCTGCACAGCTGGTCGTCTGATTACTAAAGAACACATGACTATGATGTGCGATAATTTCTGAAATAGTTAGACTTAAATAAATGACTTGATCGGGACTGGTAATGACTTAAGGCAAAATTATTCTTTCCTTATTTGTAGACTGGTAAAAATTATGTTCTGAAAATCCTTTACATTATTGATAAAGATCTGCAATCCATTATATGAAAAATTGAATGTTTCAAATCTGGGTCAACTGATGCTGACGAATCACAAACAGATTTAAACAAACATACAAGTGACTTAACTACGCGCATGCCAATAAAAATAATAAAATTTACCTTACAATATATGGCTATAAACTGCGCTGTACCAGCGACAGCCTACAACTCCAATGTAGCATCAAGTGACTGCAACAACTACCGAGACTGCTCTGACCTGCGACTCTATTGCTGCAAAGATATTTTTCTGTCGCAGGCAGCGCGTGAGCAATACATCGAAATTACATTTGCTCCAGCAGGGTGGTGAACCCCTTACACCTTGTTCAGTGTGATGTAACTTCTAGTAGGATATGTTTACAGCGGAATAAATGATTTGGTATTGGCATACAGCAAGCAAGAATATAGTAGCAATTGTTAATTTGACATTGAGCATGTGAATATTTTGAACACAGAACATGTGCATGTGTGAGTCTATCAAGACACTGCCTTCATTCATCAATATTGTACAACTAAATAGTATTATTGTGTAGTATTGTGTAAGTTGGTGCTTCCCTTTATATTACATGTATTCCAAATAAACTCATTCTTACACCAGCATATATGATGGAGTGCAAGGAAGCTTGTGAGTAAACATTAGCAGTTTGTCGTCTTGGTACCTCGTTAACCCTATCCACCCATGATATATGGCATGAACCTCATTAGTCGATGATCATTCATAAAGGAAATAAAAATAGTTGGCATATCCCAACAAAAATGTCTTTGATGAACTTGTGCCACAGACTAAATCAGTAAAACTTTATCGTCATCCATTTTGAAAATGACGAGGTTCTGTTACATGGCAGTTTATGCCCAAACTGTTACACAATCTATTTTTATAACGTAATAAGCACATCCCAAAAATAAGTATAGTCAATTCGTTAACTCTGCATGAAAGCTGCAGACAATATTCACTACTGCGAAGGACTCCACTGCTTACTACTTTTTTCCGTTTCCTTTTACAAGCATCAAAAAAAGTTTTGCAGCACCCCGGTTCCCAGAACTCCTGAAGATACACGTTGACGGTGGACATTGTATCACAGACACAGTCCCTTTGACTGTTCAGAGATGTCACTAAACCCGCACAAAGATGTGAACAACCACGCATGAGAAACGCCCATTAGACGGAGGGGGTCCGACAGCCGATCAGTTCCAGTCATTCCACCAGGAAAGAGGTACACGGCTCGTGTTGTCTGTAGTTCAACCATGCCTAGACGGCAATACCGCGGTTCGGTCGCGTCCGCATTGTTACTTCGTGCCAAGAAGGGCTCTCAACAAGGGAAGTGTCCAGGCGTCTCGGAGTGAACCAAAGAGATGTTGTTCGGACATGGAAGAGATACAGAGAGACACGGACTGTCGATTACATGCCTCGCTCAGGCCGTCCAAGGGCTACTACGGCAGTGGATGACCACTACCTACGGATTATGGCTTGAAGGAACTCTGACAGCAACGCCACCATGTCGAATAATGATTTTCGTGCAGCCACAGGACGTCGTGTTACGACTCAAACTGTGCGCAATAGGCTGTATGATGCGCAACTTCACTCCCGACGTCCATAGCGAGGTCCATCTTTGCAACCATGACACCATGCAGCGCGGTACAGATGGGCCCAAGAACATGAGGAATGGACTGCTCAGGATTGGCATCACGTTCTCTTTACCGATGAGTGTTGCATATGCCTTCAACCAGACAATCGTCGGAGACGTGTTTGGAGGCAACCCGGTCAGGCTGAACGCCTTAGACTCACTGTCCAGCGAGTGCAGCAAGGTGGAGGTTCCCTGCTGTTTTGAGGTGGCATTATGTGGGGCCGACGTACGCCGCTGGTGGTCATGGAAGGCGCCGTAACGACTGTACAATACGTGAATGCCATCCTCCGACCGATAGTGCAACCACATAGGCGGCATATTGACGAGGCACTCATCTACATGGACGACAATTCGCGCCCCCATCGTGCAGATCTTGTGAATGACTTCCTTCAGGACAACTACATCTCTCGACTAGAGTGGCCAGCATGTTCTCCAGACATGAACTCTATCGAACATGCCTGGCATAGATTGAAAAGGGCTGTTTATGGACGACGTGACCCACCAACCACTGAGGGATCTAGACCGAATCGCCGCTAAGGAGTGGGACAATCGGGACCAATAGTGCCTTGATGAACTTGTGGATAGAATGCCGCGATGAATAAAGGCATGCGACACTGCAAGAGGGCGTGCTAGTGGGTATTAGAGCTACCGGTGTGTACAGCAATCAGGAGCACCACCTCTGAAGGTCTCGTTATATGGTGGTACAACATGCAATGTGTGGTTTTCATGAGCAATAGAAAGGGCGGAAGTGATGTTTACGTTGATCTCTATTCCACTTTTTTATATAGGTTCCGGAACTCTCGGAACCAAGGTGATGCAAAACTTTTTTTTGATGTGTGTACTATGGTGAGGGGGACTTTCTGCGGCGTTGGGGCTTTTTTTAGCTGGCTCAAAATAAGGATACTAAGTTAGATGGACTGGAGTATGATAAGCTTGTTTGACAATGAAAGCCGTCTCCATGCAGGTATAGGATGGTGAAATAGCAGCTTCTTGTGTCCACGCAGCAGGAGTGTAGGAGAGGGCGGAGTGCATTCCATAAAACCCGCATTGTGCGAGACACTAAAAGGAGTCCTCTCTGGCTACATAAGATGGGAATACCAGGTGAAAAACATAGAGCTTCAGACCATAAGACCAAATGCTGTAAACTGGCATGTCATGCAGGAATGGTAACTGAAATCTGAGTAAGAGGTTATTTCGGAACAAGGCGCGTTTTCCCCATGAGCGCCTATATGCTAGACTTTTGATTGGCCATGGTGGAAACCCGTCATGTAATGCAGGAGATTCTCTGCCTTCCCTCCTGTGCTATACCATTCTTGGTTAGCTGTGAAAAAATTTGTGAGAGTAGGGAATATTAATCTTGTTTATAAAATTATTATTGGTCAGAACTCACAAAGTGTGCTGCAATTGGCAGGCGAGATTTCTTCGCTGGGAGAACCATCTAAGTTGCAAAGAGCAAAGTCCGAATATACACTCCTGGAAATGGAAAAAAGAACACATTGACACCGGTGTGTCAGACCCACCATACTTGCTCCGGACACTGCGAGAGGGCTGTACAAGCAATGATCACACGCACGGCACAGCGGACACACCAGGAACCACGGTGTTGGCTGTCGAATGGCGCTAGCTGCGCAGCATTTGTGCACCGCCGCCGGCAGTGTCAGCCAGTTTGCCGTGGCATACGGAGCTCCATCGCAGTCTTTAACACTGGTAGCATGCCGCGACAGCGTGGACGTGAACCGTATGTGCAGTTGACGGACTTTGAGCGAGGGCGTATAGTGGGCATGCGGGAGGCCGGGTGGACGTACCGCCGAATTGCTCAACACGTGGGGCGTGAGGTCTCCACAGTACATCGATGTTGTCGCCAGTGGTCGGAGGAAGGTGCACGTGCCCGTCGACCTGGGACCGGACCGCAGCGACGCACGGATGCACGCCAAGACCGTAGGATCCTACGCAGTGCCGTAGGGGACCGCACCGCCACTTCCCAGCAAATTAGGGACACTGTTGCTCCTGGGGTATCGGCGAGGACCATTCGCAACCGTCTCCATGAAGCTGGGCTACGGTCCCGCACACCGTTAGGCCGTCTTCCGCTCACGCCCCAACATCGTGCAGCCCGCCTCCAGTGGTGTCGCGACAGGCGTGAATGGAGGGACGAATGGAGACGTGTCGTCTTCAGCGATGAGAGTTGCTTCTGCCTTGGTGCCAATGATGGTCATATGCGTGTTTGGCGCCGTGCAGGTGAGCGCCACAATCAGGACTGCATACGACCGAGGCACACAGGGCCAACACCCGGCATCATGGTGTGGGGAGCGATCTCCTACACTGGCCGTACACCACTGGTGATCGTCGAGGGGACACTGAATAGTGCACGGTACATCCAAACCGTCATCGAACCCATCGTTCTACCATTCCTAGACTGGCAAGGGAACTTGCTGTTCCAACAGGACAATGCACGTCCGCATGTATCCCGTGCCACCCAACGCGCTCTAGAAGGTGTAAGTCAACTACCCTGGCCAGCAAGATCTCCGGATCTGTCCCCCATTGAGCATGTTTGGGACTGGATGAAGCGTCGTCTCACGCGGTCTGCACGTCCAGCACGAACGCTGGTCCAACTGAGGCGCCAGGTGGAAATGGCATGGCAAGCCGTTCCACAGGACTACATCCAGCATCTCTACGATCGTCTCCATGGGAGAATAGCAGCCTGCATTGCTGCGAAAGGAGGATATACACTGTACTAGTGCCGACATTGTGAATGCTCTGTTGCCTGTGTCTATGTGCCTGTGGTTCTGTCAGTGTGATCATGTGATGTATCTGACCCCAGGAATGTGTCAATAAAGTTTCCCCTTCCTGGGACAATGAATTCACGGTGTTCTTATTTCAATTTCCAGGAGTGTATTTGCTATAGGGACATTGAACACTGCACTTGCTGCATAGATGTTGAAGAGTACACTTTCTTCAGGTATACACGCGAGAATGCTCTTCACTTTAGGCAGCTGCTGAGAGAGGTACCTCTGACTTAGAGCAAAGTACAGAACTCGAGCTGCACCCAGAATTTCCAGCCTTTACTTCAGCTGTCTTCCACACCCACACCATTTGCAAGTGATAAGCATGTGTCACTGATGCAGCCACCAAGGCCAGGGTAACGTCAGACTAGTTTATATGCACCAAGATTTAAGTCAACATATTTAACATTCAGCTGCAGCTAGTTGCACCTGTCATGTGCTTTGGCGAAAACATTGGTATTCGTTCTTGCTTTTCCAGGGATCTTTCTTCAAATCACTGACCATTTTTTGCAATCATTGGCCGTGTCTGTGATATACCTTCATATTATACTTTCATGTGTCCCGCCACACGTACTAAGGCTATAGTTCATAACTGCAATCCCTTGTCCACTCATGAAATGTTTATATGCTTAGTTCAATGAGTAAATCATTTTGTTTACTGTCTTATGGCAATAAACTAAACTGTTATATTGAGGACTAGTTTCCTTTCATAACTGGATGACTGCCTTCATTAATACGAGGGCTATTCGGAAAGTAAGTACAGATCGGTCGCGAAATGGAAACCACTGTGAAAATCAAAAATGTTTTATTTGCAACAGTTAGCTACACCTTCCAGGTACTTTGTA
This sequence comes from Schistocerca serialis cubense, assembly GCF_023864345.2. Lineage (NCBI taxonomy): Eukaryota > Metazoa > Arthropoda > Insecta > Orthoptera > Acrididae > Schistocerca > Schistocerca serialis. The sequence goes on along the minus strand of NC_064641.1, from coordinate 758,763,746 downwards.
TATAGTCGCCGCTCCGGCTTAGATATTTGTCATAGTTTTGTGCAAACTTCCCAATACTCTCACTGTAGAAGACAGCAGCCTGTTCTTTCTGCCAATACCCTACGCTGGTCCACAGCTCATTGAATGCATCAAAATGTTGTCTTCCAAGACAGTGGTTCGTGTGAATAGAGATGAAACTCAAGAGCATAGACCGAAAACGTTGTAGGGGCATCTTCATTGCCCCTGCAGAGTGCAGCTGAGAATGTTCTTGAATAAGGAACCACATGACAGTAGTGTTATGCGGGCTGCATGACATCAGGCGAAATCTCTCACCATGCCACCATTCCTGGCGGGAGACGCTATTTTCTAGGCACTTTTACATGCTTACTGTGCACTCAGAACTGAAAAGAGCGACGTGACGCGATCGACTGGCATACTACAGACACTGTCAAATACTTCTGTTAAAAGCTTCATCAGCTTATCACTGTGGTTTCCATTTCTCGACCGATCGGAACTAACTTCCCAAATAGCCCTCATGTAGCCTTGTGATGTGTGGTTCTGTTATTTTTGTGCTTAATTGGGCCACCCCTAGTAATTTCCAATTAGTAAGACGTTATGCATCGTATGACATCGGTTTCTGTTAAAACTGCACGATCTTTTAGAGAGCTTTCCTTCACTTTTGGACACTGGGGAGCAGACTCATAGAATCTCAGGAGTATTCTAAATGGCTCAATTGACATTTCATGCAATTATTAGCGCATTTTCCAATTCTGTTCACATATGGAGTGTGGTAAGAATAGCTCTTAGATGTCTCTGTGAACGCTGTAATTAATCTAATCTTGTCTTCAGGATCGCTATGGGAGCAATATGTGGGGGATTGCAAATTATTCCTATAGTTATCATTCAAAGTTGGTTCCTGAGATGCTGTAAGTAGGTTTTCTAGGCATAGTTTACATCTGTCTTCAAGAGTGTGTCTGTTCAGTTCTTTCAACATCTGTGTGACACTCTCCCAGAGGTCACTGTGGGAACGTGGCCATTCGTGCTGCCCTTCTCAGTAAATGTTCAACATCCCCTGTTAGTCCTACTTGATACACGTCCCACACACTTGAGCAATATTCTAGGACGGGTCGCTTGAGTGATTTGTCAGCATTCTCCTTTGCAAACTGACTGCATTTCCTTAGTATTCTACCAATAAAACGGTCTGCCACATGGCTTTTTACCTACGACTGATCCTGTGCGATCGTTCTCTGTCATATCCCTGCAAAGTGTTGCAGTCTGGTATTTGCATGAGTCGGCCGATTCAAACAGTAGAGCACTGATAATGTGGCCATAGCATACTATGTTTTACGTTTTTGGAAAATTGACAATTTTACAATTTCGAACATTCAAAGCTGGTTGCCAGTCGTTGCACAACTTTGAAATCTTATCAAGATCGGACTCAATATTTGTGCAACTTTTTTCACACAGTAACCGTTACCTGCAAAATGTCTTAGGTTACTGTTAAATTATCTGCAGGGTCCCAATACACTTCGTTGGGACCCACCATAACTTCTTTACAAATCCGTCAATGACTATATTCCAGACAACATCGACGACCTCTTTACCAAACCAAAATTCCGTTGCTATCTCGATAACAACCGTGGGGTGGTACTGATACGTGATACCACAAAAAGCATTTCAAAAAGAAGAACTTCTGTACATCTAAGACAGATTTAAGTATAAGGAATTTTTTCTAAAGGTATTTGTCTGATGGCCAGCCTAGTACAGAAGTGAAATACAGACGATAAACAGTTTGAACAAGAAGAGAATAGAAGCTTTCGAAATGTGGTGCTATAGAAGAATGCTGAAGATTAGATGGGTATATCGAGTAAGTAATGAGAATGTACTGAATCGAATTAGGGAAAAAAGAAATTTATGGCACAGTTTGAGTGGAAGAAGGCATCGGTTGAGAGCACACCTCTGAGTCTCAAGGAATCGTCAGTTTGATACTGGAGGGAGTTACACGGATAAGAATTTTAGAGAGAGACCAAAATATGAATACAGAAAGCAGTTTCAGATGGATGTATATGGCAGATACTACTCAGAGATGAGAAGCTCTGCAACGCGAAGACTAGCCGGGAGGGCTGCATCAAACCTGCCCTCGGACTGACGAGTAGATCGACTATATTTTTTGCTGCTGACATACATTTTATTTGAGATAAGAATCACCAGACGCGATCTTCGGCCGATTTTTGACAGCAGATACTTAGTTTTACAGAAAAGTACAACTTAGCTTCTTTACTGTTGTACTTCTTTTTGAAATGCTTTTTGTGGTATCACGTATCAGTACCACCCCACGGGTGTCGTCGAGATAGCAACGGAATTTTGGTTTGGTAAAGAGGTCGTTGAAGTTGTCTTTACTTGTTAGTTCACACATTTAACGCTTAGTGTCTCCACTGATACTTCACTGGTCTTTTATCATCTTACATCTACATCTACGTCTACGCGATTACTCTGCTATTCACAATAAAGTGCCTGGCAGAGGATTCAATGAACCACCTTCATGCTGTCTCTCTACCGTTCCACTCTCAAACGGCACGCGGGAAAAACGAGCACTTAAATTTTTCTGTGCGAGCCCTTATTTCTCCTATTTTATCGTGATGATCATTTCTCCATATGTAGGTGGGTGCCAAAAGAATATTTTCGCAATCGGAGGAGAAAACTGGTGATTGAAATTTCATGAGAAGATCCCATCGCAACGAAAAACGCCTTTGTCTTAATGGTTGCCACTCCAATTCACGTGTCATGTCTGTGACACTATCTCCCCTATTTCGAGATAATACAAAACGAACTGCCCTTCTTAGTACTTTTTAGATGTCATCCGTCAGTCCCACCTGATGCGGATCCCACACTGCACAGCCATACTCCAGGATAGGGCGAACAAGCGTAGTGTAAGCAGTCTCTTTGGTAGACCTGTTGCACCTTCTAAGTGTTCTGCCAATGAATCACAGTCTTTGGTTTGCTCTATCCACAATACTGTATTATCTATGTGATCGTTCCAATTTAGGTTATTTGTGATTGTAATCCCTAAGTATCTAGTTGAATTTACAGCCCTCAGATTTGTGTGACTTATCGCGTAATCGAAATTCAGCTGATTTCTTTTAGTACTCACGTGAATAACGTCACACTTTTCTTTATTCAGGGTCAATTGCCACTTTTCGCACCATACAGAAATCTTATCTAAATCATTTTGCAAGTCGTTTTGATCATCTGATGACTTTACAAGACGGCAAATGACAGTATCATCTGCAAACAGATGCCTATGTCGTTAATATAGATCAGGAAGAATTTATTTTTTTTTTTCATCAGTCTACTGACTGGTTTGATGCGGCCCGCCACGAATTCCTTTCCTGTGCTAACCTCTTCATCTCGGAGTAGCACTTGCAACCTACGTCCTCAAGTACGAGTATTTGCTTGACGTATTCCAATCTCTGTCTTCCTCTACAGTTTTTGCCCTCTACAGCTCCGTCTAGTACCATGGAAGTCATTCCCTCATGTCTTAGCAGATGTCCTATCATCCTGTCCCTTCTCCTTATCAGTGTTTTCCACATATTCCTTTCCTCTCCGATTCTGCGTAGAACCTCCTCATTCCTTACCTTATCAGTCCACCTAATTTTCAACATTCGTCTATAGCACCACATCTCAAATGCTTCGATTCTCTTCTGTTCCGTTTTTCCCACAGTCCATGTTTCACTACCATACAATGCTGTGCTCCAGACGTACATCCTCAGAAATTTCTTCCTCAAATTAAGGCCGGTATTTGATATTAGTAGACTTCTCTTGGCCAGAAATGCCTTTTTTGCCATAGCGAGTCTGCTTTTGATGTCCTTGCTCCGTCCGTCATTGGTTAGTTTACTGCCTAGGTAGCAGAATTCCTTAACTTCATTGACTTCGTGACCATTAATCCTGATGTTAAGTTTCATGCTGTTCTCATTTCTACTACTTCTCATTACCTTCGTCTTTCTCCGATTTACTCTCAAACCATACTGTGTACTCATTAGACTGTTCATTCCGTTCAGCAGATCATTTAATTCTTCTTCACTTTCACTCAGGATAGCAACGTCATCAGCGAATCGTATCATTGATATTCTTTCACCTTGTATTTTAATTCCACTCCTGAACCTTTCTTTTATTTTCATCATTGCTTCCTCGATGTACAGATTGAAGAGTAGGGGCGAAAGGCTACAGCCTTGTCTTACACCCTTCTTAATACGAGCACTTCGTTCTTGATCGTCCACTCTTATTATTCCCTCTTGGTTGTTGTACATATTGTATATGACCCGTCTCTCCCTATAGCTTACCCCTACTTTTTCAGAATCTCGAACAGCTTGCACCATTTTATATTGTCGAACGCTTTTTCCAGGTCGACAAATCCTATGAAAGTGTCTTGATTTTTCTTTAGCCTTGCTTCCATTATTAGCCGTAACGTCAGAATTGCCTCTCTCGTCCCTTTACTTTTCCTAAAGCCAAACTGATCGTCACCTAGCGCATTCTCAATTTTCTTTTCCATTCTTCTGTATATTATTCTTGTAATCAGCTTCGATGCATGAGCTGTTAAGCTGATTGTGCGATAATTCTCGCATTTGTCAGCTCTTGCCGTCTTCGGAATTGTGTGGATGATGCTTTTCCGAAAGTCAGATGGTATGCCGCCAGACTCATATATTCTACACACCAACGTGAATAGTCGTTTTGTTGCCACTTCCCCCAACGATTTTAGAAATTCTGATGGAATGTTATCTATCCCTTCTGCAACAATAGAGCGTCTATAACTCTTCTTTGGGGAACGCCGGATATTACTTCTGTTTTACTAGATGATTTTCCGTCTGTTACTATGAACTGTGGCCTTTATGACAGGAAATCATGAATCCAGTCGCACAACTGAGGCGATATTCCGTAGACACGCAGTTTGGTTAGAAGACGCTTGTCTTCTGGAAATCTAAAAATATGGAATCAATTTGACATCACCTGTCGAAAAATTTTTTATCCTAAAATGGGGTCAGCATTCCACTCCATACACCCATGTGCCCTGCTTACCAATACTTTAACTTACCAACAACCACTGAAGATTAAAAAGGGAAAAACAAACACAGCAACACTAATACTACAACAGACTTCATTTCCAACTGGATACCTCAGTGACTGACCTACTTAACAACATCAGAAACAAGTGACTCACAGACAAACCTAATCCGGAAATCCACTGAAGCACAAACAGTTACCGAAACTCGGTGGGAATGCAATAAATATGAGCACCAACGACCAGCTATGTATTACAAAAATTTGATGATCTAAGCCCACTCACTTCTGGATGTGCTGAAATATAACCACGAGTAACATTACCCTATTACTATTTACTAACATGCAATTTAAGGAAATACCTGCAACGGAAGGCAAGACCCTTCACCAGACATGCTTACACGGGAATTGATCCCACTCCTCATGAATATTGCTAACACCGACGGACTTGTACAATGTAAAATGACAGTGGCATATCATCAGCACATCAGAATTAATAGGTGCTAGGCTAATAGGCGTAGCGCTTAAAAGCACACAAACGTCTAAAGAACACCTAGAGCCGCTCTAACCACGGCTTAACAAACAACAAACGAGTTCCTCTCAAGAGAACTTACGCAAGCACAACAGCTTATCACCAAAAGCAATAAATTCTTAGTCGCTGCTCGTATTCCCTCAACAGCTAACAGCCAAAGAAGAACGCAGCGTCATTGAACTTACAAACATCGACGGCCGGAAACTAATCGAGGTAATCAACAATCTCTAACTACGCAATTCTTGAAAGGAGATCGGGAAAAAATCAAGAAAACAAAACCACTCGTAGTAACTTTCATAGACAACAACGTGTCAATGGCCCACTGCGAAGGTTCCGTCCGAATCACTGCCCGCTCGCCAGGCAGCCGCCGATGCTTGCCTGGCTAAAGGTAGAGGGTAGCGGCCGCTTACCCAGTACACAACACTCTGAAACAGCGGGTCTGTTTATTTAACTCGGTAGCCGGGAAGTGTCGTACGGCACAGTTTGATAATGAGAATCATCCTATTACTTAGCGACTGCCAACAAGCTTCAAACATAATTTCAAACCTTTTCTAAGTTTTTTCTCGCTTACGTGCTTAACGTCAAATATTTAACACGCTAACTCGTTTGTAAAGCAGTCGGAAGGTGGAAGCTGTTTTGTACATGGGAGTTGGAGTCTTTAGAGATTCGTGAGTTTGTTAGTATATTACAAAGCCCTACATACCATTCCCATAGGGATCGTAAGACAAGATTAGACAAATCACAGCGTTCACAGTGCCATTTAAGCAATCGTTCTTCCCGCTCTCCATGTGTGTTCACGTTGATGTAGAGGCATACTGGTTGGTCAGAAACAGTGTGAAAAGCTTGTAAGGACGTTGCAGAGTAGATTGTACTGATACATAACTGTAGAGAAAAAAATTTGATACGTTGAGTCGTTTCCGAGTTAATTAGCACTGAAGTTAGCCAATCAGGCCGTTGTACGCGCAGATTGAAGTGATCCGCCAGATACGATTAGTATCAGTTGTTCTCATAGCGTAGATGATAGCGTACGAGATTGCTCAGTCCTTGGCTCGGAATCGATTGTTATTACTACCCGATACTCAGTTTTTGTTTCGCTCTCTTGTTTGGTTTTAGGAAGCGACACGAAGTACACGTCTGGCGACACCGTCCCTGGCAGGCCGCTTGAATTTTCGCGCGGAACGGCTGATTGGCTAACTTCTACGTCTACATCTAGATTTATACTCCGCAAGCTATCCAACGGTGTGTGGCGGAGGGCACCTTACGTGCCACTGTCATTACCTCCCTTTCCTGTTCAAGTCGCTTATGGTTCGCGGGAAGAACGACTGCCGGAAAGCATCCGTGCGCGCTCGAATCTCGCTAATTTTACATTCGTGATCTCCGCAGGAGTTATAAGTAGGAGGAAGCAATATATTCGACACCTCATCCAGAAACGCACCCTCTCGAAACCTGGACAGCAAGCTACACCGCGATGCAGAGCGCCTCTCTTGCAGAGTCTGCCACTTGAGCTTGCTAAACATCTCTGTAACGCTATCACGCTTACCAAATAGCCCTGTGACGAAACGCGCCGCTCTTCTTTGGATCTTCTCTATCTCCTCTGTCAACCCGACCTGGTACGGATCCCACACTGATGAGCAATACTCAAGTGTAGGTCGAACCAGTGTTTTGTAAGCCATGATAATTAACTCGGAAATGGTGCAACGTATTGAATTTTTTCTTAACAATTATTTCTCAGCACAGCCTACCCTATAACAGCGTTACAGAGCTTTTCAGACTGTTTCTGATCACCCTGTATATGTCAGGATAGCACTGGCGCCGAGTCTCATCTGTTTCTTGAAGAAGCAGAGACCATTTCCTCTCTCAGGATTTAAGTTTCAACTAAAAATATGAAATTTGTAACCTGTTTTACGTTTATTCCTGTTTGATGCATATTTCTGTACATAAAACTGTAAAACCACACGAAAGAAAACAAATTAGATGAAGTCTGCAATAAGTTGCCAAATGCTATAAAGAAGAATAGCACTTCACTTTGGAGGTATGGTTGCCTCCAGAAACGATACATGCTTGTCACTAAAATAGTATGTTCTGTCTAAGATACGTCGCAACCCGGCTGATGCCTGCGTAGTGCAATCTGTGCAGTTGACGAAGTGCGTTAACTAAAATGTAATTATCGAAGGCTGAGGCTTAGTAAGACACCTTCAACGGAGTGAGAGGAGAACATACAGGTTGCTTAACATAGGCGATTCTGGAGAGGAGAGGACAAGCTGTGACTCATAGGACGTGAATAAGGATGCAGACGCTTAAGGTTTCAATTCGAAGACAATTTGTTACCCCAACGATTTCACCGTATTATGGACGTGTCTTACAGTGCCTGATCTTTGCAAATCAAAGAGTATGCTTACCACTCCATATTTTAACCCTTTGCAGGCAGTTTCGATTCCTGAGTTCGACCTTTTGCTATCAGGGACCAGTACTTTGCTTCCAACTCATTTCCATAATACACAATCATACACTTAAGCCACAATTAGAGACAAGTGCGAGATTGCGTTTTTTCCTCCCTACTGTCTGCGTGACAGAAAGATCAAACACTACTCGTGCTACTAGAGACAAACTCTGTTAGTGTTTTTTCTTTCCGAACAGATGGAAAATTGAAGATAACAACTGTTGCTGGCTACTTATCGAAAATTCAGTTGCCCTCTCCGACTGTGTACTAACTTCTCGCAGTCTTTACTGCATCAAAATGTCATTCTGTAGTGACTTCGAGGCTACTGCTCCTGACGACTACTAAGTCTGACTGGTTCCTAGTAATTATTACTTCTAACTGGTTTGGCGCTCTGTCCTGCCCGCTTGTACAGTGTTTTTTCAGGGCTCTTGGACGAGTTTCTCTCGAAGCATCTCTTTCCTCTGACTGTTGCGAAAATCTTCCTAAGAACTGAAATTTTTCCAGCACTTTTTGACTGATTCAGATGTGTTGGATCTATACTCAGTGTGGTTTCTGCAAGCTACCCTAGCATTGTTATTCTCGCCAGCAGTTACTGCACGGCTACTTTCTTGGCTAGCTGCCAATATCACATACTTCGTACGAAAGTTTGGTCCAGAAACCTTGCTTCCTAGTGTCTTCCATGCACCACATCTGAGAATTGCCTAAATTATACTTAATGATGTTTCTTTCCTCTCCTAGCAGCCATAAAAGTGCTCCACGACCTCTGTCAACAGGTGATCCAGTTCACGAGAAGAACTTTAGAAGAGTGGTTGGTGGCGGCTAATTGAGTGAAATTTCAAACACCCTGTGATGTGGTTTATGACATTCACATCCAGTAACAGCGAAGAATAACTTGAAAAATGTCTGTCAGAAACTTCTTTCACAGTATTTATCACTATAGAAGTTGCAAGTTACTATCACGGCTCAACTTCTTCTTTCGTCTGCTGGGGATATTGTATAGTGAAGCATAGCTGCCTATTTTACTCAGGAGGCAGAATTCTGCCACCCCAATCAGATGGCTAGGCAGTTAGGATTTCAGTCGAATGGCCCATGTGGACGCAGAACAACGCACTTCTTTTGCACTGTCTCTGGTGCCGACATCCGCTTATGCTTGTCCTTGCTGTTGCTAACTTCTTCTGAGTGTTAAGTTCAGGCGTTAGCATGTTGTTTATTACTGAGTTGGACATTTCTAAGCTGCATTATTCAGGATTTCTGGTTGGAGCGTTGTTTGCTAGCGTCACATTGCCGTAATTCTATATTACCTGATTTGCAGATTTTTTCTGATTGTACGAGACATAGGATCTCTTTGCTCCAATCACAGCTTTGTCCATTGTATAAGGATAAATAGCAGTTTTTCATCAAGTCATCCACGGATAAATGTCATCATTCACGTTACTTTCCCACTTATTTGCATTTGTTATAGGGCGTTTTCCCTATCTTTGACAATATGTGGTGCTGTATTTCCAAATAGTTTCACGGAATACATACGTATGTATCTTGTGGTGTCACCGCCAGACACCACACTTGCTAGGTGGTAGCCTTTAAATCGGCCGCGGTCCGTTAGTATACGTTGGACCCGTGTGTCGCCACTATCAGAAATTGCAGACCGAGCGCCGCCACACGGCAGGTCTAGAGAGACTTCCTAGCACTCGCCCCAGTTGTACAGCCGACTTTGCTAGCGATGGTTCACTGACAAAATACGCTCTCATTTGCCGAGACGATAGTTAGCATAGCCTTCAGCTACGTCATTTGCTACGACCTAGCAACGCGCCATGTTCAGTTACTGTTGATATTGTAATTAATGTACAGACAAGAGCTACGTTCAACATTCATGGATTAAAGTTAAGTATTCCACCATCTGCGTCCGTTTTTCTACATTCTAATTTCCTTGTCCTGTTCCAGACCTCACGCCAGCCTGCGTGAGCTAAAACGCGTGCCTTTCGGCTTCCTCTATTCATACGGGTTGGCTCTCCTGCCAATCCACAACATATCTCATGTTTGTGAATTTACATGCTTACTTTTTTAGTAATAATGCGAATTAATTTCAAGTCTATCCTTTATTTTTCTTCATCTCGTACACGTTTCTAAACTCTACGACATTTATGCTCAGTTTATATGAGGGTATTTATCCTTTGCCCGCGTTTGTAATCGACGCGAGCACAGATAATTGAAAAACAATCTTCCTTCCAAAGAATGAACATAATGAGAAACTAATTTCGGAAGATAGATTACCTTTCTTCATTGCATACAACTTTCGGCCAGCATAGGGGGGGTTGGGTTGTTTGGGAGAAGAGACCAGACAGAGAGGTCATCGGTCTCATCGGATTGGGGAAGGATAGGGAAGGAACTCGGACGTGCCCTTTCAAAGGAACCATCCCGGTATTTACTTGGAGCGATTTAGGGAAATCACGGAAAACCTAAATCAGGATGGCCGGCCGCGGGACTGATCCGTCGTCCTCCCGAATGCGAGTCCAGTTTGATAACCACTGCGCCACCTCGCTCGGTCCAACATAGGGCAGACTAGACGTACAGAAAGCTTCAGGTCACCTGCTGCAGTCCTGAGTGCATCAAGAGTCGGTTTCTTTGGGGTCCATGTCTCTTATTATCATCTGTTAGGAAATACAAGTTGCGGTTCACATTGGTATGGCACGCGTTTGCTATATAAGAGAAGACACAGCTACACTTATAGGTTGTGTTAGAATGATTGAATATCTTGATTATAATTTTGCATTACTTTAACACATGTTAGTCGCCTCTTCATATATTTCGTTACGCTGTGGAAGCATATTTACTGTCTAATATTTGACTGATAGAAGTCAAACTGTGCTGCTGTTCTTTCATGGGTCAACATTTTGTAAAAGAAGGGGAATATTTCGTGGTCATTAGTACCGGAGGCGTATTTGTTGTGCACTCAGGTTAAAGGCTTATAGATAGCAGCAACATTCATGTGTCTTATCCTACCTGGATTTCAATTTTAGTGTTTCTGATTTTCCAAAACAAGTGTGCTGCTACTAAGATCATTCACGTTGCAAATATTCTGTGGATTAGGTTTTCATAATATGTGAGTTTCAAATTGCTGTAAATGCGTTCCTAGGAGTTTGTGAGGCAAATACATACTGCAGATAGTTTTAACGGGATGTGTGGTTTCCTGCTGAAGTTATATTCACGTAATTCTGTCTCCATATGCATTTCACTTAACTAACGAGAAGACTTTTATGTAACTAAGGAGAACGTCTTGATCAGATTCAAATGGTTCAAATGGCCCTGTGCACTATGGGACTTAACATCTGAGGTCATCAGTCCCCTAGAACTTAGAACTACTTAAACCTAAATAATCTAAGAACATAACACACATCCATGCCTGTGGCAGGATTCGAACCTGCGACCATAACGATCGCGCGGTTCCACACTGAAGCGCCCAGAACCGCTCGGCCACTCCAGCCGGCTCTTGATCAGATTCAGTGGGGCTTATTATTGTATAAAAGTTAATATGTTTCTTTCCAGAGTTACAATTTTCTTTTGCTATGTGTAGTGATTATTGTACATGTGTGGTTATGCTGCTGATTTCATTGCCGTGTTCACATGCTAACACTTATGCCATTTTAAAACACTGATTCATTGCTTTTAAGCCTAACACATGAACTTGAAAGGACCGTAAATACTGATCAGTGTGGTACAGTGAACTGATGCTTTTTGGTGTTCTAGTATTGTTAGTTAATAGGGGAACTCGTTTTGTATTATTACTCTTGCTTTGAAGTGGATTAATAATTATTTTGTGTACTTGGAAAACTGTGGGATACTTTGCTGTTCCACAGTAAATACAAATTGAAATTGTCTTATAAACTGTGAAAGCTGGATTATCAATTATTTTTGTTGGATACTGCATTTATTTCTATACAGATACTGTGACATAGGTCTTTGCAGTTTAGAAGATTTACAAATTATCTTTTACATTTTGTCTTCCTTTCATGAAATGAGTATTGGGTGACTGAAATTTTCTTCTGGCTTTATGTTGTGTCTTGAATCTCAAGTGCTTCTGTCTTTTATACTTCTGCATATTATTTGAGTTCCTTAGCTAACTTAGAACAAGCTCATCTTACTGCTCTTGCATTTATATACTGGTTGCTAAGGTGTGGAATTATTAGAATCATGTAAGGAGGAATCTCATACAAGATAGTGTGAAGACTCTGTATAGTAATTTTTTGATGAATTGTTTTTGGTTTTTGTATTTTGTAAGTGATCTGATGTGCCACAGGAGTAATAATTTGCATACTGATTCAATTGATCTGAGGCTGTATATCAGTGTATTGTGGTGAAAATTCAGTTTTTCGTGTGTTGGCATTTTAACAGTAGCTGTTAGCATAACTTCCAGAAACCAAGCCTTGTCTATAGTAAAATCATAGTGCAAAAAACTTGTTTATGTGTATTCATTAGAGTACTCAGGTTCAAAAGTATTTCGACGGGAGTGTTGTCAGATTCCAAACTGAAACTGTCTGCAATTTATTTTTTTCTTTAATCTGCTGGTCTTGAGGGAGAACCTTCTACAGTGAAAAAAAAAGTATTTCGTGTGATGTTGGGATAGAGGGAAGCCAGAGAGGGGTTGGAATAATGCTTAGTGAGATCCAAGTTAAACGTGATGTGCATTTGTGTTGTAGCTCCTTTGCAAGTTCAGGTGGAGCTTAAGATGTAGATGGATGTTCTTGTGAAGGTTCAATGCTAAAAAGGGTAGTCTATTTGATGAATCTATCAGGATTTTGCCTTGAAAATGGTGTATGATTATACAAATTGAAAACTGTGATTTTTGTGAGGCAGATTTCTCTTTTCGAAGATTATACTGTATTGACGATGTATGATACTTTTGCCATTACAGAGTACTGTGAATTTAGTTTTGCACAGGGTTGCTATTTTGTCAGTTATTTTGTAAATTTATGATTGAATTTCTCGATGGGAGTGTTGTCAGATTCCATTGTTTACGAGATCACAGGGACCTGAAGATCTTTCACATTTCTGGGGTAACTGTAGAGAGGAATATGTACGACCAGGTACATGCCATTACATTAATTTGCTACTGAATGGATTGCCTTGTGCTAGGACTGTGGCATTAACTTGTGATATTTGTAGAAGGTTTGGCCATGAACCACAGCAGTGCTGTGAGTCTCGCTGGGCCACGATACGTAGTAAGGATTAGTGGATTTGTTTTGCTTATCGATACAGCGTCAGTGTACTGGGTTCTTGTTTGTTCTATAGCATAATTCAGAATGGATGTTACGCAGCGATCAGAAACTCGAGCCGCAACTCTAAGTGAAGCCATTGAAATTCTGGAGCCAGGTGGCCACGTTACTCCAGGGTAAAGTAGAACAAACTCGGCTTAATGAGGAGCTGGCGAAGGGACTGGAAACGTTACAAATCGTAAGTTGGACAGACGCAATCTCAGGGAGGGGACACCAAGGCCTTAGTGAGCATACCTGTCCCGTCCATTGATACTATGGCACCCAGCCTCACTGCGCCTTTTTCTGGAGAGGCATCCGAGAATGTGTTGTCTTCATTAGTGAAAGTGGAAATACCTGCCATGTCGGTTGATACTATAGCAGCCGAGAATGTGTTGGTCTTCGTTGAGGGTGTGAGGGCAGCAGTTGAATTATGGAATTGGTCTGATGAAACGTATCGACATAGGACTAAGTTACGATCAGTGCGTGTCACTAAAATGTGTGTCATGTACCATGAAACCCATAGTAAGGCACAGACATTTGACCACCTGGCTGTAAAGCTTCTCCAGCGGTCATAAGCAGAATAGTGCCAGGTTTTTCTGAGAAAAACTCATTTGATTAACGCAGAGGTAAAGTGAGTCGGTAGAAGCATTCTCTAACAGGATTCGTAAAATGTACTCGCAAATTCATGAAGTTTCGCAGAATGCTGAGGCAGATCGAGTCCCCTTCTTGGAAGTGGAGAAAGGACCTTGGACATATTCGTAATGGATGTTTAGGCGGATATGTCGCTGCGTGTGAGGATGAAAAATCCTAGTAATTTGTTCTCAACTCCCAGCATTGCCACGCAGCTGGGTGATATCGATATTGCGGCCCAGAAACGGGATGACCCTGGTGTCTTCTGCTCTGGCGTCAAGTGTTATGGATGCGGACAGATGGGCCTCGTAAGGAAGCAATGTCGCCATTTGCAGTGTCTTGAGTGTAGTGAGTGTAGTGTTGGCAGAAGCGCCAACACTGTGTTGCTAGAGGAGGCCGAAATGCACGCGTTTAATTACATGCTGACTGGCGTGAGGTCTGGAACAGGACAATATCTTGAGAATTGCAAATAAAGGACGTAGATGATGTAATACTTAATTTTAATCCACAATTGTAGAACATCTCTCTTGATGATACATGCTGCACATAATAAATATCAATTGAATACGGCGCCTTGCTAGATCGTAGCAAATGTAGCTGAAGGCTATGCTAACTATCGATTCGGCAATTGAGAGCGTATTTGTCAGTGAACCATTGCTATGAACGTCGGCTGTACAACTGGGGCGAGTGCCAGTACGTCTCTCTAGACCTGCCGTGTGGTGGCGCTCGGTCTGCTATCACTGACAGTGGCGACACGTGGGTTCGACGTATACTAATGGACCGCGGCCGATTTAAAGGCTACCACCTAGCAAGTGTTGTGTCTGGCGGTGACACCACAGTGAGATCGACATAGGTCATGTGACTGCAAGAGTAGCACTCTGTCTTCAGGCCACAAGTGGCCCATCGGGACCATCCGACCGCCGTGTCATCCTCAGATGAGGATGCGGATAGGAGGGGCGTGTGGGCATCACAACGCACTCCCGGTCGTTATGATGGTTTTCTTTGACCGGAGCCGCTGCTATTCGGTCGAGTAGCTCCTTAATTGGCATCACGAGGCTGAGTGCACCCCGAAAAATAGCAACAGCGCACGGCGGCCTGGATGGTCACCCATCCAAGTACCGGCCACGCCCGACGGCGCTTAACTCCGGTGATCTCACGGGAACCGGTATATCCACTGTGGCAGAGCCGTTGTCGACTGCATGAGTAGGAATCAGGATAAAAAGACTCAAAGGAAGCGTTCGGCAAAAGCAAACGAAGTGCCTTTACTATCAAAGACCATTCCCAATAAAACGGTATACTGCAAGGACGTGTGCATAGACGGACTGTTGCTTGCTTGGCACTGTAAAGGATGAGGAGCATAAAATGTTGGTGGACACGGGTGCACATGTGCCGGCTTTCAGTCTGAATCTCTTGGGTGGGAAGAAACTTCAGTCACCACGGTACAGGTTACGTGGAGTGTGTAGCAATGAGGTGGAATCATTAGGAACAACACTGCTCAAGGTTAGCAGATAGAATAGCAAATGGAAGAGTTGCCACATTTGGTGAGGGGTACTGTACAATTCTCGGATTTCATTTTCTGGAGAAAAATTTCGCTATAATTGATCCTTCGTGGCATTCGTTCGAGTTTGGTGAAACATTGTTTCCGGTAGAAGAGAGAGCTGCTACCGAAACAATGTCCCAAGGTGCACCCGACGTGAATGTCCTGCCAACTAAACTGCGTGCGCATTCACTAAAGGCTAATTCGTGGGATAACGTAGCAGTAGGCACAGGAAAATTTAGCAGGGGAACTGTTGCGCATGGTGGGACCGTTTGACTACAACAAGGAATTAGATAAGTCGCATTGTGTGGTGCACAGGAGCATAGCACACGATACGGTTATGGATGGGGAATTTATAGTTCCCGTGAAACCGAACAGATTAAACATAGACGAAGTTAGATGCCAGTTTGTCTTCGAAGATAGGCCGAGTGACGACAGTAGCCACGAGCATAAAGTTAGCAATTCTGCGCTATGTGAGAAAGTTGAACACTTGCAAGGAAAAGATGGGGAATATGTGGAAGCTTTGTTTCTTAGGTTCACGGATTCGTTCAATTCGAGGGACCCGTTACGAGTGACGCCTATAACACAACGTAGGATACCGGTTGGAAGCAACGCTGCGGTGTATAGGAAGCCATACAGGGCCTTAAAGCGTTTACAACTATTAGGAGCAGTTCATCGACCAATAGTTAGATGATGGAATCATTGAACATAGTGATAGTCCCTAGGGTGCAAATGTTGTCATCGTGCCCAAAAAGTCGTCGGACGGTGCTAAGAAATATAGACGCTGTTGCGTTTATCGCTACTTCAACGCAAGGACTATCAGTGACGCGTAGTCGCGCATTGTATTGCGTTTCATATACACAAGGTTCTTAAAAGCTATTCCCTATGCAGTTGTGTCAATAAATAACTCGTAATAAGTATGAAGAGTAACATGGGTGCCTCTTACAAAAATAATGTAAAAATCCTGATGGTCTAGGCAAATTAGGCTTTTGCTTCCCAATAAATATGCAAAATTTTTGATTCCCAATAAATATGCACAAGCTGAAAATAACTTTAATCGACGTTAGACATCCAAAATAAGAGTTATGTGAGCTTTCGACGATTTCTGGCTTGTGTTAAACTTTTGATGGCCCAAAATCCACGGAAGTTATGGTCTTTTTTTGAGCTTTTCGCATGTGACTCTAAACGATGCACTTCCAAGAAATACCAGAACGAAAGAAGTTCAAATTTCACGTAGAATGACGTACTTAAAAGAATCGATTCATCCGTTTACCCACAATCGATGCCCAAAGATCGGAAATTTTTACCACGTTGACAGACGAGTGAATTATGCTCATGTTCCAACGCCTGTAACTCAAAAACGGCTTCTCCCAAATGAGAAATGTCATGTATCCAAGTTGTAGAGCATAAAATTCTACGAAAAAAGAACTTCTAAAATTCAAAATTCGTTCAGTCCTGTGCTGAGAGTGTAATAACAATGTGAAAGTATTCGTAGCGCTAAATTCCTTCTAAGCCTTTTTTGTGCAGTCAAAAATCTTTGGAACCAACTGCATCTATTAGTTGCCTTAAAAGGCAATAGAATAAAGAAAAATTAATTAAGCACCTTCAGGTGACCAATGTGTTTAACAATTTTAAAACAGTTACAATTAGTAACTCGCTTTTGACGGCAGCCAAGAAGAGCAAAATTTTGAAAAAATTGCATTTGGCAACTAGCTGTGACACCAGTTGGGTAAAGGCACATGGGTGAACTCTTGCGCTTAATTAAATTATCCTGAAGGGACATGAAAGAAACAATGTCAAAAGATATTCCTGTTTGTCGTCTTACATGAAGCAGCTGCTAATAGTATTTAAGATAAAATGCTTACAAGTATACGTCAACTATGTTAAATGGACAGCGAAAATCTATTTCTTTGGATGTAACTATAAAAAAACACATGTCTTTAACACCCCGATGTTATACCAATTTCTGTTCTCCTAGAATTGTACTATCCGAGAAATATGGACAAAAAACTGCCTCACTGCAATGAAAAACACCCTGCAACTTGCTTATCATATCCATGACACACTCTACCCTATTTCGTGATAGTACAAAATCGGGCTGCGCCCTCTTTGAGCTTTTTCGATGTCCTAATTCAATTCTCTCTAGTAAGGATCCTACAGAGCGCAGCAATACACAATTTTATTATAAGTATCTTGTGAGGAACGATGTCACAAGCGTTCTGGAAATCTAGAAATATAGAATTAATTTGAGGGTGTGTCAATAGACCATTACCTTCAAGATCATCCATAATGTTTAAACACAGTAGAGATTCCAAAATCCTACTGTAAAAAGATATTGGCGAACTGGTCTGTAATTCAGCTGATTACTCTTATTTGCTTTCTCGAGTACTGGAGTGACCTGTGCAGCTTTCCAGTTGTTTTGTATGGATCTCTTGTCGATTGAGCGGTTGCATATTACTGCTGAGTCTGGGGCTATTCTTTCAACATACTCTGAAAGGAACTTACTGGTACGCTGTCTGGGCTGGAAGACCTGGCTTTCCTGACGAAAAGCTGCATTCACAGTTAAAGGTTTCTATACAACATTCCAGCACTGGAATATCATTACAGTCAGTTTGACAGAATACATAGAGACAGTGTAGATCACAGTAGCCTGTCACCTAATTGTACATCATAGGTGATGGAGGCAGCTATTACCTTTTCTGTTGTTCTTTTAGAGGAAAGTCTGCTAAAATGTAGGCAGTCCCAAATCTCCTCACCTGATAAAAAGAGCACAACTCAGTCGTTTTCATAAAATCATTTATAGGAGTTTTGCCTAAGACATGGACTAATGGGCAAAAAAGACAGTTAAATACAGAGTTTATACAGGATGAAGAAACACTATGGGCGATAGCAATTGCTGAATGTTGCCAGCCATATGAATAATATGAAAAGGCTTTCTCTTCCAGATATTGGTCTACCTGCGCACAGAAATGGCTCAGAACGGAAATTTTTAATCCAGAGCTCTTCCATAGTCAACAAGGTAGATTATGTAAATACTTCAAAAAATATTTGAACAAAACAGCGTACTGGGATGAACTGATCTCACACCAAAATGTGTTGTGGATTCATAAAGCGTAACTACCACTAGGTATCAGAGAAAAGTTAATAAATGTTCCTCAAACGAACTTTGAATACTTTACACCGATATTGTACTTGATGAATTTGATACATGGGAATTTTAAAATGAATAATATCGACATACTGTGCCAGTCCATTCCATTGGGTAACCATTTTAACTATCAAGGTATATCAAACGATTGCTGTGACAGGTGTTAGCATCGCTGATCCCTTGAACCTAAATGAAAGCACAAGGCATGACAGTAGGTATAGTCCCGAGTACTTTGTTAATGGAGAAAATCAATGAAGTTATAAAAATCACAAATGGTGGAATCCTAGTTCAAGAAATAATGATCAGTCAAATGTAAATAACGATCACCATACTGATAATCAAGTGCAAAACCACAACTGGCACAATCAGAATCCAGCAGTTAATGTGGTTGAGGTGGCGCAAGACAACAGCCCTGTTATACCAAATTCTGTATACCCTGAAATGTAACTCACAAGGTGGGGCTAGGGCAGTGATGCTAGTTCCATTAACTTGTTACAATGCAATGATGGTACAGATATTAAACATAAGTTCTGTATTGATCATAGTATGTTTAATAAGCAGTATGAGAACCTAGTTCAGGCTGTGGTTAATGGTTTAGTGGGAAACATACCAATTATTATTGTACTAGATACTGGAGCTGCTGCCATTGCGATGTCCACTAACTTATTAAGTAGAATTAATGAGATTACTAATGTTCCTACCTTGCCTGTTCACAACAGTAAAAATATCAGAGCGGTAGGTACCAGGTCGCTCAATGTGAAGGTGCAAACACAGTTGCCTGTAATCCTAGGAAATGGGCTATTACGTGCATGAACCTAATTTTAGAAGATTTGATCATGAGCTGCATCCTTGGTATTGAATTTTTGTGGGAGAGGGACACCAAATTAGACCTTCCTAATGGCAAATGGTAGATGTATTGATGGATATAATATTGCTGTAGGTTTATTGAAAACAAAAGTCAGATACAATAAGTACCATAAAATTGCTGCATATCAGCAGTCAGCAGTCTAGTTGCATAGATATAATCTCTAATAAAGATCATATTAGTAAAAAAATGTTGGAATCCAAGTATCTCAATTTACAACAATATGTTTAGCTATTACATTTATTATTAAAGTGTGTAGATGTATACGCAGAGAAACCAGGCATCATCCAAGATGATGAATATTATGATATTCTGTGCAAGTAATTCCTCACAAGACCCATTGTCATATGTCTTGCTCTGTCCCATGGTCCAAGCAAGAGCCTGCAGCTAAAGAATTATGTAAAATGCTATTGTACTCAGCTCCATTTAAAATCATTGTTATACCACATGAAGAGATGTTCCTATTACTCTTCCATAGAGGTTTTTGGAAATACATAGAACCCCCAAGTTCTACATATAAGCAATGACAAAAACCTAATTATATGATTTATCCAAATAAGTACAAGAGTGCTAGTAAGCTTCAGTAATTAATATGGCTTTCAGTCTTATAGATACTAGATGTATAATACATGTATATCCTATAGTAAACTAATATGTAGTTCAAAGAATATCTAAAAAGAAAATTTTCTTCTGTCAGTTAAATGACAGTTACATACAAACATAGCTAAGCTGTGAAAGAGCGTTACTGAGTGTCTAGCTAATCATTTCCATGCCTAATGTATTTGTATACATGTACATGGTAGTGAGTGAGCACATAGAATAAAATGCACATCAAATTCTTTTAAAGTATTTCACACAGGACTATCACTGTGCCATTAAAAAGTACTTGCAGTACTATTGACAACTGTGTCTATGTTAATAATTATTGCTAGTTCATTGAACTAAGGACATTAATAATATTATGAAGAAATAGTCAGTGGAATATACAAGTACAAATTAACAACATGTTCATGTCTTCACTTAGGAATATATAGATGAGCACTAAGACAAAGGAGAGCATAATTTACTATCTATGCTTTCATATAGATTAGATTAGATTAGATTAATAATAGTTCCATGGATCATGAATACGATATTTTGTAATGATGTGGAACGAGTCAAATTTTCCAATACATGACATAATGAAGTTAATTTAACAGCATACTTAAGTTAATATAACAACTTTTTTATTTTTTGTGTTTTTTTATGTTTTTTTTTAATAATTTTTTTCTTAATTTATATCTAAAAATTCCTCTATGGAGTAGAAGGAGTTGTCATTCAGAAATTCTTTTAATTTCTTCTTAAATACTTATTGGTTATCTGCCAGACTTTTGATACTATTTGGTAAGTGACCAAAGACTTAAGTGGCAGTATAATTCACCCCTTTCTGTGCCAAAGTTAGATATAATCTTGAATAGTGACGATCATCCTTTCTCCTAGTATTGTAGTTATGCACACTGCTATTACTTTTGAATTGGGTTTGGTTGTTAATAACAAATTTCATAAGAGAGTATATATACTGAGAAGCTACTGTGAATATCCCTAGATCCTTAAATAAATGTCTGCCGGATGATCTTGGGTGGACTCCAGCTATTATTCTGCTTACACACTTTTGTGCAATAAATACTTTATTCCTCAGTGATGAATTACCCCAAAATATGATACCATATGAAAGCAATGAGTGAAAATAGGCGTAGTAAGCTAATTTACTAAGATGTTTATCACCAAAATTTGCAATGACCCTTATTGCATAAGTAACTGAACTCAAACGTTTCAGCAAATCATCAATGTGTTTTTTCCAATTTAATGTCTCATCAATGGACACACCTAAAAATTTGGAATATTCTACCTTAGGTATATGCTTTTGATTAAGGTCTATATTTATTAATGGCGTCATACCATTCACTGTACGGAACTGTATGTACTGTGTCTTATCAAAATTCAGTGAGAGTCCATTTACAAGGAACCACTTAGTAATTTTCTGAAAGACAGTATTGACAATTTCATCAGTTAATTCTTGTTTTTCAGGTGTGATTACTATACTTGTATCATCAGCAAAGAGAAATAACTTTGCCTCTTCATGAATATAGAATGGCAAGTCATTAATATATATTAAGAACAACAAAGGACCCAAGACTGACCCTTGTGGAACCCCATTCTTGATAGTTCCCCAGTTTGAGGAATGTGCTGATCTTTGCATATTATGAGAACTGCTTATTTCAACTTTCTGCACTTGTCCAGTTACGTATGAATTGAACCATATCTGCACTGTCCCACTCATGCCACAATATTTGAGCTTGTCAAGCAGAATTTCATGATTTACACAATCAAAAGCCTTTGAGAGATCACAAAAAATCCCAATGAGTGGTGTTCGGTTATTCAGATCATTCAAAATTTGATTGGTGAAAGCATATATGGCATTTTCTGTTGAAAAACCTTTCTGGAAACCAAACTGACATTTTGTTAGTACTTCATTTTTACAGATATGTGAAGCTACTCTTGAATACATTATTTTCTCAAAAATTTTGGATAAAGCTATTAGAAGGGAGATTGGATGGTAATTGTTGACATCAGATCCATCCCCCTTTTTATGCAAAGGTATAACAATAGCATATTTCAGTCTATCAGGGAAAATGCCCTGTTCCAGAGAGCTATTACACAGGTGGCTGAGAATCTTACTTATCTGTTGAGAACAAACTTTTAGTATTTTGCTCGAAATGCCATCAATTCCATGTGAGTTTTTGCTTTTAAGCAAGTTTATTATCTTCCTAATATCAGAGGGAGAAGTGGGCGAGATTTCAATTGTATCAAACTGCATAGGTATGGCCTCTTCCATTAACAGCCTAGCATCTTCTAATGAACACCTGGATCCTACTATATCCAAAACATTTAGAATATGATTATTAAAAATATTTTCAACTTCTGACTTTTTGTTCGTAAAGTTTTCATTCAATTTGATGGTAACACTGTCTTCCTGTGCTCTTGGTTGACCTGTTTCCCTTTTAATAATATTCCAAATTGTTTTAATTTTATTATCAGAGTTGCTGATTTCAGACATGATATACATACTTCTGGATTTTTTAATAACTTTTCTTAATATAACACAGTAGTTTTTATAATGTTTGATAGTTTCTGGGTCTCTACTCTTTCTTGCTGTCAGATACATTTCCCTTTTCCGGTTACAAGATATTTTTATACCCTTTGTAAGCCATGGTTTGTTACAAGGTTTCTTACGAGTATATTTAACTATTGTCTTGGGGAAGCAGTTTTCAAATGCATTTGCAAAAATGTCATGAAATAAATTACATTTTAAATTGGCATCAGGTTCACGGTACACCTCATCCCAGTCTAATTGCTGTAGGCTTTCCCTGAAATTTACAATTGTTAAATCATTGACTGAACGTACTACTTTGGAGAACTGCTTAGTATTGCTGAATGGAGCTGTGTCATATATTGCAACTAGCTGTGCACCATGATCAGAAAGACCATTCTCAACAGGCTGAGCATTTATCTGGTTAAACTTATCTTGGTCTATAAAGAAGTTATGTATCAGTGAGCTGCTATCCTTTACCACCTGAGCAGGAAAATCAATAACGGGTGTCAAATTGAAAGAACCGAGTAATACTTCAAGGTCATTTTTCCTATTACCCTCTTTCAGAGATTCTACATTGAAGTCCCCACAAATAATAATTTGCTTCCCCCTGTCTAACAGATAGCACAACAAGGAGTCCAAATTTTTCAGAAATAGATGAAAATTTCCTGATGGGGACCTATATACAGTTACAATTATAAATGTGCCTTTATTTAATTTAAGCTCACAGGCACATGCTTCTATATGTTTCTCTACACAAAACTTTTTTGTTTCTATACTTTTTGCACAATGATAACTTTTGACATAAATGGCAACTGCCCCTTTCTCCCTATTTTCTCTCATTACATGTGCAGAGAGCTTATATCCACTTACATTTACCTTATCCATATTAGTAACAATGTGATGCTCAGACAAGCATAGTATATCTATTTCATCCTCAGCTTATAAATCTTCTAAACAAACCAGTAGCTCATCTATTTTATTCTTTAAACTCACAATATTTTGATGAAATATACTTACATTATTTTTAATTATACTTTTATGAGAAACATTTGCAGTACTCTCCTGTCTGAGTTTTTCATTGCGCTTAGCCCTAGTTCCTATACCAGTGGTCACATGGTGTTCAGAGGGGCAGATTATGTCAACTCGGTTGGGTGACTTTAATTCATCAATGCAATTACCTAGGACTGAGATACAACTTGGTGGAGATAAAATTTCTGGTGATTGGTGAAAATTTGTAATTGACAGCTGTGATTGGTGATCCAATGTGCTAGAATTGTGCTGTTTAATTTCTTTCCTAAACTGAAGATTTGTTTCAATCCTGACCTCTCGTAGAACTTGACATCTTTCTGTCTTACCATCCTAAAAAAGGTGCTGCTCCAACACCTGTGACCACTGGTATTTTACCATTCATGGCAGTGTTTCCCCCCCTTAATATTCCTGCTATTACCCCAGCCAGTTTCCCCTTCCCCTTCCTGTTGAGATGTAGGCCGTGCCTGGTATAGTCCCACCTACTGAGAGAATCAACAGGAACCACACCAATATGAGCCCCTGCACCCAACCCAAGCAGCCGTTCCAACTCCAAATTAACTCTCCCAACAGAAGAGTCCAAATGAGGCCAGTCATGGCGTCTCAGGACAGATACAAATTCAACATTGGTGTGTCTCGATGCCGACACATCTTTACCAGGTCACACTCTATACTGTTCCCAGGATCTCTGTGGATGCTGTTCCCTGGCCCTCCCACAATAACCACGGTGTCTTCCCTGGTAAATCCTTTACAGAGTGAACCTAAATCCTCTGTCACCTGATCCGGACTAGCACTTGGTTTGAAAAAATTTGTGATCTGGTATTCTGGTCCTACTTCCTCCTGCAGAAGTTGGCCTACACCTCTGGCATGAGAACTGCCTAACAACAAAACTTTCTTCCTTTTCGATGACTTTCCTACATTCTTTTTGAATTTCCTATTGAAAGTTTGTTGTGTCCTGTCCACACCTACCTCTGCTTGAGGCTCATCAGTTTCTAACTGAAGCAACAGGTCAAACTTATTTTTGACATTCACCACAAAACTGTCAGACTTAGTTCTAGACCTGTTCCTTCTGTTACCTGTTGCCACTTCCCACCTCTCTTTGCCCTTCTCCCTCCTTAACCTGTCCAGATCTTCCCTAGCCTGATCTAGCTCAGCCTGAAGGGCAGCAATTTTCCCCTCCTGTTCCACTATCTTCCTATCTCTACTGCAAATCCTACATAACCACTGATGAGCCTGATCCACTTCCCCGACACCCACGCCACTGCAGTCCCCCCAGTGAAAAAAACTACTGCATCCATCACACCAAACCCCAGAACTAACAATTCTACGGCAAGTCAGGCACTTCTCACTCATGGCAAAAATAATACTTTAGCTAGAATAAATCAATTAAATTACCGAAAATAAAAAAAAGACGTTACAAGAATTAAGCCTATTCACAAAATGTATATAAGCAAGTTTCTGGTTTAAAATTCCGCTGTTTTTCTGAGATCTGTATTAAAACAATGAAAGTATATGCTATTTATTATATATTTCACTCGGTGGAATGAAAAAAAGGACAATTAAACGAGATACTTTAAGTTTGATTCTCCAAAAACGTTACGAGAATTAAGCCTATAAACAAATGTATATAAGCAAGTTTCTGATGTAAAGTTACGCTGTTTTTCTGAAATATATTGTAAAACAATGAAGTTATATGCTATTTACGATAGTATAGTTTTGAGAATCAAATATATTTTTCAATAAGATAATAATTGACACCCACTTAAATGGCATTGCAATGAAGACCAGAAACTAACCTTTTACATTTAATATGCATAATAGCTGTGCCCCAGCAGCAACCATTGATAAACGGTAAAAGGATGTCTACCGTCATGATGGGCATAACTGGTGCAAATAGAACATACAAGGTTAATATAAAATCAGCACATTTCAAGATTCTTCATGCTTCTATATATGTATCTATGAATGATAATTTAGGACTGTTGTTTAGGAATAATTTCTAGCTTGATACCTGAGGATTTTCATAGGCATGTGGGTAGTGATATTAGATACATACGGACTATGATCAATATAGTGTAGAACTGACATTAGCTCTTAGCTAGGAAATCTTTGATTCACTCATGCTTGAGCTTGTTGTATTGTTCTCATATTCCAGTGTAAGAGTAGTACAAGCAGAGATTTATGTTTTGAAAATAAACAAGGATGTCCTAAACCTTTAATAAGTACAATAACCTCATGAAAATGTGCATCTCTCACAAGCTCAGGTCTAAATGTCACACTCTTACACGTGGGTGAATCATTGTGGATTTGAGTTCTTGTTTCCTATAAAATGTGTAAATGCACATTAAATATTGTTTGCTTACACTTTGTGTCATAAGAAATTATGATCCATGGGGACAGTATTAAAACGATTGTTCACATAAAATGAGAAATGAAAAACTCTGCCACTACGAACTGTATGTAGAAGTGCTTGTGTGTAAGCTTTACAAAGTGGACAGTTACAACACTCCTCCAAATGATATTAGCAAGTATTGACATGGACAGCTGTCTAGTTCATAAATAAATAAATTCTCATTGGCCTTATTCAAGTTTGTAGTAAGATGTGCTCACATCGATGATCCAGTGAGAGCCCTCAACTCCAGACAAGTTTTATGAACTGTTTTATGCAAGCAAGCACACGTAAGGTAACTGTGAGAAATCAGTAAATGCCCACTGTATCCACACTCGCTGTAAGCAACAATACTGTCTGCACTGTGCCTGATCGTCAATGTGGAACAATAGCATGTAACAGTTATTGACTTGATCTGTGCAGTGCCTATTTTGAAACTTAGTCCTATAATGACACTTGTCAGGTGCATATGGTAGACATTAACATTTATAAGGCTTGCCTGTGAAATATACCACAGGTTACAAATAATAGACGACACTTTAAATCAATATACTAAAACGTACAGATCAATGGCAGTACAATGACCTGCTACACTAATAGAAAAAGAAAATGGGTCCCCAATAAAACCATGGAATTATTTTTAATGTATTCAAATAATACAAAAATTGTTCATGTATGTGTTAACAAGATTTTTATTTCACAACAACGTAATGTAGTCTTGTGTGTTATTGACACAACTATTTCATGTATTCCATATCTGACTAGCTGCCTGATTCCTTGAAGTGTAACCAACCTTTCCTGAGGTCCGTGACCTTCTACCACTTTATCAGCCAGGCCATCCGGATCCCTACTCTTCCACAACATGGCCTGTCGCCGACGAGTGACATTTCCTTCCAGCCTGAGGTCCAACTCACCTCAACAAGGGAGACCATTTGTTGATAGCCACCATAAAAAAAAAGAAACTTTCCTTTCACATTTTACACATGCATGTTGTGTTTACAAAGACTGTTATGATTTAACGAACTCTAGAGAATTTTGTTATTTGTTCTCAGACAAAAAATGTTGAACACAACTGTATGTCCGCTCCTCATGGATAAAATTCAAAATTTATTGGATGCTGCATTCTCAGAAATCTCCGTACTTTAACTAATCGTGTTTGAGACATATGAACTTTATCGAAAAACAGTATACTTACACTGGTTTTCAAGGACCTTAAATTCGTTATCAGTTGTATGTAAAAGAAACTCCAGATTTTATGTGGCGTGCTCCATGATCCATAATGCTTATAATTATAATGATATTAAAGTCTTAAGGCTCTGTTACGGTTTCCAGCTCAGGTTCTCCATGGACTTCACCTGAATTGAGGGCAATAATGTTATAAATAATCCTAAGTGTGGACAAAGTGATCAAAACTTTAACAACACAGTATCATCTTTAATTACCTAGTTTAAACCTCATCAGCTTTCTAACTAATTAATGAGGTGAATATCAAGTGGCAGAAAGACTCTGATAACAATGTTTGTTTCGTAAAGCCAGATACAAACGAAAACCAATGTAATTCAATCGAAGGAGTCTCTTTCGTGACTACTACGTAATTAGTTACACTAGGTAAGTGATTAATGTTTACCGTTTCTTTCTAAAGTTTTTGGTAGCAACTGAAGTGAATAACATGTAGTCAAATAATGGAAGCCTGATTACACTAATGGACACTGACTCCATCATTCAAGGGGGCTGTATTACACCTCTTTTGATAAAAACTCATGAGTGAACTTTCGAGTCTAATTAAAAGATCCTGAAGGGACATGAGAGTAACAATGTTAGATCTACTGAATGAACAGTAAAAAACTATTCCTTTTGGTTGTACCTATGGAAAAATAAGGGTCTCTAACACAGTCATGTTTTAACAACCTTTGTTCGGCGCCAGGTATTCTACCTGAGGAATATGTGATACTCAATTGTCCTGTTTTCTTGTCCTGCCATCGACAAAATATGGATGTACGTTGTACTAGATCTATCTTTTTCCCAGTAATAATTAGAATGTCGCATTTTCAGTCTGTTTTATTCTGTAAAACGGCAAATCTCTCAGGTCTCCTGCTTTAATGATATAAGACAATCAATTTCTGGGCGTTTAAATTAAACTGGAAGCGACTTGTTTGGTGATGTGACGATCGAGCGCCTTAAGCGTTGCACGGAGCCATCAGCAAAACGTTACCCACATGTCGCAGTACTGCAGTGGATTCTCAACCAGCCTCTTGCTGTAGCCCTAGCTCGCTGCTCTCTGGTTGGGTGCCTGAGCTGCAGTTACCAGACAATGGATCAAAGACGTTATGTTAGAGGCACAAGTATAATTAAAGGCTCTCTCACGGATCACATACATGTGACTAGTAGACTTGAATGATAAAAGACAAGTACACACAGTACGATGAATTTACGACATGAGTTTGAATTTCTGATAATAGAATAATAACAACTTTGTTACGTAAATGGACAGAATACACTTACAATTCTTGTTCATTAACATACTAAACAAACAGTGATAGTCTGAGATACACAACCCGCTAATATACAAAGTTACAATTGGCGATATTTTTGGTGACACCATTAGTGTGTGTCGTGGAACTTTCAATAAAATTCTTTCCTTTGGATGGAAAGACTAAAATGCTGCTACAAAATTTTGTAGAACAGACAAAAAATGCCGATGTGTGACTTCCTAGCTTTAAGATAAAAAATTAGTTCAAACACCTCCTTTTTAAACAATTGCTTTGCTGCCCTTCACACGATTAGGGGCACTGAGTTCATAAAAAGTATGTTTGAGTAAAAATATAATATTACTACTTGCCAAAGAGTCTATATTATGTACCTGTTCTCATCACTCTCTGATGCATGTCAGCACGTTGTAGGTGTCGCCACCGGCTCCAACTTTGTGTGAATGGTCTCAAAAGTTAATCATTTGCATATCACAGCATCTTCCTGTCGGTTAAATTTCGCGTCTGTAGCACGTCATCTTCGTGGGGTAGCAAATTTTAATGGGCAGTAGTGTATATATCTCACTAACTATGTTCTTCTACTGGCTGAGAGAGTACCCTTGCCAGTCTGTGTTTGATAGCTGCTGTTAAAATAGCACTAGCAAGTGGCCCTAGCCAGTCTGTTGTTGTTGTTGTTGTTGTGGTCTTCAGTCCTGAGACTGGTTTGATGCAGCTCTCCATGCTACTCTATCCTGTGCAAGCTTCTTCATCTCCCAGTACCTACTGCAGCCTACATCCTTCTGAATCTGCTTAGTGTATCCATCTCTTGGTCTCCATCTACGATTTTTACCCTCCACGCTGCCCTCCAATACTAAATTGGTGATCCCTCTTGTCTCAGAACATGTCCTACCAACCGATCCCTTCTTCTAGTCAAGTTGTGCCACAAGCTCCTCTTCTCCCCAATTCTATTCAATACCTCCTCATTAGTTATGTGATCTACCCATCTAATCTTCAGCATTCTTCTGTAGCACCACATTTCAAAGTTTCTATTCTCTTCTTGTCTAAACTATTTATCATCCACGTTTCACTTCCATACATGGCTACACTCCATACAAATACGTTCAGAAACGACTTCCTGACATTTAAATCTATACTCGATGTTAACAAAGTTTTCTTCTTCAGAAACGCTTTCCTTGCCATTGCCAGTCTACATTTTATATCCTCTCTACTTCGACCATCATCAGTTATTTTGCTCGCCAAATAGCAAAATTCCTTTACTACTTTAAGTGTCTCATTTCCTAATCTAATTCCCTCAGTATCACCCTACTTAATTCGACTACATTCCATTATCCTCGTTTTGCTTTTGTTGATGTTCATCTTATACCCTAATTTCAAGACACTGTCCATACCATTCAACTGCTCTTCCAAGTCCCTTGCTGTCTCTGATAGAATTACAATGTCATCAGCGATCCTCAACGTTTTTATTTCTTCACCATGGATTTTAATACCTACTCCGAAATTTTCTTTTGTTTCCTTCATTGCTTGCTCAATGTACAGATTGAATAACATTGGGGATAGGCTACAACCCTGTCTCACTCCCTTCCCAACCATTGCTTCCAGTCAACATTGTCAAAAGCTTTCTCTAGGTCTACAAATGCTAGAAACGTAGGTTTGCCTTTCCTTAATCTTTCTTCTAAGATAAGTCATAGGGTCAGAATTGCCTCACGTGTTCGAACATGAGGCAATACTGACCCTACGACTTATCTTAGAAGAATGATTAAGGAAAGGCAGAGCTACGTTTCTACCATTTCATATATTGTAACGTTATATTTACACATGACGGGCAAACAAAGTACGGGAAGTATCTTGTCGTTAAAAAAAATTAGTCAAAGCATCCTGCAATATTCAAAACTATTGCTGCGACTAATAACCGTTCGAAAATCGTGCGTCTCAGCACATACCTGAATTAATGTACGAGGAAATGCAGTTGGTGTATTTATTCTTCGCTCCTCAAGCCTGCATTCAGTGCCATACATTAACAGTGATATACACCAGTATAGGTAAGTTTGCAAATGCAAGTTTTGTATTGCTCCCACAGCGACAGTGACCAGTTCACAACACTTGCACTTCGACGCAAACATGTCTATGAAAAAAAACATTTGCAGTCGGATCAAAGAAGAGAAGGTGTAGGCGGTGGACTTCCAACGTTAAGTGCAGTTTTCAGAATGATTCCTACAACATTGTCACAAAATTTCACCACAATTCTGCTCAACGCCGCCGTGGACACGCCACCCACATTTCACCCCTTCTTTGAACCCTCTGCATTGGAGGTTAGAACGCCACCACCCAGAGTTGAAGTCACGCCGATTCCTCGTGGGTGACCGAAAAAAATATTTTATACACGCCGCCACTCATAACCGACACATCAGAGAACAGCATAAAGGACGTCAGTGAAACCACCCCTTTCCTTGTGCCATTGACTCCCATACATTTCACACTCGAAGACGACAGATCTCAGTGCAATGAGCAAAAGGTCGACGTTCTTGACAACCTTTTAGGCTGCTGACACACCTTGAAGTTTTAACCCCTCTCTCAGTGGAGCTGTATGCACACTGAACTTTATCCTAGCCCTTTGGTGTGCAGTGTGACCGCAGTTTTTTCTTTCGGATACAGCCTGGAACAAGTAACGGCCGTTCAAACTCATTCGACGAAATTTGAATGTGATCTGAAGCGCCAAAGAGTTCTTATGCTTATTTGAACCTCCTGTTCCAAGCACTCCTTTTCCGTTATCGTGGAGGGGTACGACGTTGTCACATGAGTGAGTATAACAGCAAAACGTGTCTCTAAGAGTCCCCGTTCGACAATACCTTCGGTAGCACCCGCCCACATTTATTGAGAATTTTAAATATGTGGCCTTACAGACAAAACCTGCTGCCAGGCAAGTTGCCTTTTCCTCGCCCACCCATAAAGGAAAAGCGTGATTTCGAAGTTTGGTGTCATCGTTCAGACTTCCATTGGAGGTAAAATTTGGTTACAATATGACGGCATTAACACACCGCACACTTCGGATGAACTTCGGAGCTGCGATCTTCCTTTCTCATGTGTCGACACATTACTGTTTCAAGCATCGCCGTGTCCCAGGCTGACCTCGCAGCGAGTCAGGCTTTTGCGTCATTACAAAGGGAGATAGAAGGCATCTTTCAGCCAAATATTAAACTTCTGCGTTGTAATGGGAACCAATTTCGGGATTCCAAAAAAATGATCATTTAATTCTGTTGCGTAATGTGTGTAGGATCCGGACATTAATTTGTGATCGGTTAACAGAAAGCATTGTCCCACTATTTGTTAGAGCGCTCCACATTAAATACAGTCCAGGAGGGCCACACATGCAAAAGTAACGAACACCTGTGGTCGTTCTGTATGAAGTCTCTTAATCATCCATGATAATCCCAGCAGTAAGATGCTATTTCTTACATAGGTGTAAACCAATCACACAGGTATTCCTAAAAATAATAAAGCTCATTCATACACGAAAGCCTTTTCCCTCTCTTCAGTTCCATAATGTCAACATTATCACAGCAATCAGAGATTTATAATCACTCTAGCAAACTATGACAAACACCCTATACATATTTTTGGTATTCCATGGAAGAAAGTCAAAGTAATTATCGCGATAATTCTACTCTTGGCATGTCGTATTTCACCCAAATTTTCTATGTTGCTAATGTGTATTACATCTTAAACAAAATAGGTATTACAGAGCACTTGCCACAAGCAATTGTTTGATTTGTGAAGAACACTACATGGCAGTTAGCTAAGTAACAGATGTGCAGTACACTCCACACAGTAAGGTGTCCTCCACTTGACATAGAATATTATGGCAACTAACATATGGGACGAAGCTCTACGTCAAAGCAAATACACTCAGAAGCCTCCATACAGCGTATGATGGAGAATACACCACACTGCCTTCTTGTAGAGAGGTGAGGATTTATGAGTCCAATGTTGAGGGTAGATATGGTGCATATACACACACCAAGGAATACTTTCACATATTTCTCTTTTTCACACACACACACACACACACACACTCTCTAATAATGTGGAGTTGCAACACATATACATAAGTAAAAGGGGGAACATAATATTATAAATTAAACATATATTACATATTAATTTTTTTACTAGTTTCATTTACAAAAAAAAAACTTCGTTCATAAAGGAGAATGATCCTAGCCTTGTTCCACACAGATAAGTATCCCTTAGGTAGGGGTACTTCAATAAAACAGGTAATAAGTCTTCACTTGTCTCACTCATCTATTTCCTCAAAAAATTTGTTGTATGTCTTTTCAATATAAATGGGTCTCTTCAGTGTTCTGGACGTCAGAAAATGTTTATGTTAAAAATATTTTAAAAGAAATACCAAAGGTGTTATCTGGTAAATCCATGAATATGTTAATCATCCCAATCACATTCTGTACTCAGAATTATGATAAGAGAATTTTTTCAAATTTTAATGATTATATGAGTGTAAAAGATAATTAGGATTGCTGTAAATATAGCTTAGGAATGAAAGAACATGTAACTGATGCTATTTTCAATGGAAAAAATAAATATATTTTTTATGAAAATTAAAAATACATATAATGTAAATTTTATCAAATTATTATTTTATTATGTCAATGTGGTAGTATATCAATTTTCTTGTCCAAACCATATATTGTATCATCTTGAGAGCTTAAAGATGTTTTATTAACCTCAACAGAATAAATCTCATATTTATCATTATGTATCAAATTTTGAGTTCCATGTTGTTCAGTAATCTCATATTATTAAATAATCTTTACAATCTTGTAAGGTTATTTTATTTTTTATAACATATTTCTTAATTCCTTCAGATTTTCTCTCCTCAATATCAGCAATTTTACAAACATACATTTTTTTATGTTAAACCACAAAAGTCTCCCTCTACTTGCCATTACATTCTTCGTTCACTTTACCTAATACGTTTTTACTTACTGTGGAATGTTGTAAATGTTATCTTTTGGATAACAGCTTGTGTCAAATTCATCAAGAATTTTCGTCATATCTTCATAAATATCTTCTATTCTTATATTCTAAATGTAACTGTCAGTATCTTGATAAGGTTTTCTTTTGGATATTGTTCTTCCTTTGAAATTTGGTTTTCCTATAAGGTTTTAAGACCTTTTTGCATGTGGAACTACCTTTATATCCTCTCCATTTCTAACATTTTCCACAGTTTTTCCAAATGCTGAGTGATTCACCAGCTTGAAAAATCTTTATCAAAATCATGTTATCCTTTAGTTCTCATTCCTACATAAAGATCAAATATTTTTGGAGCCTTAAATTTTAATGTTGAATATATTTTAGGTATTTTCATTCCTAGAAATAAATATTGTTTAAAATTTCAATAATGAAATACATAAATTTATTGTCATTCAGTGTTGTAAATTACTTTGTTCTTCAGTTGCAGGTACAATTTTATTTGCAAGAACTACTGGTAAATCTTTATACTCATTTCAAAGTTGTTTTCATATTCTAAATCTACTTTCAAAATATGTCAATATTCAAAATTATCATCAGTTTTCATCACATCAATATTATTTTCCCACCCATAGTTTCCATATGGTAAAAATTGACTCGTAGCCCAGACATATAAATTACTTCCATCTAAATACATTAAATAATTTGCTTTCTTATTTCTGTTATAATATTTAAATACTGAATCATAACATTTCTAATATTTATTATTTACTGTGACATACGTTTTATAATATTGATGTATTCCGCTTCTAATTCTTTTTCAGCTATTAATACCATGTCACATTCATCCAATAATTGTAAAGTAACTTTAGTCATTTCTAATATCGAATCCCTTTCTTAAACCTGCCACCATAAACAAAGAAGATAGATTTACATCTTAAGCTCTTATATAAGATTTTTTTTACAATTTTCAAAAACTATAGAGAAGAACAAAACATCAATCTATAAGATATAAATTGTGATATCAATCAATATATATATATATATATATATATATATATATATATATATATATATATATATATATATTAAACGTTTCCCAATATTATAGAATTTTTATTTCGATGGAATATCTATTTCTGCAATTTCTCTGAAACCATCCATATAATCATAAGTTTAACAGCCTTTTTAATTACTATATTTACTAGTTTTTCTAGTAAACATTTTCTGATGTTTCTCATTTGATTTTTTCTAAAATAGGGGATGATAATTTACCAAATGCAGAAGTAATAAATTTAAATGTATCAAAGAACGTCACTTTCAGATAATCTGTTTTTATAAAACTAATATATCCATCTTCATTATTTGTTATTAAATCTCCCCCACCCCCCATGAACCATGGACCTTGCCATTGGTGGGGAGGCTTGCTTGTCTCAACGAGACAGATAGCCGTACCATAGGTGCAACCACAACAGAGGGGTATCTGTTGAGAGACCACACATATGTGTGGTTCCTGAAGAGGGGCAGCAGCCTTTTCAGTAGTTGCAGGGGCAACAGTCTGGATGGTTGACTGATCTGGTCTTGTAACAGTAACCAAAATGGCCTTGCTGTCTGGTACTGCAAACAGCTGAAAGCAAGGGGAAACTACAGACATATGTCATCTTGTGTCTGTATATGTGTGGATGGATATGTGTGTGTGTGTGTGTGTGTGTGTGTGTGTGAGTGTATACCCATCCTTTTTTCCCCCTAAGGTAAGTCTTTCCGCTCCCAGGATTGGAATGACTCCTTACCCTCTCCCTTAAAACCCACTTCCTTTCGTCTTTCCCTCTCCTTCCCTCTTTCCTGATGAGGCAACAGTTTGTTGCGAAAGCTTGAATTTTGTGTGTATGTATGTGTCTGTTTGTGTTTCTATCGACCTGCCAGCGCTTTCGTATGGTAAGTCACATCATCTTTGTTTTTAAATATATTTTTCCCATGTGGAATGTTTCCCTCTATTAGATTGATATCATTAATTTGAACCCAACAATTACGTTTGTTATTGTCACTGTTGCATTTCGAAATCTTTTCTGTCGTCTTATTTTCTCTTTCTGTTTTTGCCAGTAGTTTCACTTTGTATTCACCTTCTCCTTTTTACCGTAATCTGCTATACAATTTTATCCCGCCTATATATACTCAATAATACGTAACCCACTTCCAAACCATAAAAAAAAACAAAAAAAAATTTTGCCGCTTTCAACACAACCGCCGCTATAAAATCCACCATTTCTAGTTCACAAACAGTTCCTTTCACCTTTTAAACAACCATTTCGGCTAGTTCTAATAACTTTCCCTTTATTTCCGTTTCCGTTTTTCCCACATCAATGATAATTTTTAACCGCTTCCCACAGGTTTTAACGTCATTATTTCTTCGTCAGACAATTGTTAGCCTCACTTTCATAATACGCCACCACAAAACCACTCCTTTTAATATATTACACGCAGTTTTTTCGAAATTTTCCCGAATTTCTCCGTCCTTTAACGTGTTTTGGCGGCAACACAACCACCTAACCTTTGTGCACATCGTTGTCTACCAACCCAAGTCCAACAGCCCAGCTGTAACCAATACCTTTTCGCCTTTTTTCACACCAGATCTCCAGTTACTTTCCAGTCCACCTTTATCCCTCCCCATATATTTTTATTTTCATTTTCATTTCCTCATGTTACACTTTCCACCTTTTAATACCATGTCACCCTCACAACACCCCCACAACGACCCCATTAAGTTTTATTTACATTCCCTCCGCAAAAAGGTCTTTAAATATGTCTGCTTGTGTCTGTATATGTGTGGATGGATATGTGTGAGTGTGTGAGTGTATACCCGTCCTTTTTTCCCCCCTAAGGTCAGTCTTTCCACTCCCAGAATTGGAATGACTCCTTACCCTCTCCCTTAAAACCCAATTCCTTTCGTCTTTCCCTCTCCTTCCCTCTTTCCTGATGACGCAACAGTTTGTTGCGAAAGCTTGAATTTTGTGTGTAAGTATGAGTCTGTTTGTGTTTCTATCGACCTGCCAGCGCTTTCATATGGTAAGTCACATCATCTTTGTTTTTAAATATATTTTTCCCACGTGGAATGTTTCCCTCTATTAGATTGATATATATATATATATATATATATATATATATATATATAGTCACTAACTAAAACTACTTCACCTCATGGTCTCTGATATACAGCATTAGTTTTTTGAGAGTTCTGTGGTAAAAATATGAACCAATTAGTTATTAAATTCAGTTTAAAATTTTTTGTCATCAACTTTCGACATCCATTTCTGATAACAAATATAAAATTCAATTTTAAGATAGTAACTGATCAACATTCTTAATATGACATAACGATTCAACTGGTTCAAATAATGAAAATGGTACAACTGGTGTCTGTTTTAGTACAGAAGGTTGTGTTTCTGTAGCTGATATTTTAGCATCTAAATTTTGAATGGCGTCAATGTTATCTTGAGATCAACTGAATATTGATCCATTCAAATGAGAATAAATTATTTATCGAAAAATATATGTATGTTGTGAACTTCATGAGTGACCGTTTTCATGTATTATTACTTCAAATAGATTTATTTTTGGGTATTTAAATCAATCTCGAAATACCATATCCCACCTTGACCGAAAT
Organism: Schistocerca serialis cubense; assembly: GCF_023864345.2. Classification (NCBI taxonomy): domain Eukaryota; kingdom Metazoa; phylum Arthropoda; class Insecta; order Orthoptera; family Acrididae; genus Schistocerca; species Schistocerca serialis. The sequence continues at coordinate 758,726,633 of NC_064641.1, read as the reverse complement.
GTATTTGCACTGAATTGTTATTAGTATCTGGAAAAAGTGCATCTGCTACTACATTATCTTTTCAACCTAATGGTGCATAGATATTTGGGCTCGATTACTTGAATATTGATTACATTTATTAATTTTATATTTAATTACATGTGATTTGCTCATAATTAAAGTATCAGGATTAATGATATGTTCAAACAAAATATCTAGGTATTTTTACTCTGAAATAAATACTTTTCTGCTACTTGTATTACTGTTTTAATTGCTCCTTATAGTGTCGCATTATAAACTTTTTTTTGTACTTATAAACAATTGTATAATAGCTGTCAAATGCATCTTTTACACCACATCGAGACATATTCACAAAATTAGTATTTTCACTTATTTCACGTTTTATTTCCAGACTACGATAGCATTAAAGAATCTCTCAATACATCATCACGTACTCTACTGTTCAAATATTCTGATATCTCCGAGTTACCAACATCATTTAAATAAGTTGTGCATTACATTTAACATCTCCAAATATCATTTTTACCAACAGACCTAGGAAAAGTGTTTTCATTTTAATATATTAATTCAATAATTAATGAAAGAGAACTGATGAAATCATAAGATTTAGATTAAAATTATTTTAGCATATTTAGACAAATTCAATTCTGACATATTAAAAGGAAATGAAAAATCATCTTTAATTATCAATGAATCATGTTTCCATAACTTAATTTCATCATCGAATATAAGAACCTAAAAATTAATATATCCAAGAAAAATTTATCTAATAAAAAAGGTTTCTAATAAATGGAGTGTATCCTAGCTACAAATAAATCTGAATCAACAGTAATGTTTATTATGTTCTATTTTAGGAACTGAAAATTTATCAATACATGGTGTATAGATATATTAGGCTCCATTATTTGAACAAAATTATATGTTGAATACAAATAGTTGTTATGTTTTTTACATATTACTCTAGAGGCAGTGAATTATTCTCATTGTGTTTTTAAGATATTTAAATACGTTTATGATACATTTGTTAAAATTTATAAAATTACACATATGGAAATAAAACTTGATGTTCCATTAGCTCTATAATATGAAAACATACAAAATAGAATTAAAATTTTAAAAACAAATAATGTTGTTCCAAACAAATGTATGTTATTGATAGTTAATAATTTTAAGGAATCAGTAATGACCCTTAATACAGTACAATGTAAACACATATAAAAATATTATTTTAATCTAGGAAAAAGATTGATAGATTTTCCAATATTTGCATCAGAACAGAAACATTAAAGAAATCTATAGGTTTTGAAAATTAACTGAAAATAGAGAAGAGCAAAAATATCTACCTGTTATAGAATAAGAAGTAAAATTGAAGAATAAAAAATTAGTAGTGGTAAACTACAAAAATCTGAAATAGAGTACAATGACTTCATCTACACAGGTAGGAAAGTTGTTCTTCAAAAAGATTATTTTTTTAATGTTGGTGGTAGAACTAAAAAATTGATTAAATCAAGATTATCTGCATGTCTTACTGGAGAAATCTAAATAATAAATTTTATTATAGATATATCAAAGAACATATCAAATATAGAGTATCCAAAGAAAACTTTTAATCTACCTTAAAATTTATATTACAAGAAGATAAAGAGTTGCGCAATATGAAATTTTATGATTTTAAATATCATTTAGAAAATATTTTAGTGCCAAAGAAACATAAGTGAAATAATGATGAAATAAAAAATAAGTCATATGGGAATCTTCTAACACAAAATATATTCAATCTGTTATTATCAATCAAGAACTTATAACTAAAGTTAACAACAACACAATTGATGTAATCATATAACATAATCTCATTCAGGAAGATAAAGCCAACACTAAAAGAATGCTAATATATCCTAACAAAGAAAAAATAATAAGCAAAGATTTTGAATAATTTTTACATGATAATGGTTATAAAATAAATAAGATAGGGGAAATATTTAATTTAACTAAAGAAACACCTGGAGATAAAATTAAATGTGTATATTAGTCTCTCACGTGTAATAATTATAAGTAGTACACAATAACTGTACCATGTAGTTTCAATAAATAAGTGAAAAACTATCAGTGAATTGATTCATGAGTGTAATATATAAGTGCAGCCTTAAATTCATTATCATCAGGATAACAAAAAGAAGGAAAAATGAGAACGAAAATTTCTTTGTTGAGAGTCTGTCCATTAACACACAAAAGAATTTCACAATATAATTTTATCTTTATTTTCCAATTATTGTGTGAATTATCAACTCCTAATCAATTAACATACACATTTTCCTTTTTATAAATTTTTCTTAAAGTTATATGTGCAGAAATTTTGTTTTTTGTACTTCTCACTAATAAATATTTCCTTTCATATCTTTCAATTTATGTCTAATTAGATATGAAAATTTAATGCTTTGAATTTCAAATATTTCTGTTTACCAGTCTGCAGTAAAAGTATTTTCAAAAATTTATTTCCTTTTGCTTATTCTCACTTTATCTCCTATGTAAAATTTTGATTTATAGTGATTAGATAGAATTTTAGTCTGATCCAAATTAAATATATCTACATCTTTTTGTTTCATTTTTATTGTCAAATATTATGTATTATTATGTTCTTCAACCAGTTTTTTGTAGTAAATCACCCAACTTGAAATTATCTTGAGGATAAATTTGTTTCCAGATTTTACCGCCAATGTTCTGTTAACTCTTTAACAAAAGATCCTTTTAATTGTGAGAAAGTCGAATGATGGTTTGTTTTATTTTTTCATAAGGTCTTAAAAATTCTTATTGTAGTAGTATTTTCTATTATCTATCTGAAGATTTTTCCAACCTTCTTAAAATAAACTTTTTTCAAATGATTGTGAAACATTTTCACTTGTTTCATCTTTAACTGGAATAACCCAAGAAAATTTTGCAAAAGCGTCTGTTACAGTTAGTAAATATTATTTAGTTGTAAAATTTATTTTAATTTTCGAAAATCCATTTTTGCTCAATCAACTTGCCTTAAATAGTCTAAATCAAGTGAAACAACATTTCTTCCTTTAAAAATTTTCTCTTTGCCATTTTAACTCATTAGTTTCTTCTTGAATATGTTGTGATGGACTGTGTGCATCTTTGGTATACATATACATACTTTTTTAGCAAATTTGCTTCTTTATTTTCACATACTGCACAAATTCTTTCAATCCTCTGTCATACTTTTTTGTTATTATACTTTGAGGATGATGAGTTACAGTAAATTTTGGCATTTAAGACACTAAATACGATCGTTCTTAATAATTGATATCCTGATGTCTCATTTGACTCTGGATGGGTGAGAGTTCATAGGTCATCTAACACTGTTTCAGACCATTGATGTTGCCTTCTTAGAGCAACATCTGAACTTACAGACTATGGTATGGTGAATACAAAAAATTTGGTTGCATTTTAGTAATGGAGAAGAGACTGAATGAAAATGCATTTTGTGAAGTAGATTCTATTGTGGTTAGAGAACCAGTGTATTTGTCTAGTTTCAGAGGTAATGGAAGTCACGATTGGTTGGTGCCTGGTAGACGTGCACAGCAAAGCCTACGGGCCACTCAGCACCACATACAGAATCGGTTCAGTAAAATGTTATACATGTAATTGTTGTGAGCGTATTGATAGGCAATGTTGGGAGTCGAGATGGCTCATGATTATATGTAAGAATTAAGTTAATATATTTTGTTTCGTTTTCTTGGGAGTGCTAGTTCTCAAAATGAGTGTTGTCATGGGCAAAGCTGCAAGAGAACCAGAGACACAAGGTGTCTCAGAGCCAGAAGCAGTATGCCTATTGTTATAAAAGGTAGCACAATTATAAAAGGTAGCACAATTATTAGCAGATAATACAGACCTGCATGGGATGGTAAAATCGCGATCATCACAGTGAGATGTAGATTTGTCAGTCGCAAGTTTAATTGCTTCTTTTTATGAGCAGGAAACTGAGGATGAGCAAGCCTTTTTGGGAGTCCATGGAAATTTGGCTCAGATGTAAGGTTGGTCTGATAAAGAAGTATTGAGTGATGCAAAATTGAGAGATACAGTGGTAGCTAAAACTTATGTAGGGTATAAAGGAGCCGTTATGAGAGCCACAACATTCAAAGAATTTAAAGAAGGTTTATCAAGATACACGATATGAAATAGTGCCAGGCACTACAGTGAACAATTACAGATAATAACTAAGGGAAATACGTGGACTGTGGAACAGTTTGGGGATAGAATAAGGAAAATTCGTGGATGTTCCAATCAATGAGGTTAGGATGCTGCAGTCAATGAAATTATTTTGCAAGAAGTTGAGCAAAGGGTGTCTGATGCCTTTCTAAGAGGGTTGCATATGGTAATTTCAAGACAAGTACAAACAGGTGGTACACTGGATTTCCACACAGCAGTGCAGTTAGCTATAGAATGTCAGGAGATCGATTTGTCGACTCACACAGCAGAGCAGTGGAATGAAAGGTAAACGGGCAGTGTTTGCAGCTAGTATAAGATGTGTCAGGTGCGGACGAATGGGGAATGCAAGAAGGCAGTGTCGACAACCACAGTGTGAAGTGAATAAAGTAAGTGGAAGTATTACTTTTAAAATTAGAGGACCAGGGAAGATACATGTTAAACGCCAGTCCAGGTCCATCTACGGCCATTCCCATTAAGGCTCAGTGCTACAAAATCATACGCAGAGGTGGATTGTGCAATAAGAGGAATAGTAGGAAAAAGGGTTGCAGGATATTATTGGACAAAGGTCGCCAGTAGTGATCTGATGAAATGTAAGCAATGGTACCCACCATGGTACAGATCATGTGGAGTAGGAGATGAAGATGAAATACCATTAAGATTGGTGGGCATAGACTTTTGCCTTAATACGGTTCAGTTTAAACAATGTGTAGAGATGGTGCCACACTATAGTGAGAGCTATGACATGTTCCTATGATTAGATTTCTTATATCAGCATTATGCCATTATCTATCTTTGGCAGCATAGGGTGGACCTTGATGGAAAAATGTTTGAGTTAGGTGAAGCTATTGTCAGTGCAGTGATGTTGTTAGGGGAGTCTGTCGCAAAAGCCGAACCGACTAAACCGCAAACAATCTCACTAAGACTCAGTTTACACGTTTTTATACCTGATGTTACTGGGAAATCACTTTGGGTCTGTGTTAAGTCTAGCTAACCAATAGAAATTTTCTATCTTGTGGAAATGTTGCAACAAAATGAAGCATTACATCAGGTGGGTTGCTAAGTTAAAAGAGCTACTGTACACATATGAGAAATAAAGGATGAAGAGAAGGTACCTGTTTCTACAGATAATTTTAGTGCAGAGGACATAGGATTAACCAAGGGGTTGTTAATCGCTAATATGGATATCCTGCAGGAAGAGGAATGGGATACAAGGTCTCCCAGCAATGGACAATCGCCTGACGCCATTGAAACCATAATGTGAGGAAAAGTGAAGCAACTAGAGCAAACAACAGGCAACAGATGGAACAATTACTTTTGGTATTTAAGGATTTATTTTTTCCTAAAAGACCATTACTATTTATGCATATTATACAGTACTGCATACCAATGGGAAATGAATCACCAGTCTACCACAAACCATACAGAAAACCTAGATACTTGCAGACAATTTTGGAAAAATTTATGGGTCAACAGCTGAAATATGGAATAACTGAAGAAAACAATAGTGCATGGGTGCAGGAATAGTCGTCATGCCAAAAAAAAATCACTGGATGGAACATAAAAGTATAGGTTTTGTTGTGATTACAGACATGTAACAGTGAAAAAGATAAGTCACGAAGCCTTTGGCAAAAATCACAGAAACCTTGGACCATGTAGGGCAATGCATACATTTTTCACCAATGGAATTGAAATGCAGTTATCACAAGATAAAGGTTACACTGCAGGAGCGACACAAAACAACGTTTTCAGCACCCTGGGACACTACCAATTCAGATGAATGCCATTTGGATTAAAAAATGCACTTGCAGTGTTACAGACATTGTTGGACCGAGAACTCAGAGGTTTAAAACTATGGCAGTGCCTAGTGTACATCTATGACATAATCGTCTATGGGAGTGATATGGAACATCATATGCAGCGATTAAGGAAAGTATTCCTAAAGTTAAATGCAGAAAAGTTAACAATGAGTACAGAAAAGCGTTATTTTGTGATGGAAGGGGTAGCCTACCTAGGTCAAATCCTAAGTAAAGATGGCGTCAAGGCAGAGCCAAAATTAATAGGACCTGTACATGAATTTCCCGTCCCAGAATCTGTAAAGAAGTTACAGTTGTTCTTAGGAGTCACAAACTATCACCACCAGTTTGTAAAAGGATTTGTGAATATTGCCACATTGTTGACAATGCAGTCATCTATGGTATATCCGCATTATTTATTGTTTTGTCGATATACGATTTCGTCCTTTATATGTTCATAAGAATTCTTGTTTATTATAGATCTGGAGATGATCTTATAATAAGATCAACACCGGTCACCGCATTAAAAAAATTTCTGCAGTCTAGACTACTTCCTGTTTATTTATAAAAATCGATATAACTTTTAGTTACATGAAAAATATTGCTCAATTCACTAAAATATTGATCAATTAAATTTTTTCTTTTTCAATGAAATCCTTTTTAACCTCAGTTCTTATTTCTTATAATTGACCTAATATTACTTTTACAGTGCACTAACATTTGCTTCATTTCTGAAAATGTCCATTTATTAGTATCAAAATACCTTCAAAGTTATAATTGTCTGACAATACCTTTAGCACAAATGAATAAAAATGACCACACATAACTTCTCTCAATGTTGTCATATAATTCATTTTGACCTAGATATTTACCTAACTGGTTTGGTATATTGGCACCAAATGAATCAAATACGGTTTTTGTATTATCTGTTTTATGATAACAAATCCAATGTACAGAAATATGATTTGAAATATCTAAATTAACTGTTCCACAATAATTTTTTTGTCTGTGAAGTAACAGATCAGTCATAAAACACCAAAAAAAATTTTAATTTTAAATTGTTTAATTAGATTTTCTGGGTCAAAAATACTTAATGGATTAGGATATGTATTAATTATTTTTTTCGAAAAGTTTTGTAAACTATAACCCTTTTTTCTAATACGAATTATGTCTTTTTTACTGTGGTAATTTAGCCCCATTTTTTTCTTTACCAAGAACTAATTCAGTGACAGATGTTTCTTCGACAGTTAAACAACCGATAACTCCTAATGCTGCTAATAAAATCGGTAAAATATCTCCCTCACCTTTTTTTAACCTGCTCCATGTTTCTTTTTTATTAAATATTGAATAGGTTTTATAGCAGGAGTACATCATGTTATGAAAAAACTCCACCAGTTCTTTGCTTTTGTCTGTTTCTTTTCTGAGCATAAGTTAAAAAATTATCAATAATATATTACTGATTATTACTGAGTTCAGTTTTTAAACGATTTAGCTTCAGTATTGCCACTCAGTAGCCCAAAATCATCAATGCTGAAAGTATTCATTTATATAGAGTAAAAATAATTAAAAGTCTTACAATCCCAACTACTATCATCAATTTCCAATCATAGTTCTTTTACCATAAAATTCTTTTTCCATACATTGTTCCTCTAACTGCTGTTGCAGCTAATTTTCTCCAAATGATGTGGCTTCAGCGCACATTGATGTCCAGAGTCTAAATCTTTATTATCTCTCTATGTATGATCGTGTTTTTACATTCTTCATCTAACTGGTTTATACCTTCAGCTCCTCCCGCTAAACTATCTTCTAATTTTGTTCCTGACCCATAGTAACACTAGTCTGGAAGACATATTTCAATTCGTAATTTATTAATTATTGTGTTAAATGATCCTTTCCTGTATTTTTCGTTTTCCAAAACATATACAATCGAATGTTCAAAAATCTTATTAAATAAAGAATAATGATAAAATTATTAAATTTAACGATTAACATTTTTGACACACCAGTGTTTTCATTACAATAATTCATATTTATTACTAATTCTCTACCATTAATTACAATTAACCTTACAATTAAATCTTTAACATCACTCTAACAGACATATTAGCTGGTTCTTCTGTATATTTTTCATTACTCCTTCATTGATTCCCCAATTTCTGAATAATCTGTTCTTGGCTGTCTTCATTTTGGAAAATAAATTTCCAAAATTCCTTTTATCAAATTATTTGATTTTATTTTATTTGGATTCTTGTCAGAATATAGAGCTCCTGAATCAGATTATATATTTGCATAATTTGATAAATCGATAGAATCGAATTTTATATTTACATCATCTATAGGAATATGTTCTTTAGTTAAAAGATTCATGAGAACATACATACCTCCACATCCTCTGCAACCACTAAATTATCTTCATCAGATGCTAAATGACCAATACGTTTAAGCATACCAACAAGTTTTAATCCAAAACCTTTATCTTCACTGTGATTTAAATAGTTCAATATTTTTCACCTATATTTATTTTTTAGGGTTTTGTTCTTTTAGATTTTTAGCCTCTTCTTCATATTTATACATACATCTTGTATTTCTGGTTCACCAAATGTATAACCAGTTCTTTAATAAGGTGGTATATGTTCAAATTTTTCTAAATGTTAATGAGTAAAGCTTTGCTGTGATCAAGAATAATTTGATTTCCCAAATCTCTAATTTCTTCAATAGCTTTTAACACATTATCACCCAATCCATAGGTTTCTCCTTTAATTTTATTGATTGCATCGATAACAGATTGATCTCCTTTTTCAGGCTACTCATGTTCTGTTCTTGGTTGTTTGTTCCATCTTTTAAATTATTTTAATTCTTCGACTTTTATTCTATTTTGTTTAGTTTGTTTAACAAGTTATAGATCATTTTGCCAACATTTAATTCGGATAAAAATTAATTTTTTGACAGTTTTTGTTTATGCTTAACATGTTTAATATTTTTTTTTACATTTATGTTCATGTTTGATGGTTATGTTGATGTTTAACGTTTATGTCTACATTTTTACTATGTTTATGTTCAATATTGAATAATATCTAACAAAACCGATTTAAATTAAATTAATTTTTATAGAAATTTTTAAGATAAAGTAGTGTATATTTACATTCATCAAAAAAATAAAACCACATGTATCTGGTCCACTTTTAATTTCATTACCAGATAACTGATAAATTGAATAAGTTTGAGCACTTCCTTCTAAATTTTCATATTGTCGTAAAAATCAAATGCTTCAGTTACCTCATTTATGTTCATGTATAACAGTTTGTTAATATATTTTAATATCTACATCATCCATTTCAATCATTTCTGTAATTAATTACATTTCTTCTCCTATAATTTCGCCATTATGACTTTGATTCCAACCCTCATGCTAAAATACATCACGTTAATCACCATTAAATCTCTGTCTGTTGTTACTCTCTAATGCTCTATCACATTTGTCCATGTGTTTCAAAAACTCTTCAGTAGATTTGTCATGTCCATAAATCAACCCAACTGTACTTTCCCTGGTAATCTCTTCAACACATTCACTCGTGTAACTTCAGTAAAAGGTTTGGCTAAATGGATCAAACTTTCTAGTTGTCTCTCACAAAGGTCTTTCGTGGCTCCATGTGCTTCTGTGCAACTTCGCCCATTGAAAAATTCAGTTTTAATCCTAACCTGCTTACTTTCTGACCATCATTTACTTTGGAAATTCTTCTCCAAACTACTGTATCTCATTTTTGTGCTAGTGTTTGAATTAGTCCATGAAAGACCCTCCCCATCTGAAAACAGTCATAAAAACATAATTTTAAAGTCATAAGTCATACCAGAATTAAAACTATCTCAACAGTGATGCATAAAATCAACGGTGGATCTTATTAGCACTAGGAACTTTCTTATATGCAGTTACTAGTAAAACGTTTTGCAACAAAATTTTGCTGCAACTCAGTTAGCCTTTGGCTAATAATACTCACACCATTGCAGCATATATCCGCATTGTTTTGTTCCACAACATTTCGGGAGAACTGCTGGATGTCTGTAATTCGGCGCCGAGTCTTCTGGCCACCTTCAGGTGCTACTGGCGAGAACGAACTGAGCTCTGGTATTTAAGGCCCCGCCGGCACATGCATGGTGGATTCACTGGGCGTTGCGTGTGCGCTACTTGAGTGCATTCGATTCTGCTGCGCCGCGCGCCCTCTGTGCTGAAAAGTCACTACTTTGCAGCTGCAGTAACATAAGTCTGCTGATGAAATCACTAGATTTCTTTATGTGAAGTGCACATTTCCCTACCATTGGTTTGAGCAAAGACGCCCAGTATTTTGTTAATTCGTAGGTGGCCTCTCCAATATTATTCACAATTGGACATAATGACACGTTATCCTTGTGGATCTTAGGTAGTCCATACAGCCTAGTTGGAACAAGCTATTTGGTTTTAGTCTCTTAATTACCTCCTCTGGTAAGGAACATGAAGTATCTGCGCTAGCAGAATAGATATGTGGAAAACACAAGTCCAAAAACAATTTATTGGACACATCAAAACCAAACAATAATACAATCTCCAAAAGAACAACAGACTCGTTCCGAACTGCAGATAGCCACAAGTATAAAATAGCAAATAATAATAGTAGAGACCTGACCCTTCATGGGGAGGATCACAATAAACAACCCTACAATGTCAAGATGTTCGTCGACTATACAAAGTCCATCTGCATGAGATCGGACAGCTAGAAGAGGCGTCTGGCCGTGGCTGATGGGGTGGCAGCTCTGTAAACTTCGGAGCGGTGCGCCTGGCGTATCAAAGAGGTTCCTGGGCTCACCTCTGGTGCAGCTGTTCTGTGGGCTCTGCTAACGGGTAATGGTCCCTGGAGGCCGTTGGTGGAGCCCTGGTGTTCTTTCGTGTTATGGCCGCCGGTAAATATTTTTGTTGACAATACAGACGACGTAGGTTTTCCTGGTTATGCCCTATGATGCAGGCATCCCGTGTTGGTTAGATGTGAAGTGGGATGCCGATGATGTAGGCGCTACGATGTATGAAGTGGGCGGCCACAGCAGAATTCCGCAACACTCAGAAAGTAGGATCCTTATAGATTTTGCGATATGTTGAGTCGCTTAACAAAACATTGATCTTATTAATATAGTCCTCCTGTAGCATTAAAACAGTAGCATTACCTTTGTCCGATTTAAGTACCACTGTATCCGCGTCTGCTCGCAAGTTACAGGGCCCTGCCCTCCCCATAGGCGAGATGTTACTCTTTGGCGGTGTAGCTCTTGTCAGTACACGACAAGACTCCCGAAGCACTTCCTCAGCTTCATCTGTAGCAAGGCGGCGCACAGCTTCTTCGGTGAAACTGACAAAGGCCACGAGTGGTGGTGAAATAGGTGTAGGAGCAAAACTCAGAACTCTTGCTAGCACAGACGTAGTACCGTCACCTGTTTCACCACCATTAGTGGTAATATTTCAGCGCAAATAGGCAGAATATTAATAAAATATAAAGTAAAAGCAATCTTTCGCCATTCTGCAAAAATTTCGTCATTCTTGGGATCTGCCAAAGACAACCTAGAGCTGCTCAAGGCAGGTGTTTACAGGATTCCGTGCGAATGCGGCAAATCTTATATAGGGCAAACGAAGGGTACTGTGGGGGATCGCATTGTAGAACGCCCGTGGCATACACGCCTCCTTCAGCCTTGTAAGTCTGCTATAGGCGAACATTGAGTTTCCACTGGTCATGTAATGAATTACAGTGAGACAAAAATTGCGGCCCATACGTTTAACTTTTGGAGCTCTACTGTTAATGAATCCGTCTAAATACGACTGTCTGTCAGTGAGTCTCTTATTAATCGAGAGGGCGGTTTTCAGTTAAATTCGGCATGGAATTCAGCCGTTGAAAAACTTCATGTCCCCCGCAGCTGGAGTAGTTCTGTGATGGAACCTCGCGAAGACAATCGAACTGATATAGATGAAGCGAGTTTTCACCATGGAGAGCTCGCGGTGCAGCAGAATCGAATGCGCTCAAGTTGCGCACGCGCAACGCTCAGTGAATCCACCACGCATGTGCCGACGTAGCCTTAAATACCAGAGCTCAGTACGTTTTCGCCAGTATCACCTGAAGATGGCCAGAAGGCTCTGCGCCGAAATATTGTGATAGCAAGTTACAGACATCCAACAGTTCTCTCGAAATGTTGTGGAACAATATGTATGCCGGGAAAGTTTTAAATCTCATATCTACATTGTTAGTTACAAAGTTCTTTACATCAACATCTTTCATGTTAATTTCAGAGACTTGGTTATTTGTATTGGTTTCTAGGTTTTTTAATTTTGTTCCTGTTCCTACCTGTTTTGTTTTCTTTTACAACATAAACTATGATTACTTTGTTTTATATACAGCACTATAAACAGTTTTTAAAAAAATTCTCAGTTGGCTCAATTTGATCTGTGTGATTTGACTCAAATTCACCAATATTGGTTTCATCTGATCCTATCAAAGCATCGATCTGTTTATGTTCTGTTCCTACCACCAATTTGAAGAAAGTTATTGTTCCCTTATCTCTGTGACCTGTACAGTACTAACTTGCTTACCTACACTGGCTAAACAAAAACAAATCGCAACTATTTCTTGGCCTCACTCAGTCCAGCCTTCCACACCCTCCTGTCAGCTGCATATTCATCTCCCAGACCCAGCATGTCTCCCGTGGTATTATCCTTCAATCTCATTCTTGGCTGTCCTAATGATCTCCTTCCTTCGGCTTCTCCAACCATTACTGTATTTATTACCGAGTTCTCCCCTCTCCTCATGTCTGCACACCTGAGTCTTTTAGTTTTCACATTTGCTACGATATCAGGTAGTGTGTTTAACTGTCTGAGTTCTCTGTTTTTCCTTATTCTTCATTGTTCATTCTCTTTTACTGGTCCATATATTTTTCTCAGTACTTCGTTTTCAAAAGTGATGAGCTTTTTCTTTGTATTTTTTCTGTAAGGGTCCATGTCTCGCTTGTGTAGCACACTATTGGTTTGATGATGGTCTGATATATTCTTATTTTTGCCTGCCTGGATAGTAACTTGTATCTTATGATGTTATGTATAGCTTGAGTTCTCGCTATAATCTCTTGTCCTATGAGGTTTTCTTGGTTGTTATTGACACTGAGGTAATGAATACATCAGTCTTCTGTATTGTTAGGTTCTTGATTGATAGATGGTTTCATCCTAAGTGAGCTCTTCTTCCTATTACCATGAAGTTTGTTTTACTTTCATTTCTACTTAGACTTACTTTCATTGCTTCCACCACTAGTACAGTTCCCATTTTCTCCAGGTCTTCCATGCTCTTTCGTATCACTGCAGTATCAACTGTGAAAGCCAGAACATTTGTCCTTTTCCCTGTGGTGACTCCTGCATATTCTGGTATTACTCTCTTCAGGGTGTTGTTGAGTGCCGAATTGGACTGGATAGGTGATATAATATCTCTCTGTCTCACTCCTGTTTTTACCTCAAATGTTTTTGAGAACTCCCTCTGTACATTCACTATACAGTTTGATTCCGTCACACAAATTTCAGTTAGCTTTATCAGCTTGTCCAGTATCTCCCACTCTGCCATTATCATCTACATCTCTTCTCTCACTATGCTGCCATATCCTTAGTTGAAGTCTACAAACATACAGCTGGTATCCTGATTGTGCTCCCAGTTCTTACCTAGTATTTGTCTCAGTGTGAATATTTGGTCAGTTGCTGACTTATCCTTCCTGAATCCCTCTTGTGCTGAGTCTAATATTTCTTCAGTGTATGGGTTGACCCTGTTCAGTATAATTCTTGTTGTTTTATAGTAGAGATATCTTTCTTTAGTTCTCTATCTATACCCGTGGTCTAGGGGTAGCGTCTTTGATTCATTATCAGAAATGTCTTCGGTCCCGGGTTCGATTCCCGCCACTGCCTAAATTTTGATATATAATCAGCATTGGCGGCCGTAGTCTTCCGGCATAAGAAGTCAGCCTCATTCTGCCAACGGCCTTGTCAGAGTGGGCGGAGGAGCGGATAGAGGTTCAGGGCACTCTCTTGTCCTAGGGGTGGGAAATTGCCCCTAAAGGCGGAAGAATCAGCAATGATCAACGATATGAGGATGCAGAAGGCAATGGAAACCACTGCATTAAAGACACGTAACGTGTATCCACAGGACATGTGGCCTGTAATTGAAGACGTGTCATGATGATCTCTCCATTGGCAAAAGATTCCGGAATAGTCCCCCATTCGGATCTCCAGGAGGGGACTGCCAAGGGGGAGGTTACCATGAGAAAAAGATTGAATAATCAACGAAAGGATAACGTTCTATGAGTCGGGGCGTGGAATGTCAGAAACTTGAACGTGATAGGGAAACTAGAAAATCTGAAAAGGGAAATGCAAAGGCTCAATCTAGATATAGTAGGGGTTAGTGAAGTGAAGTGGAAGGAAGACAAGGATTTCTGGTCAGATGAGTATCGGGTAATATCAACAGCAGCACAAAATGGTATAACAGGTGTAGGATTCGTTATGAATAGGAAGGTAGGGCAGAGGGTGTGTTACTGTGAACAGTTCAGTGACCGGATTGTTCTAATCAGAATCGACAGCAGACCAACATCGACAACGATAGTTCAGGTATACATGCCGACGTCGCAAGCTGAAGATGAACAGATAGAGAAAGTGTATGAGGATATTGAAAGGGTAATGCAGTATGTAAAGGGGGACGAAAATCTAATAGTCATGGGCGACTGGAATGCAGTTGTAGGGGAAGGAGTAGAAGAAAAGGTTACAGGAGAACATGGGCTTCGGACAAGGAATGAAAGAGGAGAAAGACTAATTGAGTTCTGTAAGAAGTTTCAGCTAGTAATAGCGAGTACCCTGTTCAAGAATCACAAGAGGAGGAGGTATACTTGGAAAAGACTGGGAGATACGGGAAGATTTCAATTAGATTACATCATGGTCAGACAGATATTCCGAAATCAGATACTGGACTGCAAGGCATACCCAGGAGCAGATATAGACTCAGATCACAATATAGTAGTGATGAAGAGTAGGCTGAAGTTCAACACATTAGTCAGGAAGAATCAATACGCAAAGAAGTGGGATACGGAAGTACTAAGGAATAACGAGATACGTTTGAAGTTCTCCAACGCTATAGATACAGCAATAAGGAATAGCACAGTAGGCAGTACAGTTGAAGAGGAATGGACATCTCTAAAAAGGGCCGTCACAGAAGTTGGGATGGAAAACATAGGTACAAAGAAGGTAGCTGCGAAGAAACCATGGATAACAGAAGAAATACACTCCTGGAAATGGAAAAAAGAAGACATTGACACCGGTGTGTCAGACCCACCATACTTGCTCCGGACACTGCGAGAGGGCTGTACAAGCAATGATCACACGCACGGCACAGCGGACACACCAGGAACCGCGGTGTTGGCCGTCGAATGGCGCTAGCTGCGCAGCATTTGTGCACCGCCGCCGTCAGTATCAGCCCGTTTGCCGTGGCATACGGAGCTCCATCGCAGTCTTTAACACTGGTAGCATGCCGCGACAGCGTGGACGTGAACCGTATGTGCAGTTGACGGACTTTGAGCGAGGGCGTATAGTGGGCATGCGGGAGGCCGGGTAGACGTACCGCCGAATTGCTCAACACGTGGGGCGTGAGGTCTCCACAGTACATCGATGTTGTCGCCAGTGGTCGGCGGAAGGTGCACGTGCCCGTCGACCTGGGACCGGACCGCAGCGACGCACGGATGCACGCCAAGACCGTAGGATCCTACGCAGTGCCGTAGGGGACCGCACCGCCACTTCCCAGCAAATTAGGGACACTGTTGCTCCTGGGGTATCGGCGAGGATCATTCGCAACCGTCTCCATGAAGTTGGGCTACGGTCCCGCACACCGTTAGGCCGTCTTCCGCTCACGCCCCAACATCGTGCAGCCCGCCTCCAGTGGTGTCGCGACAGGCGTGAATGGAGGGACGAATGGAGACGTGTCGTCTTCAGCGATGAGAGTCGCTTCTGCCTTGGTGCCAATGATGGTCGTATGCGTGTTTGGCGCCGTGCAGGTGAGCGCCACAATCAGGACTGCATACGACCGAGGCACACAGGGCCAACACCTGGCATCATGGTGTGGGGAGCGATCTCCTACACTGGCCATACACCCCTGGTGATCGTCGAGGGGACACTGAATAGTGCACGGTACATCCAAACCGTCATCGAACCCATCGTTCTACCATTCCTAGACCGGCAAGGGAACTTGCTGTTCCAACAGGACAATGCACGTCCGCCTGTATCCCGTGCCACCCAACGTGCTCTAGAAGGTGTAAGTCAACTACCCTGGCCAGCAAGATCTCCGGATCTGTCCCCCATTGAGAATGTTTGGGACTGGATGAAGCGTCGTCTCACGCGGTCTGCACGTCCAGCACGAACGCTGGTCCAACTGAGGCGCCAGGTGGAAATGGCATGGCAAGCCGTTCCACAGGACTACATCCAGCATCTCTACGATCGTCTCCATGGGAGAATAGCAGCCTGGATTGCTGCGAAAGGTGGATATACACTGTACTAGTGCCGACATTGTGCATGCTCTGTTGCCTGTGTCTATGTGCCTGTGGTTCTGTCAGTGTGATCATGTGATGTATCTGACCCCAGGAATGTGTCAATAAAGTTTCCCCTTCCTGGGACAATGAATTCACGGTGTTCTTATTTCAATTTCCAGGAGTGTACTTCAGTTGATTGATGAAAGGAGGAAGTACAAACATATTCCGGGAAAATCAGGAATACAGAAATACAAGTCGCTGAGGAATGAAATAAATAGGAAGTGCAGGGAAGCTAAGACGAAATGGCTGCAGGAAAAATGTGAAGACATCGAAAAAGATATGATTGTCGGAAGGACAGACTCAGCATACAGGAAAGTCAAAACAACCTTTGGTGACATTAAAAGCAACGGTGGTAACATTAAGAGTGCAACGGGAATTCCACTGTTAAATACAGAGGAGAGAGCAGATAGGTGGAAAGAATACATTGAAAGCCCCTATGAGGGTGAAGATTTGTCTGATGTGATAGAAGAAGAAACAGGAGTCGATTTAGAAGAGATAGGGGATCCAGTATTAGAATCGCAATTTAAAAGAGCTTTGGAGGACTTACGGTCAAATAAGGCAATAGGGATAGATAACATTTCATCAGAATTTCTAAAATCATTGCGGGAAGTGGCAACAAAACGACACACGTTGGTGTGTGGAATATATGAGTCTGGCGACATACCATCTGACTTTCGGAAAAGCATCATCCACACAATTCCGAAGATGGCAAGAGATGGAAAGTGCGAGAATGATCGCACAATCAGCTTAACAGCTCATGCATCGAAAATGCTTACAAGAATAATATACAGAAGAATGGGAAAGAAAATTGAGAATGCGCTAGGTGACGATCAGTTTGGCTTTAGGAAAAGTAAAGGGACGAGAGAGGCAATTCTGACGTTACGGCTAATAATGGAAGCAAGGCTAAAGAAAAATCAAGACACTTTCATAGGATTTGTCGACCTGGAAAAAGCGTTCGACAATATAAAATCGTGCAAACTGTTTGAGATTCTGAAAAAAGTAGGGGTAAGCTATAGAGAGAGACGGGTCATATACAATATGTACAACAACCAAGAGGGAATAATAAGAGTGGACGATCAAGAACGAAGTGCTCGTATTAAGAAGGGTGTAAGACAAGGCTGTAGCCTTTCGCCCCTACTCTTCAATCTGTACATCGAGAAAGCAATGATGGAAATAAAAGAAAGGTTCAGGAGTGGAATTAAAATACAAGGTGAAAGAATATCAATGATACGATTCGCTGATGACATTGCTATCCTGAGTGAAAGTGAAGAAGAATTAAATGATCTGCTGAACGGAATGAACAGTCTAATGAGTACACAGTATGGTTTGAGAATAAATCGGAGAAAGACGAAGGTAATGAGAAGTAGTAGAAATGAGAACAGCGAGAAAATTAATATCAGGATTGATGGTCACAAAGTCAATGAAGTTAAGGAATTCTGCTGCCTAAGCAGTAAAATAACCAATGAAGGACAGAGCAAGGAGGACATCAAAAGCAGACTCGCTATGGCAAAAAAGGCATTTCTGGCCAAGAGAAGTCTACTAATATCAAATACCGGCCTTAATTTGAGGAAGAAATTTCTGAGGATGTACGTCTGGAGTACAGCATTGTATGGTAGTGAAACATGGACTGTGGGAAAACCGGAACAGAAGAGAATCGAAGCATTTGAGATGTGGTGCTACAGACGAATGTTGAAAATTAGGTGGACTGATAAGGTAAGGAATGAGGAGGTTCTATGCAGAATCGGAGAGGAAAGGAAAATGTGGAAAACACTGATAAGGAGAAGGGACAGGATGATAGGACATCTGCTAAGACATGAGGGAATGACTTCCATGGTACTAGAGGGAGCTGTAGAGGGCAAAAACTGTAGAGGAAGACAGATTGGAATACGTCAAGCAAATAATTGAGGATGTAGGTTGCAAGTGCTACTCTGAGATGAAGAGGTTAGCACAGGAAAGGAATTCTTGACGGGCCGCATCAAACCAGTCAGTAGACTGATGACCAAAAAGTTCTCTATCAACATTTTGTATCCCTTCCTGTAAATGGAACATACAGTTGCACTTTTCCATTCCTCTGACATTACATCTTTCCTCTGCACCTCTTTTATCGTTTTGGTTAACCATTCATATGTCTTGTCTCCCTCTTCCTTGATGAGCTCTGCTGATATTATATTCATGCCCATTTTTCAGTTTTTTATTACTTCCTTCACCTCTACCAGAGTTGGTTCTTCATTAATATTTGTATGTTCTGGTTATTTTTTGCCCTGTTTTCATTGTGGTATGTGTCTATTGGGTTGTTCAGCAGTTCTTTGAAGTATCTCCTCCAGTTCTCGAGATTCTCTTCATTTGTAGTGATCAGTTTTCCATTCTCATCTTTCGTTACCACAGGCTTAGATCTATGCTCCTTTCTATAGCTTCTCATTGTCCTCTAAAACTGTTTACTATTGTTCTGGCTATAGTCCTCCTCTGCCTTCTCTATCTGTTTATTTGTGAATGATCCTTTCTCTTGTCTGATTGTTCTTTTCATTCTTATTGTGGTTTTCTTGTATTTTGTTTTATTTTCATATTTGTTACTGCTTATTATTGACTGTCTGGCTGTCTTTGTGTCCTGAACTGCTCTTCTACATGTTTCATTGAACTATGGTTTGCCCTAGATATTGCTATTATTCTTATCTCCTAGTACTTCCTGTGCTGTCTCCTTTATAATTGTTGTTTGTTCCATTTTATATTGATATCTTCACCTTCTTTCGTATTGCTTCCGTTCTCTAATTCTGTGGATCTATTTCTAAGCTTAATATTAAACTGTTTGTTCACCTCCTCTTCTTCTAGCCTTCCTACATCTACTTTTGGCTTCTTTTGCCAATGCTGCTCTCACTTGGTTGTTCTGGTAATGATTGTTTGATCTTCATTAGCAAAAGAGAATGGACTGGTTCTACCTCAAGCTTTCTCATTGTCTTAACTCTGTTCTTATGATTTTTCACTATCAATACATGGTCTGTTTGGTTCCTAGTTAGCTCATCCAGTGAAGTCCTTGTTGCTTTGTGTACCTCTTTATGTGGAAATGATGTACTGATTATTTTCCTGTTTCTAGCTGTGGCGAAGTTGATGAGCCTTGTACCATTATTATTTGATTCAGTGTGCAAGCTGAACATACCTTTATATGGTTGTCATTGGTGTTGTTGTACTATTTTGGCATTTAAGTTTCCCATCACAGTTCTGATGTCATATTGTGGTAATCTGCAGTACATATGGTCTAAGGTGTCACAGAATTAGTCTTTTATGTCTTCCTCCTTGTCCAGGGGCATAACTCTTACTAATGAGATTATATATTTACATTTTATTCTCGTGTAGCATATCCTTTCATGGACATTTTCTAGTGTCATCTCACTGACCATTATATGACGCAAATCCTGTCCCAAATATATAGTAACCACATTTGTTTCTGCAATATATGATTGTATAGTTTTTCTCTCTGTGCATGCCTTGCCCAGGCCATATTATCTCCTACATAGCTGTAATATTGATCTTGTACTCTGTTAGTTCTTCAGCAGGTATCTTTGTCTGTCCTGTAGCGTATAGTGTTCTTGTATTCCATGTTCCCATTTGTAGTTCCTTATTTGTAAGCTTATGTCGTTTCCCATAACATTCAGTCCAGTCAAAGGCTGTGTGTAAATGTATGGGAACCTTTCAGTTTTTTACAATGTTGAATGGTTAGCCCAACCCCTCTACTTTATGAGGGCTTGTGACAGATGGAAGACTATCTTCCCCCTAGGTGTCGTATCCAAAAGTTGATTTCTAAGTTAGCTTACCTTGTTGTTAGTGGCATCAGTTTTCCTACTCAGTTCAATTTTTGTTTGCTGTAAACTGTTATTTAGTTAACTTTTTGACGCTTCTACTCTGACACTCAAATAATTATTTGATTCTTCAACTTGTTATTCTGATTCTTAAGTTGTTCCTGCATAAATGCCTTTAATTGTTCAAAAGATGGATGTTAGGTCCTAAAAGTTTTCCACATCAAAGCCTCAGAATGGACTGGAAACACTACTCACATTCCCATACATGGCTCCCTTTTCATGACTCTGATTAAGTTATACATTACTACTATGAATGCTTCACTTTGATTATCATTATGTTCCAATCTGTGATCTGAAATTGGTGCATTGTTATCTACCTTTGCATGGTTTTCCATTATCAACACTGTATACTACACAACCTAAATATAAAGTATTTCACTCGACCTAACAGTTCACAGCATAACAATACAGAAGACAGAAAACATTTTAAAAAATAAACAGAATATTTAACTGTTGTGTCCACATTTTAATTTACGTTTCTCATTCACCCGTCCATTCAACATCACAGTCTATATTTCAGTATTCAGTGTCTGTGCTTTCTCACAGTTCTTACATGGAATTTTAGTTTAGTATCATTTCCAGTCCTGGCCTGAAATTTGAAAGTAGTTAGAAAACTGATCTTTAGTTTCTCAGATGGCTCCCAGCTCTGAACACCAAATTAGAATGCAACTATAATCAGTGCACTTAACTTTGTGACTGGCTCTCATGTTGTGTGTGCATGTGTGTAACTCTACCTTCTCACAGCAGAAATTATTATGTCATTAGATTCTCTATGCTTCTGTAAGATCTCTCTCTACTTTTTGAATCCCAGCTCTACACAATAATTTCAAGTAGTAAAATATTCTTACATTTTTCTGAAATTATTTTAAAGATAAGGCTGACATGACTTTGCTTCAACAGACACCAAACTCACACTACTCCTCACAGCACTGCATTGCCCTGCTGGTACATTCACCACATATAAACATGTACCAACAATCAAGATACTTCATAGAACTGTTATGTAGCTGTTTTTCACAAATAATAGTTAAACTCTTGGAAATTTAAACAGTTTGCTAGTGGAATAAATATTGACATAATCCAAAGTTTTTTGCACAATCATAATTTTATGAATCCATTAACATTATGATGTGCAATTACTTAAAGTTAGCTACACCAATTACTACAGCTGTATAAATACGAATTACAATGACATTATGATGAATTAAGGATCGCTGAGATATTTTCAGCAATTTTACACCAAGTATTTTTACTGAACTAATGGCTTTTACCAAGAAATTTTTATTATATCTATATTCTTGAGTTCGTTTATGTTCTGAAAATGATGAAATATGTTGCAGTTGGATACTTTCATGAACATTACAACATTTTAACCACAAAATATTTGAAGTCAGTTTCTTAAAACTGTAAGTGTTTCAGCATATTGTACATTTATGTATATAAATGTAAAAGTTCTTCACTGCAGATAAAGACATGTGATATGGGTACCAAGATCTGTGGTTGAAAGAGGTATCGATAAATTCATTTTCTCAATCCCCATTCTGCCATGATTCAATCTTAAATTATAAATGTCAAATAGTATGAGTTATTTCCACCAAGTTACAACATTCATCAACCTGTGTTTACATAGAATGTACTAAATATGTCGAATGTAAAGTGCAGCACATCAAACTTCAATGTTAACAAATGTAAGTTCCAAGACTCCACTGTGCATTATAATATGGAAAAAGTCAAGTATATGTATATATCTTATAAAATGCTAAGTGTAATTGTGACAACATGACAAAATGATCAAACCTCTTCTTTACTGAATATTTCCTAAAGCAAAATTTGAAAAAATATTGTGACAACTAACTTAAATATTCTACAACTCATGGTACAAAATTCAAAGTATAATCCTACAGCGGTTCCGAATTTCCATGACAGAATGTGCTTCTAGACAGTTGTTTTCCATGGAATTTATTATTTTTTAACAAAACTGTTTGATAACAGTAATACTTATTTGTATAGTATCAATGACAACAACCCCCCTCCCACACCAGTTCCTTGTTACATTTTAGTTTGAGCAACCCCCAACTCCTCTTTAAGCACTATTCTCTACAACAGTCAAGACTTGCTGCAAGAAACACACAGTTGACACAAAATGTTAGATAGAAACATCAATTTTTTTCAAAACAGTTTCAATACTTATCTTTTACTAATTTCACTTCTCAAGACATGTTCTATTATAAACCCATCAGACATAGTAAGTATTTATTATTTTGCTTACACATCAAGCTCTGTAGGACCAAATTAAGGAGCAAATCTCTAAGGTCATGGAACGTATCAGCATATGAAATTACAACATAAAAGTGTCAACAGATAAACATAATTGTTTATGAAAATGAGAAAAGTCAGTTTATAAGTTTAAGTAAACACAATCAACACTACAACAAGAATCAACTTAATTTTTCAAGGAACTCCTCGACAGAATAGGAGGAGTGACCCACGAGGAAACTTCAGTTTCGACTTGAAAGCATGTGGATCACTGCTAAGATTCTTGAATTTGTTGTAGCTTATTGAAAATGGAAGCAGCAGTATACTGCACACCTTTCTCCACAGGACTTAAGGAAGTCCAATCCAAATTCAGGTTTCATTTCTGCCGAATATTAAATGAGTGAAAGGTGCTTATTCTTGGGAATAAGCTAATATAGTTAACAAGAAATGGCACTAAGGAATATATATATTGAGGGGCCAATGCGAAAATACCTAGACTCATGAACACTGATTGACAAGAGGTTCCGCACCTTACACCACTTATTGCCTGAACCACCCGTTTCTGGGCCAAAAATATCCTTTTAGAATAGCAACAACTACCCCAAAATTAACACCATGTGACACAAGTGAATGAAAATAAGTGAAGTGGACTAATTTTTATGTCGAACGATCACTCACTTCAGATACCATTCGAACAGTAACAATGGCAGCATTAAGTCTTTGAACAAGATCCCGAATGTGGGCTTTCCAAGACAGCTTACTATCTGTCTGAACACCTAGAAAATTGAACTGTTCAGTTTCACTATTCATATGCCCATTCTGTGAAATTAAAACGTCAGGTTTTGTTGAATTGTGAGTTACAAACTGTAAAAACTGAGTCTTACTGTGATTTACCATTAGTTTATTTTCTACAAGCCATGAACTTCGGTCACGAACTGCACTATTTGAAACCGAGCCTATGTATCACACAGCATCCTTTACTACCAAGCTAGTGTCATCAGCAAACAGAAATATTATTGAGTTACCCATAATACTAGAGGGCATATCATTTATATAAATAAGGAACAGGAATGGCCCCAACACTGATCTCTGGGGCATCCCCCCCACTTGACTGTACCCCACTCAGACCCCACGTCACAGACATTCTCAACATTGTGAATAATGACCCTTTGCTGTCTGTTGCTAGAGTAAGAGGTGAACCAGTTGTGAGCTGCTCCCCGTATTCCATAATGGTCCAACACCTGGAGCGATCAAATACAAAATTTAAATCGAAAAATATGCCTAGCATTCGAAACCTATTGTTTAACCCATCCAGTACCTCACAAAGAAAAGAGAATACAGCATTTTCAGTTGTTAAACGACTTCTAAAGCCGAACTGTATATTTGACAGCAAATCGTGTGCTATAAAATGATCAATTACCCTTATATACACAGCCTTCTCAATAACTTCATCAAACACTGATGGCATAGAAATAGGCCTAAAATTATCTACATTATCCCTTTCTCTCTTCTTATAAGGCAACTTTGCTACTGAGTACTTTAATCGTTCAGGAAACTGACCATTCCTAAAGGAAAAATTACAAATATGGCTAAATACAGGGCTAACATGTGCAGCACAGTACTTTAATATTCTGCTAGGAATTCCATCATAACCACAAGAGTCCCTAGTCTTCACTTATTTAATTATTGACACAATCTCCCTCTGGTCTGTATCACACAGGAGTATTTCAGACATCAATCTCAGAAAAGGCATCTGCCAAGAAAATTATGATTCCCTGTAGAAATTAAATTTTTATTCAATTCATCAGCAATGCTCAGAAAATGATTATTAAATACTGTACATATGTCTGATTTATCAGTAAAAGAAATGTTTTTACTGCAAACTGACTTTATATCATCGACCTTGTGCTGCTGACACTTCCTTCACAACTGACCATATAGTTTTAATTTTATCCTGTGAATTAGCTATTCTGTTTGCATATGACATACTTTTTGCCTTTCTAATAACATTTTTAAGTGCCTTAGAGTACTGTTTGTAATGGGCTACTGTAGCTTTATTGTGACTACTTCTAACATTTTGATATAATTCCCACTTAGTTCTACATGGTATCCTTATCCCACTAGTCAGACACCCAGGCTGCCTATTACTGCTAGTACCCTGTTTAGAATGTTCTAGTGGAAAGCAACTCTCAAAGAGCATGAGAAATGTGTTAAGGAAAGCATTATACTTATCATCTATGCTATCGGTACTATAAACATCCTGCCACTCTTGTTACTTAACAAAGCTTAAAAACTCTCTATTGCTGTTGGATTAACTTTCCTACATAGTTTGTAATTAAAGGTGACATTTGTTTGAGTACTAAAGCCTTTTAGTGTTAAGATTTGCACGTCACAGTCTGAAAGGCAATTCACTCTTTTCCTAACAGAATGCCCATCTAGTAATGAAGAATGAATAACAATATTGTCTATGGCTGTGCTACTGTTCCCCTGCACCCTAGTTGGAAAAAACACAGTCTGCATCAGATCATATGAATTTATGAAATCTACCACCACCCTCTATCTTGCGCCATCGTACACAAAATTTATACTGAAGTCACCACATATAACTAATTTCTAGTACTTTCTGCTCTAGTTTGAGCAGAAATGCTCTGAAGTCAGAGTAGGGGACCAACAAACAACAACAATTAGAAGTTTAGTTTCACTAAATTCAACTGCCCCTGCACAACATTCAGATATCTGTTCAGTGCAGTATCGTGATACATCTATGGACTCAAATGGAAAACTGTTTTTTTACATACATAGCCACTTCCCCACCCCACAAGGAACTCCTTGAAAAACAGGCAACTAATCTATATCCTGGTAAAGGAAGACTCTGAATTGTCAAATTATTTAAGTGGTGCTCCTATATATCAATAATTTCAGAGTCAACATCTATAAGCAGTTCACTAACTTCATCCCTAATACCTCTTATATTTTGATGAAATATCCTAATTCCTTCTCTACTTCGAAATATTACATCCTTTGAAGCTGAGCCCTAAGTTGGAGAGACTTTCCTTAAGCAGGTATACCTATTAGCTGAGTTCAATCTAAAAAAGGTGCAGCTCGAACACCAACTACTAGAGGAATTTTTCCATGAGTGATCCCACCACCACCACCACCCACTACACTTTCCTAGACTTCCCTTCCCATACTTATTTAGGTACAGGCCATGCCTAGTGAATCCCCAGGTACTGATAGACCTAACTGGCACCACTGAGATATGACCCATGCCCTCTGCCATCAGTGCCCTCCCCAGCCCCATGTTAATGCTCTAGCAGCCGCATTAAGATGAGGCCAATCATGACGCTGAAGCAGTTCCACGAAATGCACATTATTGCGACCAGTTTGACTAGCTATCTTTACCAGGTCACTACCTACATCATATTCCCCGTCCCTATCAAGACTGTTCCCTGCTCTACCAACTATTACTACCTGATCATCCTTCACAAAATTCCTACATAACTCTACCATGCAAACTACCTAGCAACAGAACCTTCTTCTTTCTGTTAGACTTTGCAGCTGACCTAGGCCTCCTAACTGCTGAGAACTGCCACATGTTCCCCACATCTACAGTGACACGAGGCTCCTCTCCACTCAACTCTGACAGTTTGTAACACCAATATCGGTTGTAAGTAGGGTATACTATGTAACTATGTGTATATGATTATGAAGTGGTTGTTCTTTACTAATTAAGGTCATTTAATTGTGAGAGGAAATTTAAAGTTTATTATGTATGTATTGTAAAAGATAAAGGATGTTTAAAATTAATGAAATTTTATAATATATGTCTGTTCACAAAGGAAACTATATATATTGGATGCTGGTTCATGCTTAGGGAATTTTTATTGTAAAGTATAAAAGCTGTAGGGAACCCCCTCCACAACGGAAGTGGCTTGGTGCGCAGTAAAAGGTGGTTTTGGCGGTCTATCTAGGCAGCTACTTGGTGGGATCACTACGCAGTCAGTGGGTAGCCATTGTACAGTGAGCATTGAGGGTGCAAGGGAGGCATCTGAAAGCCAATTTATATTGCTATCTGTCTCGGATGTGGGTTCGGTTGCCGCATGGTGCTCTTGGTATTATGGAATGGCTCTAAAACGATGAAAAATCCGTAGCCAAGAAGGAATGGTAAAGAGCATTCAACATGATGAGCTTGAGACCAGTTAGCCACCACATTGCTTGCCACCACTATTGCGCCACAGTTCTGCCAACTTCAGGAGCACATGTATGTATTATAGCATGGACCAGTATAATTATGTTTTTTTTTTTTTCAATAATAATTCAAGTGCTATAAACTTGTGTTTGAAACTTAAAGTTATCCTAATCTTGATCCAATGCACGATCCCATCCTAAACGTGCAGAAACCAACGTAATGTCTCTTTCTGCTATAAGTTATATGAGGATTCTATTAAGTTCGTGAAGTTAAATTTCGTAAAGCTATCTTTCATAAAACCTCGTAATAAACAATTACAAATAAGCAATATTATATTTGCAGGTTGCCAAATTAAACTTTAAATTCTGTTTGAAAACGAGCGCCAGGCTACCTACAAATAATAACAGATGTGTTAGCGTGATAAAATTTGTGCAAGAAGGCACGTGACCTATAATAAATTGTATCACTGTAAATAGTCACTTTATGATAAAATAAATCTCGTGATTTGGTGCTAATTAATTTTAATAGTACTTTTAAATAAGTCCTTCTGCTCCAGCTTCGTCGTATTTCCTGTGGAAATAAAAAGTTTAAATGCGCCACGTAATGGCAGCCAACTTTCTCAGACAAAGATGATTGCAGCTAGCTCCGCAGCAGCTGCAAAGAATGCTACACAAACTCTTGCATATAACAAATGTGGCGTGGGTTCCTTAAATGATTACTCTGCACTCCAGATTAGCTTATTATATTTTCGTAACTCCTTTACACATCAATTACGTTCTAGTATTTAAATGAGAGCAGGACAAAAGCTATCGCAATAGAATCGTACCTTCTGCACTCAAACAATAGCTAAGACACAAGAAAACATCAGAAGACGACAAAGTTCTTTGTCTTCCAGTCATTTTATAATATAACAAAGATTATAGTGTTCAGTTCTTTAGTTTACACATATGATCTTATATCACGGAGAATAATGTCTTTTTTCTATTATCAGAATCAATAAAATGTCTTTAAAGTTATTTTGTCACTTTGTCCGTATCACAATTAGGCATTAAAGTTCACACAACATTATGCATGTATAGTTCTTTTGTCGTTATTTATCTTGTTCATGTCAAATATATGGAAAGGAACACTATATCGCCCCCTGGGCTACAAGGAATATACATATAAATGTTTGGTCCTATTAGACCACAAGCGTCACTTTTACATTGTTCATTTGTCACATTCATTTCACATTACAGTTTCTTTTATATATCATGGCTGCGGATAGGTATATTACATTCAGCTCTTCCATTTGGACATACGCCGCAGGGAAACGCCAGAAAAACCTCGGCAGAGCTATTGATCTTTACCCACTACACGAATTTCAAAACGTGATCATGCATATTACATCATTATAAATATATACATAGAAAAGAAACAGTTTTCCTGCAAAAGATCACATACACAGGGTTTTATATGAGTGTTCTATGAATTTAATTCTGTTGTTTATGAAAATCATTCAAAAGATTAATCGACGAATTTCTTGTTGCATGTAGGTGGTGTCACTGGCGTTGTATTGTGCCATTGCGATGTCTCCTGCCCGTTGTCAAGTAATATCAACTGGAAACGTTCTTTTTCTTGTCTCTTGTGCTTTGTATGTCGGCATTGTTGCATGGTTATGCATCAATCGCTCGCGTAGTCAGGATGCGAGAAGACGCTCCCTGCTCACTGCCGCCGTTGGATAAGCAGCTGCCAGCAGAAAGTCGTATACTCCTAGCTCACTTATTTGTTACATAGTTTAATTCTTCATTTCTTTGCGTGTTTTTGGTACTTGTATTGTTTAATTCATAAATTTCGGGCGTATTATAGTATTTGAGAGATGTAGCATTGCGTTTTAGTACCTGAATAGTGTAAAATCGCCTAGTCTCCTTCCGCCGCCGAGCAGTGTATCAGCAGTGCGCAAGTAGTAGCATTACTGCATTTACTAGGCAATCTTTTATTTTAATAACCGTTTAAATTTTGTGTCGATTTGTTTGTGCTCTCTGTAGATTAGTTCAGACGTTCTTTGCACAACAGTTTTTAGCATGGATAGGGACTGCAACTGCTGTGTTCGGATGCAGGCTGAGTTGGCATCCCGTCGCTCCCAGCTTCAGGCAGTGTTGGCATCGGTCACACAGCTTGAGGCTGTTGCCAATGGGCATCACTGTAGGGGTCCGGATGGGGGTTTGTCGGGGACAGCCATCTCGTCCCACGCATCCCCCGATCGGACTACGACTGTGGTTGCCCGGGATGCTGCCCACATTGAGGCTGATCCCTCACCTGTGGTAGAGTGGAAGGTCATCTCAAGGTGTGGCATGGGGTGAAAGACATTCCGGTGGGCTGAACGGAAGGCCTCTCCAGTTTGTATGACGAACCGGTTTCAGGCTCTGTCTCAGGCTGATACTGATCTTCGGCCAGACATGGCTTCTTGTCCTGTTCCAGAGGTTGCCCTCAGTCTGCAAGATGCGGGCGGTCGCAGAGGGTGGGCTTACTGGTAGTTGGGAGCTCCAACGTCAGGCGCGTAATGGGGCCCCTTAGGGATATGGCAGCAAGATAGGGGAAGAAAACCAATGTGCACTCCGTGTGCATACCAGGGGGAGTCATTCCAGATGTGGAAAGGGTCCTTACGGATGCCATGAAGGGTACAGGGTGCACCCATCTGCAGGTGGTCGGTCATGTCGGCACCAATGATGTGTGTCGCTATGGATCGGAGGAAATCCTCTCTGGCTTCCGGCGGCTATCTTATTTGGTGAAGACTGCCAGTCTCACTAGCGGGATGAAAGCAGAGCTCACCATTTGCAGCATCGTCGACAGGACTGACTGCGGACCTTTGGTACAGAGCCGAGTGGAAGGTCTGAATCAGAGGCTGAGACGGTTCTGCGACCATGTAGGCTGCAGATTCCTCGACTTGCGCCATAGGATGGTGGGGTTTCGGGTTCCGCTGGATAGGTCAGGAGTCCACTACACGCAGCAAGCGGCTACACAGGTAGCGGGGGTTGTGTGGCGTGGACTGGGCGGTTTTTTAGGTTATATGGCCTCGGGCAAGTACAGAAAGGGCAACAGCCTCAAAGAGTGCGGGACAAAGTCAGGACATGCGGGGACCAAGCAGCAATCGGTATTGTAATTGTAAACTGTCGAAGCTGCATTGGTAAAGTACCGGAACTTCAAGCGCTGGTAGAAAGCACCGAAGCTGAAATCGTTATCGGTACAGAAAGCTGGCTGAAGCCAGAGATAAATTCTGCCGAAATTTTTACAAAGGCACAGACGGTGTTCAGAAAGGATAGATTGCATGCAACTGGTGGTGGCGTGTTTGTCGCTGTTAGTAGTAGTTTATCCTGTAGTGAAGTAGAAGTGGATAGTTCCTGTGAATTATTATGGGTGGAGGTTACACTCAACAACCGAGCTAGGTTAATAATTGGCTCCTTTTACCGACCTCCCGACTCAGCAGCATTAGTGGCAGAACAACTGAGAGGAAATTTGGAATACATTTCACATAAATTTTCTCAGCATGTTCTAGTCTTAGGTGGAGACTTCAATTTACCAGATATAGCCTGGGATATTCAGATGTTTAGGACGGGTGGTAGGGACAGAGCATCGAGCGACATTATACTGAGTGCACTATCCGAAAATTACGTCGAGCAATTAAACAGAGAACCGACTCATGGAGATAACATCCTGGACCTACTGATAACAAACAGACCCGAACTTTTGTACTCTGTATGTGCAGAACAGGGAATTAGTGATCATAAGGCCGTTGCAGCATCCCTGAATATGGAAGTTAATAGGAATATAAAAAAAGGGAGGGAGGTTTATCTGTGTAGCAAGAGTAATAGAAGGCAGATTTCAGACTACCTAACAGATCAAACCGAAAATTTCTGTTCCGACGCTAACGATGTTGAGTGTTTATGGAAAAAGTTCAAGGCAATCGTAAAATGCGTTTTAGACAGGTACGTGCCGAGTAAAACTGTGAGGGACGGGAAAAACCCAGCGTGGTACAACAACAAAGTTTGGAAACTACTGCGAAAGCAAAGAGAGCTTCACTCCAAGTTTAAACGCAGCCAAAACCTCTCAGACAAACAGAAGCTAAACGATGTCAAAGTTAGCTTAAGGAGGGCTATGCGTGAAGCGTTCAGTGAATTCGAAAGTAAAATTCTAATTACCGACTTGACAGAAAATCCTAGTAAGTTCTGGTCTTACGTTAAATCAGTAAGTGGCTCGAAACAGCATATCCAGACACTCCGGGATGATGATGGCATTGAAACAGAGGATGACACACGTAAAGCTGAAATACTAAACACCTTTTTCCAAAGCTGTTTCACAGAGGAAGACCGCACTGTTGGTCCTTCTCTAAATCCTCGCACTAACGAAAAAATGGCTGACATCGAAATAAGTGTCCAAGGAATAGAAAAGCAACTGGAATCATTCAGCAGAGGAAAGTCCACTGGACCTGACGAGATACCAATTCAATTCTACACAGAGTACGCGAAAGAACTTGCCCCCTTCTAACAGCCGTGTACCGCAAGTCTCTAGAGGAACGGAAAGTTCCAAATGATTGGAAAAGAGCACAGGTAGTCCCAGTCTTCAAGATGGTTCGTCGAGCAGATGCGCAAAACTATAGACCTATATCTCTGACGTCGATCTGTTGTAGAATTTTAGAACATGTTTTTTGCTCAAGTATCATGTCATTTTTGGAAACCCAGAATCTACTCAGTAGAAATCAACATGGATTCCGAAAACAGCGATCGTGTGAGACCCAACTCGCTTTATTTGTTCATGAGACCCAGAAAATATTAGATACAGGCTCCCAGGTAGATGCTATTTTCCTCGACTTCCGGAAGGCGTTCGATACAGTTCCGCACTGTCACCTGATAAACAAAGTAAGAGCCTACGGAATATCAGACCAGCGTTTTTAGCAAACAGAACACAGCATGTTGTTATCAATGGAGAGACGTCTACAGACGTTAAAGTAACCTCTGGCGTGCCACAGGGGAGTGTTATGGGACCATTGCTTATCACAATATATATAAATGACCTAGTAGATAGTGTCGGAAGTTCCATGCGGCTTTTCGCGGATGATGCTGTAGTATACAGAGAAGTTGCAGCATTAGAAAATTGTAGCGAAATGCAGGAAGATCTGCAGCGGATAGGCACTTGGTGCAGGGAGTGGCAACTGACCCTTAACATAGACAAATGTAATCTATTGCGAATACATAGAAAGAAGGATCCTTTATTGTATGATTATATGATAGCGGAACAAACACTGGTAGCAGATACTTCTGTAAAATATCTGGGAGTATGCGTGCGGAACGATTTGAAGTGGAATGACCATATAAAAGTAATTGTTGGTAAGGCGGGTACCAGGTTGAGATTCACTGGGAGAGTCCTTAGAAAATGTAGTCCATCAACAAAGGAGGTGGCTTACAAAACACTCGTTCGACCTATACTTGAGTATTGCTCATCAGTGTGGGATCCGTACCAGATCGGGATGATGGAGGAGATAGAGAAGATCCAAAGAAGGGCGGCGCGTTTCGTCACAGGGTTATTTGGTAACCGTAATAGCGTTACGGAGATGTTTAACAAACTCAAGTGGCAGACTCTGCAAGAGAGGCGCTCTGCATCGCGGTGTAGCTTGCTCGCCAGGTTTCGAGAGGGTCCGTTTCTGGATGAGGTATCGAATATATTGCTTCCCCCTACTTATACCTCCCGAGGAGATCACGAATGTAAAATTAGAGAGATAAGAGCGCGCACGGAGGCTTTCAGACAGTCGTTCTTCCCGCGAACCATACGCGACTGGAACAGGAAAGGGAGGTAATGACAGTGACACGTAAAGTGCCCTCCGCCACACACCGTTGGGTGGCTTGTGGAGTATAGATGTAGATGTAGATGTAGACGTTGTCTCATACCGGACATGCAACAGATGCACGTATGTTATAGTCATGGGTTTTGTTTAGTGCTGTTGCTGTGGGTAGAAATTGGTTAACAGACAATATTGCGTCATCGAGGCACAGGCTCTGTCAATTGTTAGTATCGGTGTATTTGCACTTGCGTGTGCTGCATTTTGTAGGAGACATGATGCCTAATAAAGCACTACATGTCGCTGTTATCACCATTTCGCATGAAATGTCAACGTTTGTCATCTTTTTGTTTGATGCTGGTCCACTGTAGTCGTTGTCATATAAACGTTCTACTACGCTGTTCACGGCATCGTATGTTTATTGGCGCACTGAAGGTAGCGTCCAAATTCACAGTATTAATTGCACAGTTCAAACACACACTGTACACAGTTTTGTGTTTTATACCATTGTACGTATAGACATTCGGCCAATGTCTGTACCTCGTACGGCTAACGTCGCACAGCACATAAATGTTCACTGTCCAAGGCTATCACCAATACATTCCTCAAAGCTCACACTGCATTTGCAAATACCAACACACTATTTCAGTTCCTGTTAGTATTGCTAAACGTATGACTTTGACAAATGGCATTACATGATTCTTGGTTTTGACATAACATAGTGACACATATGTCTGCTTCTGCATAAAACATATTACATGAAATTTTATGACTCACACTGTACTGCATGGTATATCTTTGCATACAGTTGATGGTTACATTATACATGTAAAGGATTCTGGCCTGACTTAGCAATATGTGAATCCATCTTATGAGCAAAATTGGTTATTTGACATATTTAAGTAGTAGCTAGGATCTCTACACATGTTCTTGCTTCATAAACTTTTAGCGTAAACGTGTATCCTCGGAAGATGTTTGAAGCTATTTTACGACAAGCTCTAATGTTACGTTATTATCTACTCTCAAATAATTTAGTCTTATGCCTATACTTTCCCCTTTATTTTTCAAAGTACTGCACCATAGATGTCACACAGTGTGCACGTAATAAAACACATGCATCATGTGTAAACATTTTCACATGACTTTAATAATATTTAGTGCATGAATTGAATAAATATTGCACATGAAACATATTAACACTTATCTTTATTAAATCTATTACTGTTTGAAAATTCAAAACAATACATAATTATAAATTATATTTTGAATAAAATTTATTCTTGAACTGAAGGTCCTTTATCTTTTTTCTTCTCATTGAAATGATGCAAATGTAGTTACTCATTGTCACATGGACAAAATATCTTACATACTAGATACAAAACATAAAACACACTTCTTATAATTACAATATATATATATATATATATATATATATATATATAGCATTAGAAAATTGTAGCGAAATGCAGGAAGATCTGCAGCGGATAGGCACTTGGTGCAGGGAGTGGCAACTGACCCTTAACATAGACAAATGTAATCTATTGCGAATACATAGAAAGAAGGATCCTTTATTGTATGATTATATGATAGCGGAACAAACACTGGTAGCAGATACTTCTGTAAAATATCTGGGAGTATGTGTGCAGAACGATTTGAAGTGGAATGACCATATAAAAGTAATTGTTGGTAAGGCGGGTACCAGGTTGAGATTCACTGGGAGAGTCCTTAGAAAATGTAGTCCATCAACAAAGGAGGTGGCTTACAAAACACTCGTTCGACCTATACTTGAGTATTGCTCATCAGTGTGGGATCCGTACCAGATCGGGATGATGGAGGAGATAGAGAAGATCCAAAGAAGGGCGGCGCGTTTCGTCACAGGGTTATTTGGTAACCGTGATAGCGTTACGGAGATGTTTAACAAACTCAAGTGGCAGACTCTGCAAGAGAGGCGCTCTGCATCGCGGTGTAGCTTGCTCGCCAGGTTTCGAGAGGGTCCGTTTCTGGATGAGGTATCGAATATATATATATATATATATATATATATATATATATATATATATATATATATATATATATATATATATATATATATCAGACTCTCTTCAAAACTTACATACTACAGGGTGAGTCACCTAACATTACCGCTGGATATATTTCGTAAACCACATCAAATACTGACGAATCGATTCCACAGACCGAACGTGAGGAGAGGGGTTAGTGTAATTGGTTAATACAAACCATAAAAAAATGCACGGAAGTATGTTTTTTAACACAAACCTACGTTTTTTAAATGGAACCCCGTTAGTTTTGTTAGCACATCTGAACATATAAACAAATACGTAATCAGTGCCGTTTGTTGCATTGTAAAATGTTAATTACATCCGGAGATATTGTAACCTAAAGTTGACGCTTGAGTACCACTCCTCCGCTGTTCGATCGTGTGTATTCGAGAGAACCGAATTACGTAGGGATCCAAAGGGAACGGTGATGGACCTTAGGTACAGAAGAGATTGGAACAGCACATTACGTCCACATGCTAACACCTTTTTATTGGTCTTTTTCACTGACGCACATGTACATTACCATGAGGGGTGAGGTACACGTACACACGTGGTTTCCGTTTTCAATTACGGAATGGAATAAAGTGTGTCCCGACATGTCAGGCCAATAGATGTTCAATGTGGTGGCCATCATTTGCTGCACACAATTGTAATCTCTGACGTAATGAATGTCGTACACGCCGCAGTACATCTGGTGTAATGTCGCCGCAGGCTGCCACAATACGTTGTTTCATATCCTCTGGGGTTGTAGGCACATCACGGTACACATTCTCCTTTAACGTACCCCACAGAAAGAAGTCCAGAGGTGTAAGATCAGGTGAACGGGCTGGCCAATTTATGCGTCCTCCACGTCCTATGAAACGCCCATCGAACATCCTGTCAAGGGTCAGCCTAGTGTTAATTGCGGAATGTGCAGGTGCACCATCATGCTGATACCACATACGTCGACGCGTTTCCAGTGGGACATTTTCGAGCAACGCTGGCAGATCATTCTGTAGAAACGCGATGTATGTTGCAGCTGTTTGGGCCCCTGCAATAAAGTGAGGACCAATGAGGTGGTCGCCAATGATTCCGCACCATACATTTACAGTCCATGGTCGCTGTCGCTCTACCTGTCTGAGCCAGCAACGATTGTCCACGGACCAGTAATGCATGTTCCGTAGATTCACTGCCCCGTGGTTTGTGAAACCCGCTTCATCGGTAAACAGGTAGCACTGCAACGCATTCTCTGTTAATGCCCACTGGCAGAATTGGACTCGATGATTAAAGTCATCACCATGTAATTGCTAATGTAGCGAAACATGAAACGGGTGAAAGCGGTGACGCATGACACTACTTTGACTCAGTCCACCGGCTCTCGCAATGTCCCGTGTACTCATGTGTGGGTTCATGGCAACAGAAGCTAACACACCAACTCCACCCGCTTCTCCTGTGACGGGCCTGTTACGGACCCGTTTGCGTGCTACGACCATACCTGTTGCATACAGTTGGCGGTAGATGTTTTGCAATATGCGGCACGTTGGATGCTCTCTGTCCGGGTACCGTTCTGCATACACCCTGCAGGCTTCAGCTGCATTTTGTCGACACTCGCCATAGATGAGTATCATCTCCGCCTTTTCAGAGTTCGAATACACCATGGTCACAGTTCCTACAACACTACACTATCACAGACGTCTGGTAACACGGTGTACTACAGTTGGTCTGCGTGCGAAGACGAATGCAGAATAACAATAGCAGCAAGCGCTACATGCGGACACTGCGACAGCTAGACCAAACCACAACAGTGCACTACAGCCACACTCGTAAACACGATGGTCATCGTAAACATGTCCCTGCAGATGCTGCTCGCCGACCGTGGCCCGTGTGTGTTACAACACGCAACTGAACGTCGGAGGTTTCAAGCGTCAACTTTAGGTTACAATATCTCCGGATGTAATTAACATTTTACAATGCAACAAACGGCACTGATTACGTACTTGTTTATATGTTCAGATGTGCTAACAAAACTAACGGGGTTCCATTTAAAAAAACGTAGGTTTGTGCTAAAAAACATACTTTCGTGCATTTTTGTATGGTTTGTATTAAACAATTACACTAGCCCCTCTCCTCACGTTCGGTCTGTGGAATCGGTTCGTCAGTATTTGATGTGGTTTACGAAATATATCCAGCGGTAGCGTTAGGTGACTCACCCTGTATATGCAAAATACAGAAAAGGTATTCATGTTCACTCTCCAGGCATAATAAATTTCTTCAAGTCCTCATAAGGATATAGTCCTTTGATTTTCCCACTAGTCAAATCAGCTAGAAGGTAACTACAATTATGTGGGATTTGCACAATTCTGAAAGGTCTGGTACATAACATCTGCCACTTTCTATTCTCCTTTGTGATGAGAGATGACTTAGGGTGATTTCTTATCAGGACTAAGTCATTGACTTGATATGTGACTGCTTTTCTTATCATCTTGCCATATTGAAGCTTTCATCGATGAGCAACTCTGGCCATATTGTTGACTGCGTCTTTTATTCTCTCCTTTTGGGTGGTATCCTTGCATGGTAGTTTTGGCAACCGAGTGATGCAATTGTTTGGCTACGAAGCATTGAATAATAGTTCGTGTGCTGTATATCCTGTTGTTGGGTGTGGCAAATTGTTGTGGATATTTTCGAATAAATGTATTAACTCTCGTCATTTAGTATGCTGCTGATGAGCATAGGTTCGGATAAATCTATTCATTTCACGAAATATT
This sequence comes from Schistocerca serialis cubense, assembly GCF_023864345.2. Lineage (NCBI taxonomy): Eukaryota > Metazoa > Arthropoda > Insecta > Orthoptera > Acrididae > Schistocerca > Schistocerca serialis. The sequence continues at coordinate 758,689,114 of NC_064641.1, read as the reverse complement.
CTTTCCACAGGGCTGGGTTCCGAGTGGAAATGTGCAACTAATCTGTGCTTTATTTCCTGGTCACATAGAAATTTCCTCCACAGCTTATAACACTACTTTACGCTACAGCTATACAATAACCTCAAAGCTGGAGGCAGTTTGTAAAATTGAACTATTTTGTTAAAGTAATTATAGTATAAAGCAACAGAGCAGTGTTACCCTCTGAGAGGAATTTTATTTGTGTTGACAGTGAAATACCTAACGGAGGGAGCTTATCGGAAGTGAAAGTCAGAATTACGTAAATATTTAAACAGTAACAAACAATAATTTACTTATCTACAGGGTCCAAATGATAATAAAGAAAACGGTCGCCGGTCTAATTGGGAGTGAGAATGATTAACATTCTCGTTCAAGAAAATAGTTATTAGTAACTTTAATGGACAAACACAAACTATACTTTGCCACATGCGAGTGCAATGAACTCTGACACCTGCATATGTTAATGTTAAGGTTGGAACTAACGGCTAGAACAGAACAAACTATTTACATAAATATAACAGATAACAAAACACACCTTGAGGACTTAGTCAAACTAAATTGTCTCAATAATGTTACTATTAATATTCTATGAAGGATCGTAAATTGGACATAAGTCCAGTATTACTTTTCAAACATTTTCCTATCTGACAAAAAATTGTAAACGTATCTCACTGCAAAATTATAAACGGGTCATATGTTAAGTCTCTCTCAGATAAATACCTTTTTATTTAGAATGAAAATTAAATGGAATTCACTAACAGATTACTTCTCACTGTCTTCTGAATAAAGAAATTATTGTTTTCATAGATAGTGGTCTTTCTATTAATCGTTATCTAGCATGAGCACAATAACAAACTGTTGATCCGGTTACACCATTAATATGCACTTTTAATACACAAGGTGAGTCCAATATCGTTCAGAAGCTCACTTGAATAGGAAGAGTAATTGAAACTTGCTATAATTAAGTAACTTTGTGCATTTGAACTACTTTCAGTGAAGGGGGCCCTTAATTTTGACCACTGTAGCAGAGCATACTAAAAACACTTTCAATACACTAAAGAAACAAGCCCTTAACAAGTATGAAAATGTAACCTTCAACAGTATTAGTTCTCAACTCTTACTGCAGTAGAAAACAACTTGATGTTGTTATAAGACAATAGCTCAACTTTGGTCGATTTTCAACAGACTGCACTGTGATCACTTACTAAGCAAAACTTTGTAAACCTCAGTTTTGAGAACTTTTACTTTAGAAGTTGGCAACAAAATTTTAATAAGCAGTTTTAATAGAAAAATTATTTTCAGCAAACATTATTCACTATATTACTCAGTTCTGCTAAAACACTGAGCTTTAATGTTCTTTCAATAAGGACACTCAGTAATCACTTTAGCATGGGAAGGACCCTAAGTGGTTGTGTGACTAGGGATAAAAAATCAAGGTAGGCATAAGTGTTCGAGTATAAGTTACCTTATATTTGTGCACACTAAAACATCCAATGAGCTGATCCTTCACCATACATTTTTACTATTCCTTGGTTCCTTTTCAATAACTGCGTAATGTGGTGGCGATTGCATATTGGCAGGTGGATTTGCAGGTAGAATTGCTGGACTCTGTCATTTCTTGGTGGCGGTGATAGACATCGGTTCCAAAATAGCTCCAGCTCTTTATCCATCCATCCGAGGCATTGGAAAGCGTCAGGAAAAGCCTCTCTCGGAACCAGCACAATACACAACATTTACATGAGCAGTTGATAGTTTAGTAACTCATCCCCGATTGACTCTCAATTCCACCTTTCCTACCCAGGCCAACCACAATTTGCACACGCTACACAGTTCTGTTCCCGAGGGGAACCACAACACCTTTTACATACAAAATAACTAAGAACCCTAAGTGAAGGTCAGCAGTTTACATAACAGCAAACAAACATTTTGAATAAAACAGAAGATTTGCATATATTGGTAGTTCTACACAAAATTATTTAAATAAAATTATTTAATTTTAAAGATAACCAAAGAGGTTATATAGGAAGTCAAAAGATCATTACAGAGATTATACTTCATTACGGTATCGAATTAATCGTACACTAATTACAGAAGTTCAACGATGGGATGTTGAACAAAATAGAAAGCTAAATGAATCAACAAAAGGTATGTAATGTCTAAACTATGGTGTTACAAGCTGACCAGTGAAGTACTTAGCATTGTCTGTGAGAATATTCTGCGATTTTCCTATTTGTGGTAAGTAATCTTGTAGCATACGTTGCACCATCTGTCTGGAAGTAGTAGCTTTCATTGGAAACAATTTAACATATTTCGTGAAGGTGTCATAAAATGCTAATATATACCTCATTCCACCGCGAGCAGTCGGTAGCGGTCCTGCGACGTCTACTGACACTATTTGCAGTGGCTGTACGGGAATAATTGGATGTAATTCTGTTTTATTACTCCGATTGTTGGCTTTAGCTTTCTGACACAGATCACATGTTCTTAGTATCTTTTGAACTGTACGTTAAGATTAGGAATGTAACAATGTCGTTGAATCATATTTACACATTTAAAAAATTCCGATGTGCCCCCAAGTGTAGTGCGTGTACCAGACAAAAGTTTGAATGTACTTGTACAGAATACACACACACCAAATTTCTGAGGCGATGTCGTTTCGATGATATGAGATGTTATTTTCTATTTTATACTGTAAGGTTTCGTTGCTGGTTTGCCCTGTTTTCACTGAATGCTTTATTTTTGTCCAGATAGGGTCTTCGTCTTGTAGCTGTCAGATATTTCTGCATGTGTGTAAATATTCACGACGGTGTGGTTGTGACACCATTAGTAGCATCTTATATTCTGATGCTGGCTCATTCATTTCCACTACTTGTGACACGCCTACAGGTAGACGTGATAAAGCATCAGCAATCACATTATCCTGTCCTTTTACTTACATTATTTTTAAATCGTACTCCTGTAATACAAAAGGCCATTGGGCTAGTCTGGCATGTAAGAGCTTGCAAGTTAGTGAAAAACTTAAAGCTTGATGATCACAGAATAATTTGGTACCATAAACATAATAATGAAATTTTTGTAAGGTCCAAACTACACTTAGTGCTTCCAATTCTGTAACTGAGTATGCTCTTTCACAACTGTTGAGCACTCTGCTGGCAAAAGCTATTACTCTGATTTCACTTTCTCCATTTACCTCTTCAAGTTGAAATAAACCTGCTCCTAAACAATAGGATGAGGAATCAGTAGCTATGCTAAGGTCCTTGGTCATATCCGGATGATATAACAATATAGCATTTACTAATGTCTCTTTAATCTCTTCGTATGCTTGTTGGCATTCCCGGGGCCAGTTCCAGATGGTGTTTTTACGTAAAAAGTTAAGCAATGCTTCATTGTTGAGCTGCTGGTTCGGTACAAACCGGCGGAAAAAAGAAACTAATCCAGTAAATGATTTTAACTGCTTCTTATTGGTGGGTTGTGGAAATTCTCTGATTGCTTGTAACTTCTTGCCATCGAGCATTATTCCTAGAGGTGATATTATATGCCCAAGGAACTTAAGATGATTTCTCCCAAATTTGCCGTTATTCCTGCTTCTGTTAACTAATTTAATACTCTTTCCAAGATTTCGACGTGCTCTTCCCTTGTGGGTGTGGCCACTAGAAGATCGTCCACATAAAGAGTCACCTTTTCGAGTAAATCCACGCCTAGTGCTTGATCCAGTGCGGTAATAAACACACCTGCGCTTACATATATCCAAAAGGCAACACTCTGAACTGATAACTTCTTTCATTAAAAATAAAGGCTGTATATTTTCTAGACTCTTCAGTTAATGGGGTTTGCCAATAACTGCTTTGCACATCTATCGAGGTTAGATACTTTACACGATAGAACTTCTGCAGTTGTTCTTTTAAACTTGCTGGTCTTCCTCTAACAGGTATAATAATGTTATTTCTGTTTCTGGGATCTAGGACAAGTCTGATTTTCCCTCTGGGCTTGGCTACAGCTAACAGACGACTACTGTATGATGATAATGATGGTTCTGTTATCCCCCATTGTAACATTTTCTGGATTTCTTCACTCACTGCTTCCTTTTTCGCCCACGGAACAGAATACGATGCTTGGCAGTATATCTCATGGGGAAACACCCCTATGTCATACACGTACCCTTTGGTGGTTCAAGGTTTTTCAGAAAATACGTTATTGTAGTTATTTAATAGCTGTGTAAACTGTTGACGTTGAGATCCGGTTAGGTATTCTGATTCGTGCACATTACTATCGAGCGTGTCCGTCCAGCGAAGTGTTTCAGGTTGAACTAGATCTGAATAATATTCCTCTTGCCCTCTTAAGTCACTGATTACTTGGAATATGGGCAGTCCTCCGCTTTTCACCTGTATGCTCTGGCAATTTTTACCAAGAACATTTTCAGTTGGCATAAAATCCAATACAATCTGTCTATAGCCATTCATCATGCAAATCTTTCCGGTTTAAAGGTCTATCTTTGCCTTTCTCGCGCTGAGGAAGTCGCACCCCAGGGTGAAGGCTACTCCTAATCCCTTGACCACAATAAAGTTACATTTAGTAGTATCCTTTCCCAGGCATAAATCCACCAGCACGTGGTACTGAATGTGTTGTGCCTGTGCACTAATTGTTCCAGTGACACGACAGTTTTGTACAGAATATGTGCGTAATTTGCGGTTTTGACTCAAGGTTCTGTATAGATCGTAGCTCATTACGTTGGTAGTAGCACCTTTATCTATGTAGACTTCTATCGGAATCTCATTTATCCTTCTTTTATGGTAGTTTGCAGTACATTTGTTTCTGTTGGATTACATTTATGATGTTCAGTTAACAAATCTTGTTGCATATTACTTCCCTCCTGGTACCTTAGTAATCTTACATTATTTTGTGCATTATTTGTAGATGTGCCCCCTTTCCGCCCGTCGACCTTCAATTGGGAGATTATTGAGGTCTTTTTTCGTTTGACGGCCTAGTCATGTCGTTGCTTCCATCTGATGACATTTCCACTATTCGCAAACTGCTGATAGTATCTGTCCACGGTTGTGGTATGACATTGGTATCTTGCACAGAATTCTGATTATGGTATTGATATTGGGTGCTATTAACTGGCGGTGGTGGCGTCATTGAAGTTTGCATCCTCTGCACCGGGCAATTGTGGTTATTTGCACTGTTGTTTTGGTTTGGCTACTGACCTTCATTCATTTTTCGCTTGTTGCTCGGGTTATTGTTGTTGTTGTTGTATGTGGGTTGACTTCTCTCTTCCCATCTCCTTTTTTTTATTATATGGCGTTTGTCCATTTCCATTCTTCCTATTTTGTTCGGTATATTGGTCTGATTTTCGGTTACCATTATTTCCAAAATTGGAATTGATATTGTTATCACGATTTCCACACTTACGGGGTGAAGAATTTCCATTCTCACGGTCCCTATTTGACTTATTTTCCTCCTTTGAAAGATCAATTTCATCCAACAGAAACAGGTATCGTTCCAAGTCATCTTCTGGTACATTTATCAACTTGTCACGAATATAGCTGGGTAACCGTAATTTTAATATTTGGATAACATCCCATGGGCTATACACTTCAGTTCTCAGTCTTTCTGAATTGCTTTCGACCAGTATCGTTCCAAAAAATGTTTCTCAAACTACGGTACACTGTGGCAATTATCTACGACTTCATTTGCCCATAGGGCACCGTCACCTTCAATGTGTGCGATTGTTAATTGTATTTTCTACTGTTCATTCCAGGCAGTCGGCAACATATTACGGAATCCTATGATAAAAATTACTGGATGTATGGTTTTCTTTTCGGCGTTTAACACCTGGAATTGGTGTTTGATTAAGCTTCCACCTATGTTGTTTACGGAATAAGAAGAATTATGATTATGAATCGGCTAGCTTCCCTGTACAGGTACATTCTCTCTGGCCGAATTATTGGTTTGTTGATACGGACTGTACATAGCACGTTCATTACCGTGCAGGTTCCGGATGAGCGTGCCACAGTCGTTGCTTTTACTCGCTTTCGATTGCGCACGCTCTTGTACAGATATTTTTAGAGTGATTTCCTCCTGCCAGAGCGGTATATTTCGCTTCGATTTTTTCACCTCCGAGTGGTAGCGTTTCGATATTAGTTTGTTTGCCTACCGCTGCTCCGTTAATAGCTTGTTGCATTGTAGCCTGCACCTTGCTTTCTACTTGTTCGGAGATCTGGTTTTCTTTTTCATTTAACCAGTCTTGGAACTCCTTTTCGACCTTTTTTGCTTGTTCATTTAAATGTTGTTCTATTGTCTCTTTCTGGGCTATTTCTAAATTATCCATGCGATTAGATAGTTGCTCCACGTCTTTCTTAATTACTGTCTGTGCAGTTTTTAGCATTTGCTCATCTTCAGTAGTTCGGAATGGGCTTTCTTCATTTCGGTCATCTCTAATTGTATCTTTTCAAATTGGTTATTCAAACTACTAATACTCTCCATTAAGATTTGATCTCTTTTTAGCAATTCATGTTCCCTTAATCTATCTCTTTCTTCTAATTCTAAGAAATTCAGCAAATGGATCCGGTATTGGTGAACATAGTGGTGTGGTAGTTATCCTACTCCTTGAAACTTTAACACTATCCCTGCTGGTAGCTGCTACTAGTTCTAAAATTTCAGTACGCTAGCTACTTACTGGCATTTCACTGGAAATTATAGTGTCTATGTTCTTTACTCGTTGCTCACTATTAATGTCTAACATTTTGTTACCCCTGTCCATTTCAGGAAATAACTGAACATTATCTAAAACACCCGTCCCAACATCTGGTTGCAACTCCAAAACTCGTCCAACTTTCCCCATAATGATAATATATTCACTTATCTAACTACTAAACCTATACTAAACTATAAATGCGGACTATGTTCACAAATACTAATGTTACTACTTCAAAAAATCACAAAATTATCACTTGGTTACTATGGGGTTGTTACCAATGCAGAATTTATTCTATCTCACTAAACACCATGTACCATCTATGATACTGTACTTTGATGATACTTGTCTATGTAGCAAGCAAGATATGATGCCCAGTGGTCCGTTACCTGAAGGTTTTCTCTTCTTATTGCAATCTGCATCATCTCAGGTTATAGTCAGTACTTCTCTGCTATTCTCGCTCAGGATGTTTATACATGAAATGAAATTTATTTTCTATTAGAACACAATAAAAGTGAATGAATACCTATATACATATATACTGAATTATTAATATTTCCTCTTCTCGAGCCCCACGTTCTTGGGCAACATCCATTTGTAATGTCTCCTTCTGCTATAAGTTATATGAGGATTCTATTAAGTTCGTGAAGTTAAATTTCGTAAAGCTATCTTTCATAAAACCTCGTAATAAACAATTACAAATAAGCAATATTATATTTGCAGGTTGCCAAATTAAACTTTAAATTCTGTTTGAAAACGAGCGCCAGGCTCCCAACAAATAATAACAGATGTGTTAGCGTGATAAAATTGTGCAAGGAGGCACGTGACCTATAATAAATTGTATCACTGTAAATAGTCACTTTATGATAAAATAAATCTTGTGATTTGGTGCTAATTAATTTTAATAGTATTTTTAAATAAGTCCTTCTGCTCCGACTTCGTCGTATTTCCGGGGGAAATAAAAAGTTTGAATGCACCACGTAATGGCAGCCAACTTTCTCAGACAAAGATGATCGCAGCTAGCTCTGCAGCAGCTGCAAAAAATGCTACACAAACTCTTGCGTTATAACAAATGTGGTGTGGGTTCCTTAAATGATTACTCTGCACTCCAGATTAGCTTCTTATATTTTCGTAACTCTTTTACACATAAGTTATGTTCTAGTACTTAAACGAGAGCAAGACAAAAGCTATCGCAAAACTGGTACAAAGATAATAAATATAGCAGTAAATGCCAGTTCACACTGGATGTCATGTCAAGTTACCTCACATCCTGGCAAAACATTCTGCAATGCTTTTCCAATGGTGGCATCCACATTGGCCATACCATTACGTCACATCACATTTTGGCATGATCAAGGATTCTTGAGAAGAAAAGTTTGATGGTTGAAATCATCTGCCCATTCATTGTACATCATGTGACTCCAAGCTCATTTCCTCCTGATATATGGCCGTGGACGATCTCTGTATTTCACTTCAAAGTGGTTTGTTTTTTGTATTAGTTGTTTAATGTTCATTATTTGTTACAAATTGTTACATTTTCTTATTTCTGTCATTAAAATTTATGATAAATGACGAAAGACGAATTGAAACAGTGAGGTAGCAGTCTGAATTGTATAATATGAGCGTACTAAATTACTTGTCCCCTACTTCATTTATAAAGCGGATTTTTATACATAGCAGTACCGTATTTAATATTTTAGAATGAAATGAAGTTAAGAAAATACTGTGAGTAGAATCAGATGATTAAAAGGTGACATTTATTTTAGTGTTATCATGCATATGTAGTGTTTCATAGAGAAGTGGTCTGAAACCTTTGACAATGCAAGTTGTTCATTTAAATATGTGTTTGTGGTAGGCTTATTTATTGTTAAGTAGCTCTCTGGATTGTGTGTGAAACATTTTTGCAAGCATCAGTGGTCAATATTTATGTGGTTACACTAGCTCATCACAGCACAGATAAGGCACATGAACTATTAAAAGCCAAATTCGAGATGTAATGAAAACCTATAAATCTTGAAGGGAATGGTATTATGGGAACCCACCAGGATAGCCGAGAGCGCTAACGCGCTGTTTCCTGGACTCGGGTAGGCGCACTGGCCCCGGATCGAATCCGCCTGGCGGATTAACGACTACGGCCAGTGTGCTGGCCAGCCTGGATGTGGTTTTTAGGCGGTTTTCCACATCCTACTAGGTGAATACCAGGCTGGTCCCCACGTCTCACCTCAGTTACGCGACTCGCAGTCTTTTGAAACACATTCACACTATTTCAGGATTTACACTAGACTCAGACAGCTGGGGTACACTAATTCTGTCCCGGGGGGTATGGGGTGGCAGCAAGAAGGGCATCCCGCCACCCCTTAAAATTAACCATGCCAAATACGTTCTTAATCCTACCGACCCTGCGCACAATGCGGGATAAAGGCAGTAGCAAAAGAAAGACAGAGAGGAAAGGTATTATGGGAAATACGATTATTGCACAAACATTTGCTGGTCAAGCAACTAAACTGAACCTTAAACAAATCATTGGCAGCTCTTTATATCGCATTCCTTTTAGTAATTCTGGGTACAGTTTTGCGTAATAAATAAAAGAACTGATGCTTAAATATAAAATACAGATTCCTCTTCCTCAAGCTCCTTTTTTTTTTTTGGACGCACACTCCTTTTTGTGTTGTTTTCCACTTCTGTCTTCCTTCTCTAACATACAAGCTATCTGTGGAACCTGCAAACAATTCTGAGTACAATAAATGTAATTTTCGTACAAATATGCGCTCCAGTATCCACGTTTGTAAGTTACCGTCTCGTGTATGTGCGCCTCGCGAGTAAAAACAGTTGAATATCACCTTGCGAAGATCGCAATGCCCGCGAAAAAAGCAGTTAAGGACAGCCATTCGAGTTGAGATCATGTGACTTGAACTGATTTGATGGGCCATGACGTGACGGATAGTGTGAATACACTTTGACCTGACAGTTCCGTGACGTGATGGTGCCGTGCGGCCAGCGTGAATTGACCGTAACTATGTTTGTTTACTTTACACATATCTTCTGTTTCGGTGCAAGATGCTCTCACGAGGGTGCAGCAGCAACTGGTCACGGTCGCTGCTCGGACGCACCTGTAACTGTGTCTCGCACTGTACTACTCAATACAACGAGTGTATGCATTCGTCTGGACTGTGGAAAGAGCGAATCAGTGCACAATTACCTCGCTTTTTGCGGCTGCCTACACTTTGGACCTCTGGGCACAAATAAAACTGTTCGAAAGTGTTTCAGCACAAATATCATATGCTTTGAGTTATATGTGCCGCTGCCGCGAATTACGAGTATGCTGTCACTGTGGCATTGTGTGTGAGTCTCTGAGATTGCCATGCATTACGATTTTCTCCCACGCATCAACAGTGACATCTGTCCACAGTAGACCACTTCAAACTGCAAGCTCCGCGAGAATAGTCTTGTGAAGTGCATCTCAAGCCAGCAGACGTCTGAACTCAGCCTCTCCATTTCGACAACACGACACAAGTGAGCAGCGCCGTTCGTATCCACTGCCGCCGGCAGCTGCAGCCTAGTTAGAGCTCAGTAAAGACGCAGGCTCTGTTTCCTTCATCTATATCCTATGTGCTGATATCCTTAATTATGGATCCTGTCGAAAAACGAATTTTCAGTAAGATGAGAGCAGCTACCACATTACGAATGACTCCACATTTGTTAACAGATTTCAGGAAAGATCAAATCTCAGCAACATTAGAGCCAGTGTCAAGTACAGGGTAAATCAAAAAGGGTTTTACGACTTTGGTATGATGTAGAAATTTATTGAGATAGCTCACAGAATCGGTAGATGTGTTATTTTGTAGCAAATAATCTCAAGTTTCACATGAAAGTGTCGAGTGTCAGTTTGGTTTGATGTGTCTACCATTTGTCATGGGCTAACATCCCACCAGTAAACAATTTCTTCCCACACGCGTTGCTGCAAATGGTGAGTAGCTCCTGCAGTGCCACCGAGATTCGATTTTTCAGGTTAGCAATATTGTGTGGTAGAGGAGGAAAATGCACACCGTCTTTAACGAAACATCACAGTGAGAATTCCAATAGTGTCAAGTTTGGGGAGTGAGGTCACCATGTGATTGGTCATTCGCGGCCAGTCCACCGACTAGGGACGCGATTATCGAGGAAATCTCGAACTTCCATGAGGAAATGAGGTGGTGCACAGTCTCATAGGTAGTAAACCATCCTATCTTGGTCATCTTCATCGATATGTGGAATTGAGAAGTTGTTAAACATATCCAGATACACAATACAAGTGACAGTTTTCTCCATGAAGAATAGAGGGCCATACACTCAACAAAGTTCTTGCGCCAAAAGTAAGGCTGCGTTCTACATAAGTGTCAGAAGCGACCGACATCTGGATACGCGACACTCCACCTACAAGCAGCAACATTGAGCGAATAGCACAGGTGTTCTGCGTGCGAGCGACCATCTAGCGCTACAACATGGCTGCTTAGAGCTGACCAGCTGTTTCTATAAAAACGTTTGACTTTCTTTCCAAGAATTTTGTATGCTTTACCTTTACAGACTATTTAGATCAACCGAAACGCTTGGCCTTAACACCGGCTATTGATGAATTCGCATTATCAAATATCTAAAATTAAATGGTTGTTCATGGTAATTTATTAGGAATTTAATGTGTGTGATACACTGGGGTAGGTGCGTATACAACTTAAAAATCAAGTACTTTGGCAAGACCTTAAAAATATACTTAGTGATGCAGTGTGAGCAGTAAACATAAAAAAACTTAGTAAACAGAATTGTAACTGAATCAGTTAAGAAAATAGGAAGGGGCTAGGACCGAAACCACAAACTCTCTATAGCCGCAATTTCAAACCGTGAACGTTACTGTTACACCAAAGTTAACTGTTGATTTGGTGCACTCATCCTTTGAATTTACAGGAGTCAGTCATTCTTCCTTACTTATTGGCTGTTAAAAGTTCTTGATCATGTACAAAACATTCATCTTTAATTTATTGATGAGATAGTCGAATGCTCCTCTGCTCATTCACGTATATTTGAAGAATTTGTCTGCTGACCTTTGTAGTTGACCATACAAATTGTGAAATTCTCCACGAAAAATGATTTGTCTGAAAGTATGAAATAAAAAATATTAGGGAAACGTCTGATACATCTCATTTTTTGTTCATGATTTCGAGCATCATTCAAAGGCACGTAGAATGTCTCTCTGATCTATTTAATTCTTTTACACAAATCATTTCACAAAATATTTGACCAATTTCTTTCATTTTTTATTTTCAAGTTTTATTCAGGAAGCATAATCTTACTTGCTTGCTTGCCTAACGTCTTCTGTTCTCGAAAGTCCTTACTTTGGTACTTGATTCGAAGGAAGCCTTCTTGACATTTAAATACCGCACAAACGTCTCTTTTTATGTGCAAAATAGCTAGGCCTTGAACAGGTGAACTTTTTGACACTTCATTTACGTAGTTTGGCAGCAGCTTTCCGTGAAATATTTCAATTTTTCCTCAACTCATTGATTAAGATTCCCTTAATTATCCTGATTACTTGCAAGCAGTTAAATATTTTCATGCAAAACTAAACGTTACGCTGGTCACTTTGATACACCATTTGCCTGCTTCTCTCTCTTTGTCTGGCTATGAAAATTCGGACAAAACCTCATGGTGTAATTTATAGGGAGTTTTGTTTTCGCCCTGCTCACGCGTTTACAAAAACGTATTAAGTGTTAATCGTACCGTAAAATAGTTCTTTCTGCGTGCTGTCATTTCCAAAAAACGTCGTATCGATTTCTTGAAGCGCTTGTGAGATACGACGATTTTTCCGACTACTTGGTTCCCGAAGCGCAGGAAAGGATTCGGACGCGCCGCGAGAGACCCGTCCGCGGATGTAACAACAAATATCTCAAGACTGAAAAGAGCTATCATTCCGATCTCAACGTTAAATACAATTTAGATATATTGGTTACATTTCATACGCAGTAATGTATGGCCTTAAATGAACTACACGGAAAGTCTACGCAATATGATTTTACTTCTGCAAATTCTTAAAAATTTCGTGATGCCGTGTACCCAGTTCCATGCAGCACAGTAACCATGACGAATAACGAAAATAAATTAAGACTTTTATCGAGCAAAGATATCAAGTTATAGGACACAGAAGAATCAAATTTTTTCACCCAATAGTTTCCTAAAAATCGGATGATAAGTATTTCAGAGCTGCCGTCGCGTCCTCTCCACTGTTTTGTCGAGAAGACACGTATCTGTCGCTCTTACTGTCGCGCTTGCTGCAGCGACAATATTCGAACGTCGCTAACTGTAGCAGAGGACAGGCAGCACCACGGACGTCGCCCACGTAGGACACTTCCGTAACCATACCTGCGGTGGTGTTTCGTCGTCTGAAGCTGTCACTCGCTTCTGTCACTTACGTAGGACACAGCCTCAACTGTAGGCCTGCTTGGAGGTTCATTAGCGTGTTCAGTGCGAAATTTTCGCCGAACGGTTATTTCAGAGTTTGTTTCGTGAAACTAAAGTACGAGGGTGAGTCAAATGAAAACCTCAAATTTGTAATAACAAATCAAAATTTCGCGCCGTTATCCTTTAAGTTGGTAAGCGTGCTACAAACAGCATGCAGAATGGCCTGTAGGTGGCAACATAGTGCAGGTGCACACTTTCCGAGCAGTAGTAGTATAAAGATGGCCACCCCACTTGCGACTTGCACCAGGGAAGAACAGCGTTCTGTTATTCGGTTTTTGCTTAGTGAAGGTGTGAAACCTATTGAAATTCATCGACGAATGAAGGTTCAGTACGGTGATGCATGATTGTCACAGCAGCAAGTCTACGAATGGCGTACGAAGTTCACAAATGGTGTGACTTCAGTGGAAGATGCTCCTCGTCCAGGTCAGGCACAACGAGTTGTGACTCCACAGAACATTGCAGTAGTTGAAGCCATAGTGAAGGAAAACAGCCAAGTGACACTGAATGACATTGCAGCATGTTTACAGATTAGTCATGGGTCAGCACACCACATTGTGCACGATGTGCTCCAGTTTCACAAAGTGTCTGCAAGATGGGTGCCACGGCAGCTGACTCCTGAAATGAGAGAACAACGTGTTGATGCTTCTGAAGAACTTCTTCCGTCCTTTGAACGAGGAGGTGATGGCTTCCTTGCAAGAATCGTTACTGGGGACGAAACCTGGGTTCACTTCCACCAACCAGAAACGAAGAGAGCGATCAAGGAATGGCGCCATTCATCAACACCAAAACCAAAGAAGTTTCGAACAGAACCATCAGCAGGGAAGGTTATGCTGACTCTCTTTTGGGACGAAAAAGGCGTCATTTTGGAGCATTACATGCCTAGAGGGACCACTGTTACCAGTCCATCATACACAGATCTCCTAAAAAATCATCTGCGGCCTACAATCAAATCAAAGCGACGTGGATTGCTCTCAGAAGGTGCCCTTTTGCAACATGACAATGCAAGGCCCCACACTGTCTGTACAACAGTGGCAACAATCACAGACCTGCATTGTGAGTGTCTTCCTCATCCACCATACTCACCAGACCTTGCCCCAAGTGATTTTCATATGTTTGGACCACTCAAAGACGCAATGGGAGGAAAGAAGTTCCGTTCTGATGAAGAGGTACGCCACATGGTGCACGAGTGGTTGCACGGACTACCAAAAGAATGTTTTTCTAAAGGAATTTAGGCACTTTGTAAGCACTAGAGGACTCATTGATCGTGGGGAGATTATGTCGAAAAGTGATACAACTTTGTACCATTTCTGAACAATAAATAGTATTTTAAAAAATATTTAAGGTTTTCATTTGACTCAACCTCGTACATTGCGAGAACGCCCCGCACAGGTGAAAGTAGCCATTTTAACTGTGCACTGCGCTGGCACTCCTGGTGGTGGAATGGGGTACTAATACACTATATGAATCAAACATGAGGTTGTTTGATACAAAATGGCACATCTACCGATCCTGTAACTTATCTCAATGCATTTCTATACTTTTCCGAAGTTGTAAAGTCCTTTCTCTGTACAAGTAAAGATGAACACAAACACAGTTAGAGACCGACGATGTGGGAGAGTCTTATAATGTTGACAGGGAGTCTTTTGAAGGGTTGTGCTTACATCTAGAATCAAAGATAACGATATTACTCCAGTCAGATGTTGTGTTACCTTCTCATTCTGCAAGTTCATGAAGTCTGAGTGAAATAAAGTTCCCAGCAATTTCATTACCATAATCCAATGGTAGCATTGCAGAATTCATCAATTTTTTTGATACTTAGAGCACTGGTTATTAACAGTGGGACATTAAGTGATGTCTAGCGGCATTGTTATTTGTTATCATGTGTATCTGGTGAACTTCGTAAGCTGAGTGAGAGCTCACTGGTTACAAAACGTAAATTTAAGATTGCATGGCGTCTGATTGTTCAAAGGTACAACAACCCCAAGTTAATTGTTGATTTGCGTACAAAGGAACTCTTAAATATGGCTAACATCAGAACTAAATCTGCTAGGCCTTACCAGTTAATGATGAATCTGAACGCGACTGAGGTCATGCAAGGCAGCATTTCATTGCATGAGATATTACTGTCCCACATTTTGCTGGATCACATTATTCTGAATCTGAGGGATCGGTGGAAATCGAAAACAGCTGAAACCACGATTCCTCGTTCTAAGGATCTGGTGTCATTTTTATAAAACCGCTGTCAGACATTGGAGCTTATTCACACAAAATCCTGCACGAGTCCCAGCAGCCGGTCGCAAAGCACACTAACGCAAGAGCGTACAGTTCTCGAGAAACATTTCTCGCTGCTGCTCCCGAATTTGAATTCTGTGGTAACTCGACACACAGAATAAGTAGGCGTGCTAATTGTTGGGTCTTGCCCACTCGTCTCGTTTAGGGTGCCTGAGGGATGCTGCATTCTCGGAATGCTATACAACAATTCAAGCAAATAACATTAGTAGTTTTATTTCTTTACAGCAGATTGACAATACTTTGAAGTACTAATGGAGTCGCAAGCGATGGGCGACATACAACGTAAATCAGAGTTCATGCATGTTTGACACACAGTCTGTGGATCACTACAATCTGATACCATAGCACTCTCTGCTAGGCCGCGCTAGTGCTGTCCACTAATGTCTGGCCAAGGCTGCCAGGACGGGCCTTATATTCACTTCTTGTAGGTCTCGCTCATTTCGTGGCTCGGTCCTAATCAGCGCATTGGCTGAGGTCGTTTCACCACCTTCTCTGGTCTTCCGTTCTTCGTCTTCATTCCAGCGCTTGTGGTTACACCGTAACATTAAGTTCAAAGAGAGCGCTACTGCAAGCAGAATGGTTTTCGTGAATGGACAAAAGCTATGTTTCACCCGTCTGGGCACGAATCGTAGGCAGAAGGAATGCAGTGCCGGCAGCCTGCCACATTTGTAACAGGCACCACATTTTGCTACTGCACAGGGTGCAAATCAGTTACAAAGTAAGAAGCAAAAATATAGCGAAAGGAAACATACTGCTCAGTGAAAGGAAAGTATTATTATCAGTTGCCCATATAAACATTGCCAACATGTGGTACAGTGTACCGATGCAGAGCACTTCTTGACAGTGCCTCACACACGGAATTTTTGTCTAAGAGTTTATCAGATCGAATGGGACTACAGCTCAGCCGGCGTCTGATTCCAATAGGTAGTATCAACGATGCCCAAATAATAGCATCGTCATGCATTTACGAGGTGTTGCTGACTACCACACCTCTGCTGTCTGTGCTTTACTATCACGCATAAGAGGGCCACTCCCAACAGCATCCCTTGAAACCAACACCTGGCAACTTACTTAGCATATAAGATTAGCAAATCCATCATCGAATAAAATTTGTGAGATTGATCTCCTGCTTGGAGCATCGACGTTTTTTGACATATTGACACCCAGTCAGCTAAAGAGCGTGAACCATCCAACCTTATAGGACACATCATTCAGCTGGACTGTGCCAGGAAATACACCACCTCACTCAATCAAGTCCAGTTCGCGAAGGTCACGCCTCGCACGCAACAACAACCTTAACATTCAGGTCGAGTGATTCTGGCAGTAGAAGTCTGTTTCTGTGCACATGGAAGAACAGGGATTATGTGAAGAGCATTTTGCGAAAACCATTAGAGGAAACTTGACAACAGGATGACTTCACAGAGCATCAAAGGCAATCATTCGTATGGTACAACAGCAGTATTACATGCAGACTGTACAACTAAAACATGGCTAATAATCCCCAAGAAAAGCAAACTGACCTCACTTCATCCCTTTCTGGACGAGGAAGAGTTGTTAAGGGTGGGCGATAGGTTGGAACAGCGAAAGGCTTCTTACAGTGAGAAGCACCCCATGATACTTCCCCCTAAGCATCATGTAAATAAATTGATAATCATGGCCGAGCATCTCTTTTGTGCACTCAGTATCTCAACTCTTGTTAGCAAGCCTCAGACAACAATCCTTTACATTCAATGGAAGATCTACAAACAAGTAAATAATCAACAAGTCTTTTACTTGTTACCACACACCCATCTTATGGTACAACTTCCTTCAGAGCGAGAAGAACAGAGCAGACTTTTCCTTAATTGCAGGACTGACTATTTAGGGCCGCTATTCATCAGGGATGGAGAAAGGAGGAGCAAAACTAGGGCAAAGGTCCACGTTGCCGTCTTCTGTTGCATGGCAACAAAAGCACAGCACAACAAGATTGTCACTCATCTGTCCTTCTCAAATGTTCATTGCTGCTCTTCGAAGATTTGTTTCAAGACGAGGATTTGCGCAAACGTTTACAGTGACTGTCGGAAGACCTTCATGAAGGCAAAGGAATGAGCTGCGTGAACTGCACAAGCTGTTCAGATCTCATTTCTATGCCACACAAATCCATAAGTACGCATCGCAGAATGGTATACGGCGTCATTTTATCCCAACTCACGCACTGCATTTTGGCGTGCTATGGAAAGAAGGTATAAACTGCATCAAGATAAATATAAAGCGAGTCATGGGAAACCAAGTGCTGAAGCCTGAAGAAGTATACACATAAGAAGTATACACACTACTAACTCAAATTAAAGCTTGTTTTAATTCCGGATCGGTGATGCAACTTCTTAATAGCCCAGATGAACTCTTATACCTGATCAGCCAGAACATTATGTCAACCAATCTATTGTCGACATAAACCCATTCAGGCGATAGCAGCATCATCAAGAATGACTGTTAGTCAGACACACACATGGTGCATGTAGTATCAGTGAGCGTGCTGTCCGTGTGTAGAATGGGGGAGTCGCACCATCTACCTGAGTTTGACTGAGGGCAGATGTAATGGCCCAGGCACTTGGCACAACCGTTTCGGAAACTGCACGACTTGTCGGATGGAGGAGTGCTGTGGGGAGTGTCTTAAACACGTGGCGAAACCAAGGTGAAAACATGTCCAGACGACTTGGGGTTGGATGGCCATCCCTCATTACAGATGTCGTAGGCTTGGCAGAGTGGTAAATGCGACAGGCGGCGAAATGTTGCGGACCTAACATCAGGCTTCAGTGCTGAGCAGAGTACAAGTATGCCTGAACACACAGTGCATCAAATAATCTTAACGATGGGCCTCCACAGCCAATGACCCATGGTTGTGCAAATGTTAACACCACAACATCGGCAACTATGACTGAAACAAGTTCGTGTCCTTCGGCACTGGACGTTGGCGCAGTGGCGGAACATTGCGTGGACTGATGAATCCTGATACCTTCTTCATCATGCCAATGGGAGGGCACAAATCCGTCGTCTTCCAGGGGAACAGCTCCTTCAGCTCCTTGACACATGTACAGCAGAATGGAGACAAGCTGGTGGTGGCTCCGTTATACTGTGGGGAACATTCACGTTGGCATCCATGGATCCTGTGATTGAAGCACATGCAAGGCAAGTAGTATGGTACACTGGTAGCAGGCCACGTACACACCTTCATGATAATCATGTTTCCTGATGGCAGTGGCATTTTTCAGCAAGATAATGCGCCATGTCACAGGAACAGGAGTGTGACAGAGTGGTTCGAGGAATGCAGTGTCCTGTTACAATTGATGTGCTGGCCCCACAACTCACTAGATCTGAACCCAATCAAACACATCTGAGCTGTGATTGAACGTGGTGTCAGAGCTCATCGATCCCATCCCCAGAATTTACAGGAATTAGGTGCCTTGGGTGTATAGATGTGGTGCCAGCTCCCTCCAGCGACCAACCCAGGGCTCATTGCTTCCAAATCATGACACATTCCCGCTATTGTCCATGCCAGGGGTGGACATGTCGGTTATTAGGCAAGTGGTCATAATGTTCTGGCTGAACAGAGTATAAACGACAGCTGACGAAGATCTGTGTTGATCCACACGAAAAATAGACTCTTGTACTCTTAAAAATTCATTTAGTATCTGAACGAGTATTTCTTTTGTGCACAGTGGACCTGAATTTTTCAATCATTTATTTCCTTGTTTGTTTGAGTTAACTTGTACCAGGTATGATTATCTGTATTTGCGTAATTCGTAATTTATGCAAATTAGGTTGGCAGAATGTTGTGTGTTGGTGCCAGGTGCCCTCACAAGGGTGCAGCAGTGACTGCTCACTGTCACTGCAGGTAAGAATTTCTACCTGGCCTTCAGCACTGTGGAACATCTGGATGACAGCAGAAGTGAGGGAGATGGGTTCAAATGGTTCAAATGGCTCTGAGCACTATGGGACTTAACTTCTGAGGTCATCAGTCCCCTATAACTTAGAACTACTTAAACCTAACTAACCTAAGGACATCACACACATCCATGCCCGAAGCAGGATTCGAACCTGCGACCGTAGCGGTCGTGCGGTTCCAGACTGTAGCGCCTAGGACCGCTCGGCCACCCCGGCCAGCGAGGGAGATGGGTCTTGGCTGCCAACCATGCAGACATATCTGTAAATGTATCTCTTAATGTAATGCTAAAAATAGAACGATGTACTTTCAATTTTCAGCCACCTTTTCTCTGCAACGAATGTACACATTCGTCTCTTCTGTGGAAAGAGCGAGGTGGCACAGAATTACCACGGGTTTTGTGACTGCCTGCAACATAATAGGTTCACTAATTACATCACAAACTGTCTGTTTTATTTGAATAACATCGTTACGAAACGTATATGAACGTTTCGCATATGAACCAAGTTATGTGAGTATTGTAACCTCCAATACAACTGGCATCGATCTGTTCACAATGTACTGCTCCACTCTACTACATAACATGCAAATACTATTCTTGAATTAGTTGAGTTTCCCACCATGTAGGGTTATGTCTGCAAAAGAAACAAAGAAGGAGCATGGGGAAACGCAAAACTAAAACAACAGAGTTTGAAACTGAGGATTATTGATAAGTCAAACCACACAAGCGGTCTAAATTACTGTCTGCTGAGATGAAAAAGTTTTTTGGATACTTGCATAATGCATACCAGATAACGCATAACATATACTGTTTCATTTATCCCAAATCAAAGAAACTTCTTGTGTTTAGAAACATAACTTTCTTGAAACCATATAAACAGAAAGGTGGACATATTTCATACAAAAATCTGAAGTTGAAAAAAAAGTACTTTACTGGAAAAAGAGTGAAATATTTTTTGATTTTATTAAACACTGAAAATACATTTATACATTATCATATGTGTGTACATATAACATGATTTTTCTTGTTTTGTCTGAAATATGTGAACTTCATATATTTTAGTGTTGTTGTTTTATTTATTGACACATCTAGTTTCATAGGACCAAACTGAGGAGCAAGTAGCAAGTCTCCAACGTTATGTAACGTGTCAGTACATGAAATCACAACATAAAAGTGATAGCAAATAAAATTGAAACGTTTATGAACAGAAAAAGGCAAGCCATGAGTTTAAGTAAATACAATCAACAATATGACACAGGAATTAGCTTAATTTTTCAAGAAACTCCTTGACAGGTTAGAAGAAGTGACCTATGAGGAAACTCTTCAGTTTCGATTTGAAAAGTGTGTGGATGACTGCTAATATTTTTGAATTCTTGTGGGAGTTTGTTGAAAATGTTTGCAGCAGTATACTGTATACCTTTCTGCACGAGAGTTAAGGAAGTGTGATTCAATTGTAGATTGGATTTCTCCCTGGTATTAACTGAGGAAAAACTACTAATTCTTAGGAATAAACTGATATTGTTAACAAGACCCGACAGTAAATAATATATATATTGAGAGGCCAATACCAGAGTACTGAGACTAGTGAACAGGGGTCATCAAGAGGTTCATGAACTTACACCACTTATTGCTTGTACTGCCTGTTTCTGAGACAAAAATAATCTTTGATAATGAGAAGAGTTACTCCAAAATAAAATACCTTATGACATAAGCGAATGAAAATAAGGAAAGTAGACTAATTTTCGTGTCAAATGGTCACTCACTTCAGATACCATTCGAATAGTAACAATGGTAGCAATAAGTCTTTGAACAAGATCGTGAATATAGGCTTTCCATGACAAATTTGAACTGTTCAGTTTTACTAATCATATGCCCATTCTGTGAAATAAAGATGTCGTGTTTTGTTGAATTGTCTGTTGTTGTTGTTGTTGTTGTTGTTGTTGTGGTCTTCAGTCCTGAGACTGGTTTGATGCAGCTCTCCATGCTACTCTATCCTGTGCAAGCTTTTTCATCTCCCAGTACCTACTGCAACCTACATCCTTCTGAATCTGCTTTGTGTATTCATCTCTTGGTCTCCCTCTACGATTTTTACCATCCACGCTCCCCTCCAATACTAAATTGGTGATCCCTTGATGCCTCAGAACATGTCCTACCAACCGATCCCTTCTTCTGGTCAAGTTGCGCCACAAACTTCTCTTCTCCCCAATCCTATTCAATACTTCCTCATTAGTTATGTGATCTACCCATCTAATCTTCAGCATTCTTCTGTAGCACCACATTTCAAAAGCTTCTATTCTCTTCTTGTCCAAACTATTTATCGTCCATGTTTCACTTCCATACATGGCTACACTCCATACAAATACTTTCAGAAATGACTTCCTGACACTTAAATCAATACTGGAGAGGCTACAACCCTGTCTTACTCCCTTCCCAACCACTGCTTCCCTTTCATGTCCCTCGACTCTTATAACTGCCATCTGGTTTCTGTACAAATTGTAAATAGCCTTTCGCTCCCTGTATTTTACCCCTGCCACCTTCAGAATTTGAAAGAGAGTATTCCAGTCAACATTGTCAAAAGCTTTCTCTAAGTCTACAAATGCTAGAAACGTAGGTTTGCCTTTCCTTAATCTTTCTTCTAAGATAAGTCGTAAGGTCAGTATTGCCTCACGTGTTCCAGTGTTTCTACAGAATCCGAACTGATCTTCCCCGAGGTTGGCTTCTACTAGTTTTTCCATTCGTCTGTAAAGAATTCGTGTTAGTATTTTGCAGCTGTGACTTATTAAGCTGATAGTTCGGTAATTTTCACATCTGTCAACACCTGCTTTCTTTGGGATTGGAATTATTATATTCTTCTTGAAGTCTGAGGGTATTTCGCCTGTCTCATACATCTTGCTCACCAGATGGTAGAGTTTTGTCAGGACTGGCTCTCCCATGGCCGTCAGTAGTTCCAATGGAATATTGTCTACTCCGGGGGCTTTGTTTCGACTCAGGTCTTTCAGTGCTCTGTCAAACTCTTCACGCAGTATCATATCTCCTATTTCATCTTCATCTACATCCTCTTCCATTTCCATAATATTGTCCTCAAGTACATCGCCCTTGTATAGACCCTCTATATACTCCTTCCACCTTTCTGCTTTCCCTTCTTTGCTTAGAACTGGGTTTCCATCTGAGCTCTTGATATTCATACAAGTCGTTCTCTTATCTCCAAAGGTCTCTTTAATTTTCCTGTAGGCGGTATCTATCTTACCCCTAGTGAGATAGGCCTCTACATCCTTACATTTGTCCTCTAGCCATCCCTGCTTAGCCATTTTGCACTTCCTGTCGATCTCATTTTTGAGACGTTTGTATTCCTTTTTGCCTGTTTCACTTACTGCATTTTTATATTTTCTCCTTTCATCAGTTAAATTCAATATTTCTTCTGTTACCCAAGGATTTCTACTAGCCCTCGTCTTTTTACCTACTTGATCCTCTGCTGCCTTCACTACTTCATCCCTCAAAGCTACCCATTCTTCTTCTACTGTATTTATTTCCCCCATTCCTGTCAATTGCTCCCTTATGCTCTCCCTGAATCTCTGTACAACCTCAGGTCCCATCTCCTTAAATTCCCACCTTTTTGCAGTTTCTTCAGTCTGTTAGAAACTGTAAAAACTAAGTCTTACTGTGATTTAGCGTTAGTTTATTTTCTACAAGCCATGAGCTTATTCATGAACTAAACGATTTGAAACACAGCCAGTGTTGCCTACAACATGCTTTACTACCAAACTAGTGTCATCAGCAAACAGAAATACGGTTCTAGGCGCTCAGTCCGGAACCGCGCGTCTGCTACGGTCGCAGGTTCGAATCCTGCCTTGGGCATGGATGTGTATGATGTCCTTAGGTTACTTAGGTTTAAGTAGTTCTAAGTTCTAGGGGACTGATGACCACAGATGTTAAGTCCCATAGTGCTCAGAGCCAAACAGAAATATTTTAGAATTACCTGTAATACTAGAGGGCCTATCATTTACTTACATAAGGAACAGGAGTGGCCCCAACAGCGATCTCTGGGGTACCTCCCATTTGACCATACCCCACTCAAACATGACATCATAGCCATGCTCAACACTGTGAATATGACCTTTTGTTGTCTGTTGTTAAAGTAAGAGGTGAACCAATTGTGAGCTACTCCCTGTATTCCATAATGGTCCAACTCCTGAAGCACTATTTAGTGATCAACACAATCAAACGTCTTAGTTAAGGGGACATTGGGTGAAATTATCGAATTTTGTGACCCATTGTCTTAGAAATTTTTTAAGACATCAACTTACAATTTTCCATAATTATTGAATGCACCTTTCTAGCTACATTGAACTAGAATTATTATTAAAATTGTATTGTGGGACATTTTGTCTTTTTTTTCAAACACTCAATTTTTTGACAGAATTTTGTAAATAAATGAACATCAAAACAAAACAGCTCAGGATATTTTAATTATTCTAGTTCCATATGTGTTTAATCTCACATTTGGCATGCTGTGAAAATTTCATGTCTCTACTATCAGTACTTTTTTAGAAAATGGGTCATTTATTGCAAAAAATATAGTTCAGAAATATTGAGATTTAAAACGTTTTTATTACATATTCTTATACATACTTACATTTCTACGTATTTTATGCACTATAATTGCCCTGGCGCATTGCCTGTGTCTTCTTCAGTGTCACAACAACCCAGTGCTTGCCTCCTCTTTTTCTTTCCTCCTTCTTTTGTCATTTGCTGAGCAGTAAACTCTGCTTCATGTACACGAAGCTCATCCAGTTCCCACAGTGCTTTAGCTGTGTTCTGTCCAAATCTTACCCCTAACTTCTCCAGAACCTTAAGTCTTTCATAGTTCCCACCATTAAAAGTTATTATAGCATCATACACTGCTAACTTTAGAGTCACAAGGCCAGCAAATACATTTTTAGGCACATGGCACCACACAACATTATTGAAAGACTCATTCACATTCTGGGTCTTCCCATGTAAACACTTCTTTAGTAGCTCAGGATTTGCCAAATCTCTGTAAATAGGTTTGATTGCCTCCATTACTGCCAAGGGGAGAGAATGATTATGTGTAAATTCATGAAGGGTGCAAGAAAATTTAGCTTGCCTCTATTTACACCAAGTGTTCAGTGGAGGGGGGACAGAGCATGACATGGCTTTTCATTGGTTGATATTTGATGAAAGAAAGTGCTCCACACAGCTCTTTTCATCTCTAAATTGTCGCAGTTATCTCTGATGGCCTTCCCGTAATATTCCTGCTATTCGTCAACTACTTTGTCTGTTAGTCTTCCAGCACATGTTATTGTCTTGCCATCAGACAGCTGTGTTACCCAGCTTGGTTTTTAGGCTATGCACACGTGTTCCCATCCTTTCCTTGACGTATTCTACACACTCAACTTTTGGTATGGGAACATCATATGGCTTACTGCTTTGTACTGCAATGACAGCCTTGCTGTGTCCATCACCTAAGAAATTCAAATATCTGACATCTCTCTCCTTCTGCGAACGCTGGAAAATGTTAACTGCTCCTTTTACCTCCATTCCTCCAATTCCGCAATCTTTTTTTTTTACACTGCTGCTTATTAAGTAATCTGTTCTTCTGGTTCACTGTACAGCATTGGCAGTACTTACCAAAAACTTCAAAATCCAAAACTTTTCCAGTGTCAATACTTATTACAGATGTAAAACCTTTTTTTGAACTCAACCCACGCTTTTGCCAGGACCCATCCACAGAAATGCTGATATCTGTGTGCACTCATTTTCTTCAACAACTTCTGATGTAGCAGCAACCACTGAATCTTCGGCCACAGCATTTACAGAGTCTCCAATAGCTCTTGTCTGTTTCATATACCTAGACGGTGGTTTTGGCAAATTCAACACAGTGCAGAGAACATTACCAGCCCTTGCACCTTTATCAACGCGTCTAGGGCCATAGAACAGTCTCTTATTGGTTTCATACATCCCCCAGGCTGTGGCTAAGCCATGTCTCCCCAATATCCTTTCTTTCAGGAGTGCTAGTTCTGCAGGGTTCGCAGGAGAGCTTCTGTAAAGTTTGGAAGGTAGGAGACGAGATACTGGCAGAAGTGAATTTGTGAGGAAGGGGCGTGAGCCGTGCTTGGGTAGCTCAGCTGGTAGAGCACTTGCCCGCGAAAGGCAAAGGTCCCGAGTTCGAGTCTCTGTCTGGCACACAGTTTTAATCTGCCAGGAAGTTTCATATCAGCGCACCCTCCGCTGCAGAGTGAAAATCACATTCTGGAAACATCCCCCAGGCTGTGGCTAAGCCACATCTCCGCAATATCCTTTCTTTCAGAATTGCTGGTTCTGCAGGTTCGCAGGAGAGCATCTGTTAAGTTTGGAAGGTAGGAGACGAGGTAGTGGCAGAAGTAAAGCTGTGAGGACGGGGCGTGAGTCGTGCTTGGGTAGCTCAGTCGGTAGAGCACCTGCCCGTGAAAGGCAAAGGTCCCAAGTTCGAGTCTCGGTCCGGCAGACAGTTTTAATCTGCCAGGAAGTTTCATATCAGCGCACCCTCCGCTGCAGAGTGAAAGTCTCATTTTGGTGACTTTGTATTGGCGACCTTGTGCTGCTGACCATATATTTCCTTCACAACTGACCATGTAGTTTTAATTTTATCCTGTGAATTAGCTGTTCTGCTTGCATACCACATACTCTTTGCCTTTCTAACAACATTTTTAGGCACTTACAATACTGTTTTAATGGAAAAACTTATTTGTTAATCTTTCTGCAGTTATTATTATTAGGGTAATCAATTTTCATTTTCATGATGTACAACTAGTATCCACTTTGACAATTTGTTTCAATTGTATTAACCTGAAAATATACTGTAAAGGACTTTACAGACAAAATATAAGCAATGTGCTAGTTCAGCTGATTTTGATTTTATTACTGAATATAATACTGGCTGCAACACTTACACATATTAAGCATATTTCACTTAAAAACTGTCTTTTATAAAATTACCTATTTGTCAAAATTAACCATTGGACAGTTCCACTGCTGTGGCATTAGAGTTTTGCTAGCATTTTTATGCTTTCCAAATTCTTGGAGACAGTTGTAATGGAACTTATCAATGGCTTACTTTCGCCACAAATGGACTTGACAATACACACAGATAATTGGATTACTTGACACACATAAGCAATTGCATTACTCAGCACATGGACATAAACAGATTACTCTATACACTGACCTACTTCTGAAATCACAAAAATTTTTGTTTTGACTAAACATACAGGAAAGTACTTACATTCAGTTACGAAAATATATGTTCAAGCATTGGTATTGAGTTGGATGGTATTAATATAATTACTTTTGAGTGACATAATATTTTATATGTTCAATTAACCTAAAAATTTTAATTACATTTGAAGTCATAGATATTGCTATTCTTAATTATTAACTTTCAAAATGAAATCAAAGAAAAGATAACAAATAAGCAGTTCTAATGCTGTATAAAATATAATATTTAAGGTGTACATAATTTTTGTACTTCTTGATTAGCAGTTGGAAGTTGTATGTTAGTAGGATCTTATGCGTCATGTTGTCATATGAAATCCAGACATGTGATTGAGACTGTGCAGTTTAAGAAGGAGTACAGAAGATAAACTGCCTCCAACAAGCTATTTCATCATACACATCAAAAAAAAACCTGAACATCCTCCTGCAAATTCAAGAATACATCTAGATACTGGCCAACAAACAAGGATGTCAAAATATGTCAAAAGGAGATAATAAGTTAAATAACGATTATTACTAAATTAACTTATATTACGATCTTCATTTTATGAAAAGTTCAACCTATACTCATGAGCTCTTTTCATAAGTAGAACAAATTATGCAACCATATCCAGACTTCCCACTTGTAAGGTTCATTATTAAAAATTAAGTATTGTTGATGTGAGTACAGATGTTGGAAGAGGCAATGGGGAAAGAGATTTTGATGAGCAAATGGATCTTTAAAGTCAAAGGTGATGGTCAGTGTAAAACTGGATTGGTTGTTGGAGCTTGTCAATACGAAAATGGCATAAATTGCAAGTAATTCTTCAGCCCAGTAGTTGATATCTGTTAATTTCATTCAGATTTATGGTATACACAAGGAATGACCAGAAATGAAAGTGATAACAGTGGGAGCTCTAAATATCCAAACATTTAGAAAAAAAAACATATTTGACATATACCAGGTGAGACATGCGCCATTGATTTTCGTATAGTTTCCAGACAGTGGCTGGTGCAGCGAAAAGAGTACATAAGTGCAATCTGAACCTTGTGGGGACGAGTCCCTATGTGAAAAGTCTATTATTTTCATTGTTTACATTGCTTACATTGCAAATACGGCGAAATAATTCATATAGTTTATTAATATTTTCAGAAAGGGCTTAAGGCAAGGCAAAAAAATTTGAGATTGCAAAAATTTGCCAGGGAGGGATTCTACAGCATACACAAGAACTTCATACATAAAATCACATTTGTTATTTTACAGTTGATGTGTCGTATCTTCTGGAGAGATATTAATCACAAACATAAGAGAAGCAGGAACTTTCTTGGCAACTTGCATATGTTATAAACGTCACATTTTCACCATTACATTGCGGTTTTCAACTTTCTATAGGAAAACAGACTTACTGTTGTTGCACAGCTTGACAGCAAACCATGTGTAATGTGTCCTTTTGCAAAGTATTGTCGATGATAGTTGGAGATGCACAACAGACCGCTATTTGATGCAGTCTTCTTGAGACATGATTTCCTTTCTTCTCTCTCAGCTTGGGAGCTTTTTGATCAAATTATTTATTTGATGATAAAAATAGATATTACAGGGTTGCATTAGTTGCTGAGGACTGCTCGAAGAAGCCAAAACGAAACTAATGGAATACACATTTGTTTATCCTTTAATTACAGTTCCTTCTTGGAAAGTTATTTGCAGAGCCCTGTAGATGCTGTAAGTACAATCCTTTCATTTATGAACATTCCCTGCATGTACCGTAAATTTTGAATGAACTTGTTGATGATGAGTAGTTTATCACACCTACACTACAGTACATTAAACTCTGTAATTCATTTATTGCTTGTCTCTATCTCTCCCTCTCTCTCAAGATAACTTAACAAGATTAATTAACATGTGGCACAAAATCAATGTTATCGCAGTAGCTTCAACCTTTTTAATGTTCATTTGTTAACAGTTTTATTTTTAGTAATCACTTCTCTTGCAACAGTCACCTCCATGGTGGGATGTTTTAGGGAGATTCTCTGTCTTCTGTGTGTAGGAAAAATATAAACTTCTCTCAAGAAGTACACTGTTTATTACAAGTCTGGAGTGAGGTTTTATATAGTAGCAGGAAAAATATGTCTATAAAGATTCCTGTCTCAAAGATTTTATATCACGAAGATGACACCTTATTAACATGATATGGACACAGGAAATTTATCTATCTATTCAGAGGTAGGCCACAGAAGAAGATCCTGGAGCTGCTACTGTACTCATGCTCATAAATTAAGGATAATTGCAGAATATGGCGCCACAATACGTGGCACTACGCAAAACTGGCCCTAATAGCATAAGCACATAGGGAACACACACGATACAAATATGTAAGTCCGCGGTATTGGTGATAAATTGAGAAAACAGTCCAGAAACACATGTGCTACAAAACACCACTGCTTCCTGCGCTTGTACCCGGACATCAATATGGGATATGATCAGCATGCACATGTACATAGGCTGTACAATGGGTTGGCATACTCTGGATCAGGTGGTCGAGCAGCTGTTGGGGTATAGCCTCCCATTCTTGCACCAGTGCCTGTTGGAGCTCCTGAAGTGTCGTAGGGGCTTGAAGATGTGCAGCGATACTTCGACCGAGAGCATCCCAGAAGTGCTCGATGGGGTTTAGGTTTGGAGAACAGGCATTCCACTCCATTCGCCTGATACCTTCTGTTTCAAGGTACTCCTCCACGATGGCAGCTCGGTGGGACCGTGCATTATCATCCATCAGGAGGAAGGTGGGACCCACTGTGCCCCTGAAAAGGCGGACATACTAGTCCAAAATTATGTCCCAATACACCTGACCTGTTACAGTCAAAGACATATAGGGGTGTACATGCACCAATCATAATCCCACCCCACACCATCACATCACGACCACCATACAGGTTCCTTTCAAGGAGATTAATGGTTTGGTATCTGGTTCCTGGTTCACGCCAGATGAAAACCTGGCGAGAATCACTGATCAGACTATACTTGGACTGGTCCGTGAACATAATCTGGGACCACTGTTCTAATGTCCATGTACTGTGTTCTTAACACCAGGTTTTACAGGCTCTCCTGTGACCAGGGGTCAGTGGAATGCACCTTTTAGGTCTCCAGGCGAATGAACCATGTCTGTTCAGTCGTCTGCAGACTGTGGGTATGAAGACAACTGTTCCAGTGGATGCGGTAAGGTCCCGAGCATGGCTACCTGCAGTATTCCGTGGCCGTCTGCGGGCACCGATGGGGAGAAATCGGTCTTCTTGTGGTGTTTTACACTGTGAATATCCCGTATTGTAGTGCTTGGACACGTTTCCTGTCTGCTGGAATCGTTGCCATAATCTTGAGATCACACTTTGTGGCACACAGAGGGCCTGTGCTATGACCTGCTGTGTTTGAACAGCCTCCAGTCGTCTTAGTATTCTATCTCTCATAACGTCATCAAAATATGTTCTTTGATTCATTTTCAACACACAGTCACCATTAGCACATCTGAAAACGTATGCACACTTACTCGCTGCACCCTACTCTGACATGTACCAACACACCTCTTGTGGACTGCTGCTAGCGCCAGAGTGCGAAGACCACAGGACAAATGCACCGCATGGTGATACCCTGAGGTGATTTAAACCAGTAAACCGCCCACCAGAGCGTTGATTCACCAGGAGCGTTGTTTCACCATGTATCATCATTATCCTTAATTTATGAGCATGAGTGTATTTAGGAGAAATGAGGTAAAGTGACAACTTATATAGATATTACTTTACAAGACATTAACGAGAATCAGTAGTGTTACAGGTTAATGTAACAACAGCAACAGTTTGGTCTGCCATCCCCATTCACATATCTTCAAAAACTCCCCACTACTTATAAAAATTTTAAAAATAACCAAATCACGTAGTCGCCACTTCAGCTGGCTACAAATGACAGAACAGTGCTGAATGAACATATAAATGGGTAGATAAAAGTATTATATCATATACATTGTAAATGAACAAATTGTGCTTTACTTCTGTGTTACATGTTTGCAACTATTATGGATGAAAGAGATGAGTAGCAAAATCGAGGATGTAAAGCAGCTAGGCAGCCGTTGTGACCGAGCGGTTCTAGGCGCTTCAATCCGGAATCGCTTTTACAGTCGCAGGTTCAAATCCTGCCTTGGGCATGGATGTGTGTGTTAGGTTTAAGTAGTTCTAAGTCTAGGGGACTGAGGACCTCAGATGTTAAGTCCCATAGTGCTTAGAGCCATTTGAGCCGTTTTTTTGAAAACAGCTACAAAAAAATTATATTGGTTATGTACTGCAGATAAATTGCAAAAGAATGAACAGATAACCATTTTCTAACAAAGGTAGGAACCACCCCATTAATGAGCTGGCATTACATTTGTTAGTGTCTTTATGAATAGTAAACATAGATCCTATCTTGTCCTAAAAATTTGAACTATGGTTACTATTATTATTTTTATTAGTAGTAGTAGCACTAGTATTGTTGAACCAAAAAAATTACTTCAATATTACATTGACCATAACAACTAGTCGCCATTTGGACATAGCGTAAATTGCACATAAAGTTTTGAAATGTCTCATAATATATTGTAAAGAAGATTACTGTTCTAATTTTCAACAGAATTTTTTTTCAGTTTGTCGATATGGAACCTGTCAATAAAGTTGTTGTTTAGAATAGTGAAGCAAATTTAGGTGTAGGAAATGTCTCTGTGCAAAGTCAGACGACAAATGCAAGCGAACCATGACAGGTCAGATGTTAGCAGAATACCCACGAATTTTACTTAAAGTCAACTGATATTGAGGAAGATATTGTACTGATCGGAAATGTAACATTATTTGCAGTAGATGAAATCACTCACAAGCAACTCCAGTGAACATTATTTAGATAATTGCGAAAGATGCACTTGTATGCATTCTGGAAAATCTATATGTTCGACATTATATGAACACAATCTGTCATGAGGGAACAAATTCTGAAAGATACACAAAGCGCTAGCACTTCATTAATTTCCATGACACAAATAATATTAAAAGGTATTAGTGATCTAAATACGAGCATGCACAGTTTCCACACAGACTTGTATAATGATGTAACAGAGAAATTTGACAATTTGAGCACAGAGTAATGCATAGACCTACACAGAAATTTGGTGAAAGATTCATGCACAGACTTGTCAACTGAATAAAATAAGGCAATCACAAGCTCTCGTCCATAGAACAAGTTCAGAATAAGCTACAAACTGCACAGATCGAAATTACAGAAACCTTGAAGGTTGTGCAAGGCAATATCATGGAATCGCAATTAATTTACAAGAACTTACCGAATCAAGTACAAATACAATAAGGAGAGTTGAAACACTTGTAGCTAGGTCACGAATTCTTGAAAGAATACTGAGAAGGTATTGGCAAAGATATCAAGAAACTAACTGAAATAGCCAAGGTCGTGTTGTTAGATAGTGACACTATGCTTGCACAAAAGTTCGTATAAGGGCATAAAATGTACATGAGTTTCACAGAAGAAGTAATGACACAGAAGCAAAGCAAAATAATTGTTAAAATCGACTCAGATATCAAAACAGCAAAAGAGTGAGTACATACAGAGCTCATGAATGGTAGCAATAGCCCAAATGAGCCGAGTGCAATCAACAATCGTGTCCAAATAGATGTGTCAGGAAGCAGAATGCTTACACACTTTCACCTGTGACTATATAGTGTGGTGCTAAAAGGGAATATCATTTGCAACAACCAATACCACTGAAAATGCCGTCACATGTTGCATATAATAACACACAGGCAGAGATGGTGGCGCAGCCTGCAAACACAGTTGCTTGTTTAACATCTGTTTTATCAGATGAAGGCCTAATTAGGGACAGGCGATATCCAGCATACTCGACTGATATTAAGAAAACAAACTGTGTCGCACTCATAAGAGTGTTCTAGAATGTGCTGCCACACTGGATGTCAGAACGAAAGATCAGATCATAGTAGGCTGTATTCAAGATGACAGTTTGCTTGGTATTATGGACATTACTGAGACTTACCACATATATGAACAATTCGAGCAAGTGTTCTTGACAAATTCAGGTCACTTCCTATACAAGGGAGGTTGAGCTGTGATATTTGAACACTCAACCCTTTAATAATAACCAGGGATGATTGCGGCAGTATTCTGAAAAATATTGTAAAAAAGGCAGTACTGGACAAATCCAATCTCACATGTTGATATATGTGAGATATGCAAGAGTTGCTTCCCGCCATGTATCAGTAGAGAGAGCTATGTTGAGATTTCGAGCGCAATATTCACATATTTTTAAAAATCATGAAATTTATGCTAAATTTCACAAAAACGACTAAAAATTTATCAAACCACCGAATTTTGACAGAATGTGAATTTTAATAAGAACAAAGTTAAATTGATGAACACAAGAACAATCGTGTTTTTCATGCATTTTAACGGTTTGTTTGTCTTTTTCTCAAATATTTTAATCATTTTCAAATATTTTCACCAATAATTTCGAGCATTTCCATCATTGCCCAAACACTCTTCAAATATTTTTTCCAAATATTTGACCGTGAAATCATGAAATATTAATTCATATCCTCATTTCACCTCTCTTTTGCTCGAATGTGATGAAAAACAATGGAAAAAAACACAGTAAGACAACTAATAATTTTTCACTTTCCTCAGTCCTTAATTTCACCACAAATTTTACGTTAAAAAACTTTTTTTACTATAAATGGGTCTCATCAATGTTTTGAAAGAATTAGGAAATTTTAACATTAAATAAATTTTAGTAGAAATATCAAAGATATTATTTGATAAAATGTATGAAAATGATAATTATCACAAACACTCAATACTTGAAAATTATGAAAAAAGTTTTCCAAATTTTAATGGTGATATGCATTTGAAAAATGATAATGATGGCTGGTAAAATAGTTCAGAGATCAAAGAACTTACAATTTGTTCATTTTTAAGTGGCAAATTTAAATATATCAAATATAAACTTAAGAAAAATATTAAAAAACATTAAACGTAAATCTAAAATAATTATAGAATTTTACAATGTCCATATGGCAATCTATCTACTTTACTATCCAAAACATTTATTTTATTATCAAGTAGACTTAATGTTTTTTGACCTCAACAGAACAAATTACATGTTTACTATCTTGAATTAAAGTCATAGTTCTTTATTGTTCAGTGTTATTAAACGAATAATCTTCATAATCCTATAAGCCTATTTTATTTTTTACAATGTATTACATACCACCTAGTGACTCTTTCTCATCTTCATCAACAATTCTATAAGCACACATTTTTTATCTTAAACCCTAAATTTGTACACTTCCTTTTTCCATTAGATTCATCTTTCATTTTAATTAATACTTCCTTATTTCCAGAATGAGATTTTCGCTCTGCAACGGAGTGTGCGCTGATATGAAACTTCCTGGCAGATTAAAACTGTGTGTCGGACCGAGACTCAAACTCGGGACCTTTGCCTTTCGCGGGCAAGTGCTCTACCGACTAAGCAACCCAATCACGACTCTCGCCCTGTCCTCACAGCTTTACTTCTGCCACTACCTCGTCTCCTACCTTAGAAACTTAGCAAATGCTCTCCTGCGAACCTGCAGAACTAGTACTCCTGAACGAAAGGATATTGCGGAGATGTGGCTTAGGCACAGCCTGGGGGATGTTTCCAGAATGAGATTTTCACTCTTCAGGGGAGTGTGCGCTGATATGAAACTTCCTGGCAGATTAAACTGTGTGCCGGACCGAGATTCGAACTCGGTAACTTTGCCTTTCGCGGCAAGTGCTCTACCAACTGAACTACCCAGGCACGACTCAAGCCCCGTCCTCACAGCTTTACTTCTGCCACTACCTCGTCTCCTACCTTAGAAACTTAACAAACGCTCTCCTGCGAACCTGCAGAACTAGTACTCCTGAACGAAAGGATATTGCGGAGACATGGCTTAGCCACAGCCTGGGAGATGTTTCCAGAATGAGATTTTCACTCTGCAGCGGAGTGTGCGCTGATATGAAACTTCCCGGCAGATTAAAAACTGTGTGTCGGACCGAGACTTAAACTCGGGACCTTAGCCTTTTGCGGGCAAGTGCTCTACTGACTGAGCTACCTAAGCACGACTCACGCTCCGTCCTCACAGCTTTACTTCTGCCAGTACTTCGTCTCCTATCTTCCAAACTTCACAGAAGCTCTCCTGCAGAACTGCAGAACTAGCTCTCCTGAAAGAAAGGATATTGCGGAGACATGGCTGTGCCACAGCCTGGGGGATGTTTCCAGAATGAGATTTTGACTCTACAGCGGAGTGTGCGCTGATATGAAACTTCCTGGCAGATTAAACTGTGTGCCGGACCGAGACTCGAACTCTGTAACTTTGCCTTTCGCGGCAAGTGCTCTACCGACTGAGCTACCCAAGCACGACTCACGCCCCATCCTCACACGTTTACTTCTGCCAAAACCTGTTCTGAAGGTTTTCAGGAGAGCTTCTGTTAAGTTTGGAAGGTAGGAGACGATGTACTGGCAGAAGTAAATCTGTGAGGATGGTGCGTGTGTCATGCTTGGGTAGCTCAGCCTGTAGAGCACTTGCCCACGAGAAGCTAAGGTCCCAAGTTCGAGTCTCAGTCCGGTACACAGTTTTAATCTACCAGGAAGTTTCAATACTTTCTTATTTACTTGACAAGTGTTGTTAATGCTATATTTTGCGTCATCACTTGTGTCAAATTTATCAAGAATGTCTTCATATTTTCTGTTTCTTTATTACAAATGTAACTGTCAGTATCTTAATAACAAACGTCAATTTTTTCTCCATATTTTGGTTGACAACATTACAGTTTAAGTTCTACATGAATTCTTTAGATAAATATGGAATGCTCATTCCAACATAAACTGATTTGTTAAACAATTTTTTGCAGTATTCTTTTGAGTTGCAGCAACATTTTCGTTGAGCATTGATTATTTCTCCTATAAAATTGGTTTTTCACAATTTTTGCATCTGATATTTACTTTTTAATCCATTCTGATTTTTATATTTTCCAATTTTTTCCAAATACCAAATTATTCATTAACTTGTAGAAATCTTCCTGAAAACAATTTTTTGCTTTAATTTCTGTAGTTAACTGCATACTTTCTTTGTCACTCAATGCTGTCAATAACTTTTTTCTTCAGCCTCAGGCAAAATAGTATTTTGAGGACCTAGTGTTAAAACTTTATGTTCGTTGTGTGTATTTTTTGGATATTTTAAATCTACATCAAAAATTTTCCATTTTCTGTGTTATAAGGAATTTCACTTAATTTTTACAATCAAAATTACTTTGATCATTCCATTTAAATACGTCATATACCAAGCATCAACTCATAGCCCCCAACACATAAATTATTTTCACTTAAATGCGTTAAATAATTTTATTTCTTACTTCAATCATAATCTTTCAAATATTTATTATTTGCTATGAGAAACCTTTTACAGCACTGAGAAATACTGTCTCTTATACCTTTTTCAATCATTAAGATCACAACATAATCATCTAACAATTTTAACATAAACTTTTTCCATTGAATCCCAACTTCAACCATGCACCACAAAATATCATGGTGGATCTAAATCATATGATATATTTCTAAAATTTTCAGTGGTATAACACAACAAACAAACATCTGTTTTAAGATAAAATTCATGATATCCACATATATTTTTTCTATGAAACTTTTCCCAAATTAATTTTTTTGTTTGCAATTGTCATCACTAAATCACTTTCATTTGATTTATTATAGACTTTTTCTTTTAATTGAAGATAAATTTTCAAATTTTTTCAACTATCCATATAATCATCAGGATTAGCTCCTGTTTCAATTACTAAATTTAGTAAGTCTTCTAGACAAATTTTCTAATTCTTTCATTCGACTTTTTTCTGAAATTTGATTACAGTTTATCAGGGCTTGAAGCCATTAACTTAAATGGATCAATACTTCTGATTTTTTTCATTATTTAGTATTAAATCTATTTTTTTCTAGACATCAAGTTCTTTTATGGAAGAATATAAGAATTACATCTGGATAAAATATGTAAATAAACTGATACAAAACTCGTATGTTTTAGCCGTTAATTTCATTTATTACACAGTGGATTTATATATTTTCCAGTTAAATGATCATGATGAAGAACTTTTTGTTTTTTGT
Source organism: Schistocerca serialis cubense (assembly GCF_023864345.2). Taxonomy (NCBI): domain Eukaryota; kingdom Metazoa; phylum Arthropoda; class Insecta; order Orthoptera; family Acrididae; genus Schistocerca; species Schistocerca serialis. The sequence continues at coordinate 758,652,221 of NC_064641.1, read as the reverse complement.
GAATAATTACACCTATATAATGAACTAGATATTCATTTATTGTGTTTCAGTTATCTTCAGATAGAAATAGTTCCATTTCTTTAGTTTCTAAATATAAATTACCAATTCCTTCAACTTGTTTCTCGATAATTTCATAAATTTTAAGATAATTTGGACCTCATTATAGCAATGGTTTTCTGTAATGTCGTTTATGTATTTAATGCAATAACTAAAAGTACTTGGTTCATGTTTAAGATATTTCATTCTATTTCATTTTTCTGGATCAGTGGACAATTCTCCATTTTTAAAGGTAAATATCCAAAATTAACAAAAACCAATGGAATCCTTATTGCATATTAATAATTTTTGAAAATTACATATGTAACTGTGTTTGAGCTTTTAACGGTTTATTAACTTAACAGTTTGGAATATAACTGTCTAATTTTTCTTTATTATTAAAATGTAATGAACATTATCACAAATAAATTTCCACTCTTAAAGTTTAGAGATCTGAATTGAAATAACTCGAGATAAATGTTTAATACAACAGAAATGCGAGTTACTTTCATCTTTAAAGTATGGTAGATGAATATTCTTATCTTAAATAGATTATTTATTTTCAGTTAGTATGCTTGACACTTTTCTTCAAATGAATAAACAACAACAGATATATTACAGTGAGTCTCAGTTTTTGGAATAGTGTCAATCTCAACTGTAGCTTCAAGTTCTTCAGGTTTTTGATCAATGTCAGGTCCAACATCTTTATAGTTACTAATTCATTCTGGATAGTTACTTACATGCTGCAATGCCAATTTTATTGACCACAAAGAACATTTTCGAACACTACTTTTAACACTAACATAACATTTCTCTTCCTTTATTTTTTCTGGTAATTTGATGTAAGGACACTCACTGCATGGATTATATTTATCTACTGCTAACTTTAATCGAATGATTCGATTTAATCTTCATCCAGATCCTGCAGCTCTAAATTCTGACTGTCATGCTGAAATTTCTTTTTTTTTGCCATTTTCATAACATTACATAAAATATCTTTAATTCGTTATTATATAATAATCTGCTTGTAATTTAAATTCAATCTTTTTCATCTTATAGTACAAAAATTATAAAATTTACTTTTAGTCCATTACGTACTTTTAAATTTTCTTTCACTGTTTCCCTAATTTTTGGTTTTGGTGCTTCCCAAGTTGAAGTTTGGATCAACCTAGTTAAGGTTGATTTCTTAATTTACAGTTTGTAATCTACTTTCAAATTTTTATTAACTAGATACTGAAAGACCGTTATTCTCATTTTTGTTTTCCAAATACATTAGTAGAATATGGAATACTTTCAATTGTTGAGTTTAATCATTATTAAAAATGTCATGAACATTTCTAATCTAAAAATAAGGTAATTGTTCAAAAATATTTTTCTGAATATTTTTCTATTTATTACGATATTTCACTATCAAATCAATTCAATCATATTTTATCAATCTACTATGTCCAGCTACATAACTTCTGTTACAGTAATCACGAAGTTCATCGTTTATAAACTTTTTCAATTTGTTGCATTTTATTTGGTAAAACATTTTATTTGAAATATAACAGATAATAAAAAATTAAAAATTAATTGAATAAAAGATAAATAAAGAGAATCCCAAATTAGTTAAAAGTAATTATATATAAAATAAACATAAATTTAATTGAGTTCAAGAAGAAGGCAGATTCAGAATTAAGACTATGAAATTATTTTTAAATGGTTTGAAGCTGTTTTTTTCACCAGTTTATCATTAATATTTATAAGAGAAAGAAATTTTGTAGGAAATAAAAAATTAGACATGAGAATCTGTTAATAATTATTCAAAAAAATTTAACATCATTCAATCCAGTTTCGAGCTGTGTTCGCATTTCTTATTTGTCATATATTTTGATACACAATTAACACATTTACTTGGACAATTGCATTAGCTTCTGAATTTGACTAAAAACAAAACTTTTAATTTCTTGAAATGTTAAACATTCCTTTACTAACTCTTGTAAACCTGAACTTAATTCTCATAATTCTATACATCTTCTTTTGTTATATCCTCGAATACAGATTCGAAATTGATTTTATATTTTTCTTTAGATGATAGACTAGGATAAAAACAATAAAAATATGTAATTTTTGACATTTAATATAATTTTCTTTTTCATGTTCATTTTTTTCATGATTTTCATAGATAATATCATCTTGGAATGTTCATAATTATAAACACTTCGAAAGTCCTTTGTAATAACATTAAGAAATATATTTTCAACATAGACATAGAATTCTATTATTATTATACAAGTTTTATGAGCCTAGATAAAAAATGTTCTACATATTGTTCTATAACCATCTTTTGTATGCTGTTACAATCATGGTCAATACTCAGCAACTGTGTACCTAGTTTCAACATAGAACTATAAACCCAAACAGTTGCAATTAAATTACTGTTTGATAAATGACCTAGGTTTTGACACCTACTAAAAATGTCTTCATCAGAATGAAATTTTTATAAACCATAAAATTACGTTGCAAAAAAATGGTCGGAATTTGGAGAAGCTATGCTAAGTTTAAAAATAAATGAAACCATTGCAACCTTTTCCACATATGTCTAGCTAGGAACAACATCAGAGATTTCTCCTGACTAGGCCCACAAGGCAAAGACTAGAACTTTTTATTTTATTTTTGACTTGAATGAGCACAGCTACTCTAAATTCAGACCACTGTTTTTTTGCAGTGTAATTTTACAGTTTATGAGAATTTCATTCTGATGAGAACACCCTTCATAGGTGTCAAAATCTAGGTCATGTACCAAACCGGTTGGCTTTATAATGCTAGTTGCAAATTACAAACATTTTACACATTTTAGTTTAGACACAATCTGAAGATTTCTTGCTCACTTCCGATGGTAAAAAAGTTTATAACATAAAATCAACTACAGTAATAGTTAAATGTTCAAGGTTTTATTATTTAACCTTTGGAACAGGAATTAATTCAAATGATTTAATACAACTTATACAAAATATAATAAGGTGTAGCTAACTAAAAATTAATGATATTAAAGCAAAAAAATTTTCTAATAAAAGAAAATTCTTTAGTACATTGATTGAAACCAAGCTACAAATAAACTGGAATCAATAGTAATGTTATGTATATTATATTTTATCAACCAAAGCAATTACTAGTTAAACTTAGGAATGTGGTTCAAAGATATTTGGTTTCCATTGTTTGGACAGAAAAAATGTTGATTATTAATGTTATTGTATATTTCGTTCATTACAGATTTGCAGAGGATCTGAGTGTATTCTCTATGAATATGATTATATACAAAATTAAACCAAATAAATAACACCTAAAATTTATATAAAAAACTACGATTTTACTATCAGATACAAATTTAAAAAATAGAAATCAGTTACAGAACTAGAGATGGTGATGAAATTACACACTATTCTATAACAACTCAGTAAATATCAGTTAATTATATGAACTACACAAGAAGGGCAGAACAAAATAAAGGTCAACAACTTGCAACCATTTTTGAAAAATACGTAAAATTCTGCCAACCGGTTGCATAGGTTTTCTATATACCTTGACCAGGATGAGATTTTCACTCTGCAGTGGAGTGTGCACTAATATGAAACTTCCTGGCAGATTAAAACTGTGTATCGGACTGAGACTCAAACCCGGGGCCTTTGCCTTTTGCGGGCAAGTGCTCTACCGACTGAGCTACCCAAGCACGACTCACGCCCCGTCCTCACAGCTTTACTTCCGCCAGTACCTCACCTCCTACCTTCCAAACTTTACAGAAGCTCTCCTGCAAACCTTGCAGAACTAGCACTCCTGAAAGAAAGGATATTGCGGAGACATGGCTTAGCCACAGCCTGGGGACTGTTTCCAGAATAAGATTTTCACTCTTCAGTGGAGGGTGCGCTGATATGAAACTTCCTGGCAGGTTAAAACTGTGTGCCGGACCGAGACTCGAACTTGGGACCTTTGCCTTTCACGGGCAAGTGCTCTACCGACTGAGCTACCCAAGCACGACTCACGCCCCGTCCTCACCGCTTTACTTCTGCCAGTACCTCGCCTCCTGCCTACCAAACTTTACAGAAGCTCTCCAGCGAACCTTGTAGAACTAGCACTCCTGAAAGAAATGACATTGCAGAAACATGGCTTAGCCACAGCCTGGAGGATGTTTCCAGAATGAGATTTTCACTCTGTTGGCAGGAGAGCTTCTGTAAAGTTTGGAAGGTAGGAGGCGAGGTACTGGCGGAAGTAAACCTGTGAGGACAGGGCTTGAGTCGTGCTTGGTTAACTCAGGTGGTAGAGCACTTGCCCACGAAAGGCAAAGGCCCCGAGTTCGAGTCTCAGTCTGGCACACAGTTTTAATCTGCAAGGAAGTTTCATACCTTGACCAGTTTTCGTCACGTCTACACCGACATACAGACTGGCTCCAATGCTGCACTATGGTTGCATGCTAACAATGTGGAGTGAAGACTGAATTTAAATAATCAATATGCCCATTGTAGTGACAATACGTAAAAAAATTATAAATTGAGCTAAGGAGGGTATGGAGAAGAGAAAAAGTAAATGTATATCAAATATTACAAATTATATTATTGTATATAAGAATTTTGTAAAGTGAATAATGGGTAAAAGTTTTAAAAAAGCTCACATGTGTAGGAGTACTAAAGAAACTTGTTAAGTTTGGGCAAACAATAAAGGGTACTGACCTCCCTCCAGGCCAAGAACCCAATATAGAAATAGTAACATTTGCACTGAGCAGAGAATAGACAGACACTAAACAAGCAAAAAAGTATACCATTACTACTATTGTATTCTGCCATCCAATAAAGCATGGACATGCCAGTCTCCATTAGAGGGGCAGTTTGTCAATCTCTCTCTCTCTCATGACTTATAGGAAGACAATCCTCTCTCTCTCATGATTTATAGGAAGATAATCCTAACAATATTATACAAAACGTGGTATGAAATCAGTGTTATCCGATTAATTTCAATTTTTAATACTCTTTTGTTAACAGTTTTCTATTTATTAATCACTTCTCTTGTTTCAGATGACTCCATGGTAGGATACCTTATCTCTTCGTCTTTTATCTGAAGAAAAGGAGTGTAAGCTTATATCAAAAAATAACCAACACAGGGTTGTAACCTCGGAACAGAAAAATAATTACAATACTCACATTTGCGTATCCTCTCGACAGAAAAAAATCTCGTTTAAGTTCCCAATAGAAAAATGTCTTTCCAATAATAAAATTTCAAGTTTTCGTGTGACCTTCCATTAAAGACTGACTGCACATCGAGATTATTAAGTTTTGACCTCAGCAGCGCTGCATTGTGGCTCTGTGAAATCATCCTGAATAAACTGAAAAATTCTTACCTCACAATGATGCAGCCAGATAATGCTATCTATATACCTGCTCCTATAAAAAAATTTTGGCACAGTCCAGTACAATGCTGGCTACTAGATTTTCATTTGTAGGAAAACAACTGATTTTATTTTGCTTAATCAACATGAGTATGCACAGGAAAAATTCGTAAAATCTTTAAACTCAGATAAACGACTGGCGAAAGTTTTCATCAGACCAAAAGCTATTATTGAAACATTTCTGCAAGGAATTACATGGGACTTTAACATTACACTTAAATCAGATGTGGCAGTTAACATATGCGTGCAGCAACAAAGAACAATAATATTTTTTTACCTTACACTACATCGCTCAGGTACTGCCATCATTCTGCACGACCAGCCCAACACAAGTCAACCACTGAACTGCCCTGTCTGAACTCCAGAACTCAAGTTCTCTGTGCGAGCTACAAAACACAACTACTCTCTATGACCTATTGAACTCGACTTACAGCCAACACTGCTCCGACCTGCGATTCTATTGTAGCATAGATATTCCATATTGCAAGCAGCACATGAGCAATCCATCGAAATTAGATCCGCTCAAGTGTACTAGTCAATTGGACTTGCCATGAGCAACAAATTTCTCTATTGCAAATAGATATAACATATTTAGTTTACTAAGTCTACAGTCACATAGTATATATGACATTATTCATAAATAATATAAGTACAGAACATATTAAGAAATGTCAGAAAGTGCATATGTACTGTAAAAGTCTTTAACATTTTTATACGAATTGAACATATTAAGAAGTGAAATGAAGTGCACATGCACTGTAAAAGTCTTTAGCATTTTTACAAGAACTAGTGAAGCAATGGCAAGATAGCATCATGGCTGTAGCACAGTGGGTTGTACATAGCTGCACTAAAAGTCCATATCTTTTTACAGAAGTACAACACCAAGTGAGACAATCCGAAGTCCTCTTCCATGGAGTATTTATCAGTGTAGCCAAGACACTGAAATGTTGTACTAATGGTGTATGTTATCATTTTGGTAGTACATTAGTTACAGCAAACAGTATGTCCATAATAATACTCTGTCGTTCATGGTGGTGGACAGCTTGATATGCCAACACCATGTTCTTGTAGAATCCATACTCGTACATCAACGTAGAATTAGTGCAAAAACCAAATAGAGTGCTCCATGACCGTGAGGATGGACAGGATAAAGGGATGCCTCAGTAATTGGTCGTAATTAGGTCAGAAGGTGAAGGATACATTGAGTCTTATACTAATCATCATTCAGAAGTACATATTAGTATATCATCATAGTTGAATAACTGTTGGCACTCAGTGGTCTGTTGTTTCATTGTGTATTATGAACCTTTCATTGAGCATTACAAAGCATCATTCAGAAGCACATATTGGTATATCATCTTAATTAAATAGGTGTTGACACTCAGTGGCCTGTTGTTTCATTATGTATTACAAAGCATTCATTTAGCAATACAAAGCAACAATTCAGAAGTACGTATTCGTATATCATCTTAATTAAATAAGTGTTGGCACTCAATGGCCTGTTGTGTCATGATGTATTACAAAGCGCTCATTGATCATTAAAAAGCGTCATTGAGAAGTATATATTGGTATATCATCTTAATTAAATAAGTGTTGGCACTAAGTGGCCTGTTGTTTCATTATGTATTACAAATGAAATAGAAGTCATTCTTCAAAACTAGGATTTATTGCATGTAGCGATAAGCTGCTAGTGAGTACATATGATATTATGCAAGTGACATAAGATATATTTAAAATGTAAGAGATTTGACCTAGTAGTCAAGGTGCTTAGCCTAATAATACATACAGGTAATGGAATCAGTACATCAGACAGAATGGAATGTTGCATTATATTTTGGACTAGCAATATTTTTAGAGTGGTAACATTATTTATTTGTGTACTGGTAATAGATGGGACTAGTAATAATATTGTTGTGTTGGGATTAATATTTAATTGCTGGAGCATGAAAATATTTGCCTTTCATATACTGCTGGAAATAAAGTAATGAAAGTCGTTTGTCATTCATCATGAGTCAGGTGCAGCAAGGTTAGCAAAAACAAGTAGAGTATATATGATCACATTCATGACTCATAGGAACAACTAGGTAAAATGCAGGTACTGGAACAGCCTTAATAACTAAGTGCCTGTAGCATATAACATAAGGACATATTTCAGAAATGATCTTAATATCATGAAAGCTTCTCCTAGAAAAAATACAAAGTGGATTATTGAGCTGAAATAAGAAATGTATTCAAATTATGCTGACAAGCAGTAAACTTCAAATTAACAGGCAATAAAACGTGCACTTATTATACCATATATGTACTCTAGATATCTTTCCCAAAACAGAACTGCAACAAATACTTAAATAACTACATAGCATCTTTTAACTAATAGAAAATATATAAACTTCATCGTTATCATCATCTGCAAAGAAAAACTTCATTATTCATATTACCATATTCTTCATATTTCATCATCATTTATTATCATTTGCAAACAAATAGACACTTCATTATTCATTATTCATATTACCAATTTCTTCATACAACTATTCATCATCATTCATTATTTCATATATTACAGAGTTTCTTACTTCTAGCATATTTCATCACTAAAATAAACATGTGTAAAAATAATTAGTCAAGACTGCTATCATACAGTGTGTATAGTATATTCTTGTTAATGATGTTAATTCCAATCCATTTACTTTTCGTGACAAAGTATTGCACCTTCTTTCTCTCCTTCTGATGGTAAAATATCCATGTAATTTTACAATAAATGCTGTGGTTGCTTAATTTATTTCTTTTACAGGATATTGCTTTCTGAAAATGATGAATATGGATCATTATCTTGCATTTATATCATATACTCATTGAAGGAACTTATGTTTCTAATGATATAACTAAGCATACAGCAAAGCATGACAAAATGTGTTAGGCCAAATCCATAGACAAGAATATTTTCAACTAAAAGAGTATTTACATAATAACATAATGTAGTAGCATAAAAATGTAGAATAGTCATGACAGTGGGATATCATAAGGCGAAATGTCAAGGTCAACTGGTGTTTGTTACATCTTACAGACTACATAGTGCATACAGAGAATATTCTACTCTCTATAGGAATACTCTCATATATACATTATAAAGTGGAAAATGTCTCAGTTCTGTGATTATAGTACATGGATTGACTTGCTAAGTTCAACTTATTGGGACTTTCCCAAGAAAATTATGTCATTTAGAAAATGTGCACAATCTGATATATAACGACAAGAAAAGCGACGTGCTAACTTTACCTTGCCAGGCACTTGCCAAGAAAAATACGATCATCATCAATAAGTGGCCATATAAATGTAAGCGTATCTGGAGAAAATGGCATTACAGTGTGATAAATCATAAAGTATGTTCATTGTATAAAGGGTTTAATATTTGAAATGTGGTGGTTGCCCTTAGATTTTCTGGTTCTTAAAGTTTCAATATGTACTACATTGGGGTGAGGAATGCTGCGAATTCTATATGGATCAGCGTATAGACACTCAAATTTACTGCATCTACTCTTTCCTCTGTTGGATAAATAGTGTGTACGTACTAATATTTTCTGTCCTATGTGAAATTCGTGGTGTTCACAAACCAGTTTTTGCTGTCTTCTGCGGCGCTGTGCAGCACGCTTGATATTTTTGAGCGCAATGTCAAATACTTCATGGTGGCACAGTCTTTGAGATGTAGGAAAAGGTACCAATTCTTTAATTTTGTTAGGTGGTTCAACATTTTTCAAGATAACATTAGGAGATAACACAGTAGATTCATTTGGTATAGAGTTAATTACATCCTGGAACTGGAATATGTGTGTGTTCCAACCAATACGTCTTTTATGGCAATTTGAAGAAGCGTGGTACTTGGATATATAGATCGGAGAAATGTTTCTAGCTTGTAACCCATGTGTCGATGTCGCAGATCGAAGTTGTGGTCCATTGACGGTAAATTACTTTCCATACATGACCCACAAAGGTAGGAAATGTTTTACAAATCCATTTGAAATAGATTTAGCAGTAGCTTTGCGTAGCAGAGTGAAGGTAACAAATTTCGAAGTGAGTCCAACAGCGATAAAGATGTATTAGAAACGTCTATTAGATCTGGGAATCGGTCCAAAAATATCTACTGCGGTCATATGTCTTAATTTAATGGGTACAATAGGATGTAACAGTGCAATATGTGAAGTCATGTCTGATTTAGTTTTCTGGCAGATTTTACACAACGCTAAAACTCGTCGACTACATTTCTCCATGTTGGCAAAATAACAATTCTGATGTTGGGTAAGAAAACACTTTCTGGCTCCATAATGTGCATAGCTTAAATGAGTATACCAAATTAATTTGTTAACCAGTTCGTCAGGAATGCAGAGTAACCAGTTGTTGCTGTCAGGGCGAGAGCGGCGAAACAGAATGTTATTGTGTACAGTATAATTGTTTCTAATGGTGACATTATTCCTATCTTGACAAAGGTATTTAATTTCTTTCCACACCTTGTCTTTGCTCTGTTCTTTCGCTATGTCTCGTAATGACGACGAAATAAAATTTTCAAATGCAACTTGTTGAATATACATGAGGCTGAAATTTGTTTGACAGAAATTGGTTGCGATGTCTTGCTGATTGTTGCTGAGAGAACGGGATAGAGTGTCTGCTGTAATATCTTTTATACTGGAAATGTAAACAATTGTAAAATTAAATTACTGTAAATAAAGTTCCCATCTGCTTAACTTGTCATGTGTACATTTCGCGGAAAGTAAAAACTGTATAGTTCTATGATCTGTGTAAACGGTAGTATGCCTCCCATAAAGAAAATGCCTAAATCTGGTAAACGCCCATGCAACACATCATGTTTCTAGCTCTGCAATAGAAAAACTGCGTTCAGCAGGTGACAGAATGCGACTTGCAAAGGCGATGTTTTTAATTACTGTAGTACCGCCTTCTTCAATTCCCTGAAAAATATGTACACCTAGAGCGGTGTTAAAACTGTCAGTGGCAATGGAAAAATTTCTGGTGGGATCTGGGTGTGATAAAAGTGGTGCATTCAACAAATTCAAACTGTGTTTGACTATCCCAGGAGCAAATAGTGTTTTTGCGAGTCAACTGGTATAATCTAGGGGTGTCTAAAGCAGACTAATGAATAAATTTACGAAAAAAGTTCATCAGTCCTAGAAAGCTGCGTAGTTGTTTCTTGGTCGTTTGAACAGTAATATCAAGTAATGCTTGAAGTTTTTCAGTGTCAGGCGCAATGCCTTCTTCTGATACTACATGCCCAAGAAATTTTATGGAGGTTCTGCCAAAGTACGACTTGCTAAGATTATCTGTGTGTCCTTGTGCATGAAAAGTTTGTAACAGCTGTTCAAGAACCAAATTATGTTGAGACCAGTTAGCTTCTGTGATAAGGATGTCGTCTACCTATGTTGTGATTCTACCTTTAAGTTGTGTTGGAAGTACTGAATTCAGACCATGAATAAATGCTGCTGAAGAAATTGTTAGACCAAACGGCAATTAAATCTAAGGTGGAATAAATAGCAGTACCATGAAATTTCTGTAGAAGTTACTCTAGTGTCTGTGGGTGATCAGTTTCATTAATAATAATGTCATTGACATGACGGGAATCTAGTATGAGGCGAAGTGAGCCATCCTTTTTCATAACAATGTGGAGTAGGTTTATATACAGACTAACTGCCAGTTCAATAATCCCTTGGTCTAGCATAGTTTGTAATTCTTTCTTAACTTGTTCTCTGTGGATATGGAATAGGATAATGTTTGGCTTTAAACGTGTCATGCTGTTTAACTTGAAATTCATACATAAAACTGGGCATAGTACCAGTGTAACTTGTCATGGTCACTACTTGTAAGTTGCGGAAAAAAATGGTGTTATGTGTAAGTTGCGTGAATCTCACTTTGAATAAGAAAATGCTATATGACATAGAAATCAACGTAAAAGATTGGGCCGACACCGACTCTAGCCACATGACAAAAATGGTTCGACTGAAACAGAAAATTAATTAATTTAATCCTAAGAAAAAAAACTCATAAAAGATCATTCATTGTACTATCACTCATAAAAAATGGGATGTAATTACTAGTTAGGTCCAGGCATTGTTCACGTGAATCAAATATTAAAATAATGCGTGAACACTGTTCATAAGAGCAGCTTGCAGCAGCACTCCTGAAAACAACATCTATTCTAAAGAATTTATTTTAAATAAAAGGGTAACACTACTTATTGGGCCTGTGTGCATGGAAACACTATGGATGAGCTAACAAGGAAGCTACAAGGTAAATGGCGTAGGTAATAGAGACGTAACATCGGTACACAGGATAAGATTCCTGGCAAAATTATTTATTCCTTAAAACGTTGATGTAATGCATCTACACAACTGCTGTTGCCTGGTAACTAAGTACAATTTCTTGTGAAACGGGACACGATTCACGACACACTCGTATGTTCATGTGGTTTGTGGAGACACGATTTCGACATACCATGGCCAAGTTTTAACGACATTAAGCCACGCAGCTGCGAACAATTAACATTTTTCAGAAAGCACATTTGAATGGACAAAGTGTGATGGCAGTGGGCCAAAAAACTCTAATATTAAACCATGTGGACAGCTTCCAGCGGACATAAGGTAAATGAGAGAAAGAAAATTCATGAAGAGGCAAAATTATTAAGGTGCAGGAAAGATTAGAACGTATACAGACCCAGTTGCAGGCAGACAAACATTCACACTGAACCGAGGACTCACTTCTTACTTATGCAACACCTTTGTGTTACGTTCCTCTTACAGATCAAAGTCTGTATTAGGAATTAAACTGAAAATCTGCAGAAGCCTTGCATTCCTTACTCCAACAAGGATAAACAATCTTTATAAGATGAGACGTGAGACCAAAAGCTAAAAGCTCCCCTCTCGCTACGAAACAACGCGCCATGCAGTTAAACCAACTCACCGTTCTTCGAAGAGAGCTCGGCTGTAGACCCTCTGCGCACTGGAACCAGACTGACTGTCTCACACACTCCAACGTCTCCCACGTGATTCCATGGCCAGAAAAAGCCAGAGGTGAGGCTTCCACCACCAATCTAACACCGGTAACTTTCACACAAGGAGAGCAAACCTCTTTGCCTACCTGAAAACAACAGGGGTTGGCCATTCTCTACGACTACCGCTGATTCTCTGCAGCAGACGAAACCAGCGTATAGCGACATGAAACACGCCATATTCATTCACTCACGCCTGCCAGAGAGTTTTGTATCACTGGAAAGTAAATAAAATGATAATTAAAGGGGACTACAGGACCGTTTCACCAGGAATGTTGTCAAAAACTTCGGCTTGCTGTAAAAGAATTTTGCGTAGCTCTGCACGTTCATCATATGTATTTGCGTCGCTCTGTTTTACTTTGTCAGAAATTATTTGCATAACGTCACAATCGGCTTCATCCAGTGTATTGTAATTGTGTACATACATATCTTGAACAATGTGGTATGCCAATCTACATTACAAGATATAGAAATGACCTCTGTTCGATTATTTGCCTGTTCTTCTGCTGATAATGCATGCTGAAATTCCAATGCCAGTTTTACCTTTTCATCCTTTAGCATCAAATAGCAACTTTGAAAGTCTAATAATAGCGTCATATTGCACCAAAAAATTCGTACATAAAATAACGTCTGTTGTCAGTAAAGGAACAATCCAAAAATGTGTGTGAAACATATGGCCTGAAATAAAAAAGGATAAGTATGTCTGTAATTTTATGTCTACTCCTTTACCAGATACTGCTCTTACTTTAGTTTTGCCTAGTGGTAATGTATAATAAGTATACATTTCTTGAAAGTCTCTTCATTTATTACTGACGTAGGTGATCCAGAATCGATTACTGCTGAAAATGTGGATGATCCAATTTTTACTTCAATAACAGGGTGGGAAATGTTTTTTTGTAACTGGTTTTTCATGTAAAAGCGTGTCTCGGATATCGTCAAAAGTAATAACATTTTAGTGAACAAAATCTTGTGTGCCAAAAGTATTGTTTATGTTGCTGTATGTCGCTGGAGGAAGTAACCTGTACTGTATCTAATCACGTTTCTTCTGACATACTGTTATTTGCAGGAGGATGCTGTGGCATTTCGACTATTTGTACTGTTCTGTTACTTCATCCTGACGTATTTGTCTGAGAATGATACCGACTGTCTGGTTCATTCATAATAAACTGTGGTTGTGGATGATTCTGCTGCTGATAAAACCTACTGTTATTAAACGTGCGCTGAAAACTTTGCTCATTGCTTTTACGTCTGTCATGATCGTCGCTACTATATGGCACATTGAGATGGGAGTTGAAATAATGCGTTTTCTGTATGTACTGGTTTCCTTGTTACCGAGCGTTATTATTCAGCGGACCCAATGCTGTATGTGCAGGTGGTAAAACATTAAAGCCTGCCTGACCTTGTAAACTACATTGTTGGTTAGGTTGCCAATTGGTTGGTTTTGTTGCTGTTGTGGGGAAAAGCCACGATAGTTGCCAAAATGTGTTTTCAGTTGCTAATAATTTTGAGGATACTGATGATTAAAATTTTGTTTGTTATTAAAATTGTGGTACTTGTCATTTCTGGAGCGTCTATCTCCTTTGCTATTAAAATATCGTGGCTGGTCATAGTTGCCATATACCTGTTGGCGTTGGTTATGTCATGAAAAATTTTTACTGACGGAAGAATAACCTGACTGCTGGACTTACAAAAGCTGTAATAAATCTCTAAAAGCCGAAATGTTTTCTTTCTGTTGTCCAGTTAAGAGCGAAACTCTTAACGATTGTGGTAATTTTGAAATACATAGTTGGATTAATGCTGACTCACTGTATGGTTCGCACAATTATTGGTTTTGGTGTACCATATGTTCAAAAAAATTGCGTGATAGTGGAGCAGTTTGAGTTTTCATAATTTGGTAGGCTAATTAACTGATTTTTAATTCTGCACTGTGTCGTCATCGACCAATAAGCCGACAGAAAAGCATTTTGAAATTCTTCTACCAAGTAACATTGTCTCATGATTGGTCTCATACTAGTTGCCAGTTCGCCTTCCAAAAAACTGCAAATAAATTCTAATTTGTGTGTTACAGGCCAAGTTGGTGGAAATGCAAAAGTACGTTGTTGTATCCAGTCCAAAGGGTGAATCTATGTTCTGTCATTCTTAAATACCTTAAATTTCCTGACTCACAGAAGGTGCTTGTAATCAAAATTATCATCTCTAAATGTCTGACCAAGATCGGGGTTGTATAAGAATCTGTTTGCCTGTGTCTGTTCGGAATCTAGGTCATGTACTCTCTGTAATCTGCCTAAGTTTTATTGAATGTGGGAGTGTGACAAATGTTCAGATTGTAGCATATGCTGTGACATATTAGAGGTTGAAACATTTTTCATTTCTGTCACTTCTTGCTGTAAAGATGACAGTTTTCTATGCAATGTATTGTTGGACGTACCTATCTCACTGATTGTCTGCTGTATGTTTTGGAATTCAGGTGTTTGATTGAATGAAACTGGTGACATATCATCTGATTTGGTGTCTTTGTTATTTTTAATGATGTCAATACACCTGCCCAGTTCATCAGATTTTTCAGTCAGTGATTTTACCTGCTCATCATTTTTGGTGTCACAACATCAATTTATTTTTGCGTTTTATGTGTGGTTTTGTTTAATTTCTTAACATCTGCTTTGATGGTAAAGGGATCCTGTACTAATTCCAGTTGTTCAAGTCTGTTGCTAACTGTCTGAAAGTCTTTTATGTATTTATTTTCCAAGGTCTGAATAGTAGTATCTGTTTTTGTTTTCAGATCGTTAAGTTCATTCTTTAGTTCTTTGTTCGATTGTTTGACTGTGTTAATTTCATCTGATATTGTAGCAATGTTTGTGTCTACATATGTTTTTACTTTCACGAACAATTTGCGCTTGTCTTCCTGTCTCTGTGTAGTAATTGTTTCCATGACTTTTTTCTTTACTTCATTCTGTTCCTGTATGAATTCGCGGTAACGTATTTTGTTGTTTTGTAGGTGGTGATTAAAATGTTCGTCAATTTGGGTGTTCTGTTGTTCAAATTTCTCATCAACTTTTGCATCCAAGGTGGGTGAAAGTTCTGCTGCTACTGCTTTAAGCTCATCGTGTAAACGTATTGTGTTTCCTGAACTCTGTTTAGCGATTGCACTGATTACATTTCTAACAAGGGAACCTCCACATCGCACCCCCCTCAGATTTAGTTATAAGTTGGCACAGTGGATACGCCTTGATAAACTGAACACAGATCAATTGAGAAAACAGGAAGAAGTTGTGTGGAACTGTGAAAAAATAAGCAAAATATACAAACTGAGTAGTCTACGGGTCGCATAGGCAACATCATGGACAATCTGAGCTGAGGAGCGTCGTGGTCCCGTGGTAGTGTGAGCAGCTGTTGAACGAGAGGTCCTTTGTTCAAGTCTTCCCTCGAGTGAAAATTTTATTTTCTTTATTTTTGCATATTTATTATCTGTCTGTTCGTTCATTGACGTCTTTGTTTACTGTAATAAGTGTAGTGTCTGTGTTTAGCGACCGCACCGCAAAACCGTGCAATTAGTAGACGAAAGGACGTGCCTCTCCAATGGGAACCGAAAACATTTGATCGCAAGGTCATAGGTCAACCGATTCCTCCACAGGAAAACACGTATGATATATTCTATACGACTGGTGACAGCATGTGCGTCACATGACAGGAATATGTTGTCGACCCACCTAACTTGTACACTTGGCGAAGGGGTAAAAACATTCTTCTATCTTGCCCGATTTAGGTTTTCTTGTGGATGTGATAATCACTCCCAAAAAAGTGATGAAAACATGAGTTTGTCACATAAACCGAAAATAAAAAATTAAATTTTTCACTCGATGGAAGATTTGAACCAAGGACCTTTCGTTCCGCAGCTGCTCACGTTACCACGAGACCACGGCGCTCCTGCATCCCCAATGTCCTTGACGTTGCCTAGCTTCCCATGAACTACACAGTTTGTATATTTTGCTTATTTTTTCACAGTTCCACACAACTTCTTCTTGTTTTCTCAATTGATCTGTTTTTCAGTTTCTCAAGGCCTATCCACTGTGCCAACTTATAACTAAATCTGAGGGGGGTGCGATGGGGAGGTTCCCTTGTAAGTAATTTTGTTTTAGCTTCATGTGCATTGCGTATCTCTTGTGCAATCGATCTAATTTCCTCACTGCTGTTCCTGCACAAGCCTTAATTCCCTCATGTAATTGTTCTTTAGTTTCCTTACATTGCATGGCAATGTCTGTAATCTCATCATTAATCTGTTTGAAGTTTTCATTAGTTTGTTTGATCGACCTGTCGTGCTTTTCATTCGACTTTTTGAAATTTTCATTAAGTTGTTTGTTCGATTCATTAAGTTGTAGAAATATTGCCATAATTTGATCAATGTTAAATTTAGCTGCTCTGTTTCCTGTGCTGTGTGATAGTGTATCTGCATTTGATATGTGTTCTGTAACCATTTGGTCATTGTCTGATTCATGAAAAGCTTTGCTGATCAGTTGTGCACTGTTGGTCACTACATCGGAATTAAATAAACCTGACATATTTTGAGTCTTGTAGCAATTAGCATATGTGCACAGCAACAAAGAACAATAACATTTTTTTTACCATATACTACATCGCTCAGGCACTGCCATCGTTCTGCATGACCAGCCCAACACAAGTCAACTGCTGGACTGCCCTGTACGAACTCCCGAACTCAAGTGCTCTGTGTGAGCTACAAAACACGACTGCTCCCTCTGAGCTACTAAACTCGACTTACTGCAGCACTGTTCTGACCTGCGATTCTATTGTAGCATAGATATTCCATATCGCAGGCAGCGAGCGAGCAATCCATCGAAATTACATCCGCTCAAGTGCGCTAGTGAATAGTAATGAACGCCTAATGAACCCCTTACAGTGTTTATTACAACTTTGGAGTGAGTTTAATTTAGTAAGAGGAAAGATATATGTCTATTACGATTCCTACTACGAAAATTATATCATAAAGATGATGCCTCACCAATATGATACTGTCAGATGAAATTTATTTATCTAGTAAGAGGAAGGCCACAGAAGAATGTTCTGGAGTTGCTACTATCAAGAACAAATCATGTTAAGCGATAATTTCTGCATACATTACTTTACAAGATACTGATTAGAATTGGTAGTGTTACAGGTGATTATAACAATAGCAGCTGTCTGTTCTGCTGCCTCCCCCACATATCTCCAAAGACTTACAGTTATTTATAATTTCTTTTTAAGAATGACTAAATCACATCGCCGTCATTTGTGTAGGTGTCGTCCCCTTGTAAGACTGTTGTTTGTTCTGGCAGCAGAGAAAAATTTCCAAGTGAGAGTGTTTGTGTTAAAAATAATCTTTCTCTGTGGGAAACAGAATGAAGAGATTTTGATGAAGATACAAAATAGCTGGAAAATTTGTGTTTTGACGAAAGGATGGATGGCAGTAAAACCCAGACAAATTTTCCAAAGAAAGACAAATTCAGTTACAGTCATATCAATGAATATTAAAAGATGTACCTGAAGAAATGTACAGGATTATAATGGTGATGATGGAATTATAATACATAAAGACTTAGAGAAAATTGACAAACTGTTGAAGAACCTCAGATTCACCGTCATTCATGAAGATCGAAAGAAAGGGCATTAACGATATGTCAAACGAACTCTGAGCTAAACAGATGATTCTAATAATTATTGCCTTTTCTGTAACGACAAAGAAGATGAAGGAGATGACACTATGCATCTAACTGTGCATTGTGACGCTTATTATGCACTGTTAGGCTTCGCTAGTACTTGGGTGGGTCACTTTCCATGTCTGCCGAGTGCTGTTGGCAAGTAGGGAACAGTCAACCCTTGTGAGGCCTATTTAGGAGGTACTTGATTGGAGAAGTAGCGGTATCGATCATGAAAACTGAGAATGCCCAGGAGAGTGGTGTGCTGACCACATGCCTCTCTGTATCTGCATCCAGTAATGCCTAAGAGCTGAGGATGAAACAGTGGCTGGCCGGTACCATTGGGTCTTCAAGATCTGTTAAGATGGTGTTTTTTTCTTTTTTATGCTGATTATTCACAAAGAGACATGAAGAGTACAAGTGCATACAATATGCTTTATAAAATTTCTCCCATTATTTCGTGTATCAAGAAACAATATATAAAACCTACTTCATCAACTTATGCAGAATATATTTCAGCAACAGGATGCACCAAAGAAATAATCTCATCAAAACTCTAGTACCAGAGCTACAGGGTGTTTCAAAAATGACAGGTATATTTGAAACGGCAATAAAAACTAAACGAGCAGCGATAGAAATACACTGTTTGTTGCAATATGCTTGGGACAACAGTACATTTTCAGGCAGACAAACTTTCGAAATTACAGTAGTTACAATTTTCAACAACAGATGGCGCTGCGGTCTGGGAAACTCTATAGTACGATATTTTCCACATATCCACCATGCGTAGCAATAATATGGCGTAGTCTCGAAATGAAATGACCCGAAACCTTTGACAACGTGTCTGGCGGAATGGCTTCACATGCAGATGAGATGTACTGCTTCAGCTGTTCAATTGTTTCTGGATTCTGGCGGTACACCTGGTCTTTCAAGTGTCCCCACAGAAAGAAGTCACAGGTGTTCATGTCTGGCGAATAGGGAGGTCAATCCACGCCGCCTCCTGTATGTTTCGGATAGCCCAAAGCAATCACACAATCATTGAAATATTCATTCAGGAAATTAAAGACGTCGGCCGTGCGATGTGGCCAGGCACCATCTTGCATAAACCACGAGGTGCTCGCAGTGTCGTCTAAGGCAGTTTGTACCGCGACAAATTCACGAAGAATGTCCAGATAGCGTGATGCAGTAATCGTTTCGGATCTGAAAAATGGGCCAATGATTCCTTTGGAAGAAATGGCGGCCCAGACCAGTACTTTTTGAGGATGCAGGGACGATGGGACTGCAACATGGGGCTTTTCGGTTCCCCATATGCGCCAGTTCTGTTTATTGACGAAGCCGTCCAGGTAAAAATAAGCTTCGTCAATAAACCAAATGCTGCCCACATGCATATCGCCATCATCAATCCTGTGCACTATATCGTTAGCGAATGTCTCTCGTGCAGCAATGGTAGCGGCGCTGAGGAGTTGCCGCATTTGAATTTTGTATGGATAGAGGTGTAAACTCTGGCGCATGAGACGATACGTGGACGTTGGCGTCATTTGGACCGCAGCTGCAACATGGCGAACGGAAACCCGAGGCCGCTGTTGGATCACCTGCTGCACTAGCTGCGCGTTGCCCTCTGTGGTTGCCGTACACGGTCGCCCTACCTTTCCAGCATGTTCATCCGTCGCGTTCCCAGTCCGTTGAAATTTTTCAAACAGATCCTTTATTGTATCGCTTTTCGGTCCTTTGGTTACATTAAACCTCCGTTGAAAACTTCGTCTTGCTGCAACAACACTGTGTTCTAGGCGGTGGAATTCCAACACCAGAAAAATCCTCTGTTCTAAGGAATAAACCATGTTGTCTACAGCACACTTGCACATTGTGAACAGCACACGCTTACAGCAGAAAGACGACGTACAGAATGGCGCACCCACAGACTGCGTTGTCTTCTATATGTTTCACATCACTTACAGCGCCATCTGTTGTTGAAAATTGTAACTACTGTAATTTCGAAAGTTTGTCCGCCTGAAAATGTACTGTTGTCCCTAGCATATTGCAACAAATGGTGTATTTCTATCGCTGCTCGTTTAAATTTTATTGCCGTTTCAAATATACTGGTCATTTTCGAAACACCCTGTATCTAGAAGATTAGTGAAGACCATTCTTCACGTAGACAATCAAACTACCACACAAATGTTAGGTGAAGGAAACATACAGATGTTAGATTAGATTAGATTAATTCTAGTTCCATGGATCATGAATACGATATTTCGTAATGATGTGGATCGAGTCGAATTTTCTAATACATGACATAATTAGGTTAATTTAACAACATACTTAAGTTAATACAACAACTTTATTTTTTGTGTTTTTTGTTTTTCTTTATTTTTTATTTTTATTTTTTTTATTTTTTAAATATTTTTTTTCTTTATTTATATCTAAAAATTCCTCTATGGAGTAGGAGTTGTCATTCAGAAATTATTTTAATTTCTTCTTAAATACTTGTTGGTTATCTGTCAGACTTTTGATACTATTTGGTAAGTGACCAAAGACTTTAGTGCCAGTATAATTCACCCCTTTCTGTGTCAAAGTTACATTTAATCTTGAATAGTGAAGATCATCCTTTCTCCTAGTATTGTAGTTATGCACACTGCTATTACTTTTGAATTGGGTTTGGTTGTTAATAACAAATTTCATAAGAGAGTATATATACTGAGAAGCTACTATGAATATCCCTAGATCCTTAAATAAATGTCTGCAGGATGATCTTGGGTGGACTCCAGCTATTATTCTGATTACACGCTTTTGTGCAATAAATACTTTATTCCTCAGTGATGAATTCCCCCAAAATATGATGCCATATGAAAGCAATGAGTGAAAATAGGCGTAGTAAGCTAATTTACTAAGATGTTTATCACCAAAATTTGCAATGACCCTTATTGCATAAGTAGCTGAACTCAAACGTTTCAGCAAACCATCAATGTGTTTCTTCCGATTTAATCTCTCATCAATGGACACACCTAAAAATTTGGAATATTCTACCTTAGCTATATGCTTCTGATTAAGGTCTATATTTATTAATGGCGTCATACCATTCCCTGTACGGAACTGTATGTACAAAATTCTATTATGTTAGTAACAACACAGAGAAGATCTGTGAGGTGAAGTAGTGTACTGCAAAAGGACAGTTGACAAACATACTCACCAATGCAGAATTGGTTTCTTTTGCAGATGACACTTCTATTGTAGGAAATTCAAGTTAATATACATCAACAGAAGAAATGGTAAACAAGATTCTTAAAAGTACCGTTGACTGATTTGCTGTGAGTGATCTAACATCAACTTTAAAAAGGCACAACATATTCAGTTCTGCACATCTAGGGACTACACCAATAATAAATGTAACTCATGGTGAGGAAATAAGAAATTGGGTGGAAACATTAAAATTCTTAGATGACGAAATTGATTAAAATTTAACATCTTTAATTCCTAAAACAACTTAATTCAGTCACATTTACACTTACAAGCATTTCGAATCTTGGAGGGAGAAAATCAGTTAGCTGATATATTTTGCATTTTTTTATTCTATAATGTCGTATGAAATAATACACTGCAGTACCTCACCTTTGAGAAAGAACGTCTTCATTTCTCAAAAACATGCTGTAAGAATAATATGTAGTGTTCGTCCACCATCATCTTGCAGAAACCTGTTCAAGGAGTTGGGCATTCTGACTACTGCTTCACAATTTATTTATTCCCATATGAAGTTTGTTATAATTAATTCTGTGTAGTTCAAAAATAATAATGATGTACATAATTACAATACCAAAAGTAAAAATGATATCCATTACTTCACATTATAGTTGTCTTTAGCACATTGATAACTTGCCCAGTAATATAAAATTTCTGATCACTTTCTTAAAATATGAAAACAAACTGCTAAAGTTTCTCATTGACAACTGCTTTTATTCTATATCATATAGAACAATTTCTATTATTGTAATGTGCAAAAGGTTGTGGGTAGGAATTACTAACTCATATGTTTATATTTAATATCAATAATAATAAATCAGATAAAACCTTGCAAATGTTCAGTGTGTGTCCATATTTACAGGTGAATGTAAAACAAGTTTCAAATCAAAAATTTTTCGGGCGTTGTCAACACCATTGACACACTTGGAGAAATACCTGCACACTTTGCTGTCTTGAAAATAAAAGGAAAAGTAATAATGCTAGTAGTAATATAATGAGAAAAAATAAAAGGGAAAAGCAGAAATAAAAGAATATACTGGGAGCAAAGAAAAAATTTTGTACGTTTGTATCCTCTTTTATTGTAATTTAAGTGCATTTTTATCCCTCTACGACCCTACCATAGTGTACACATTTTGAAACTTGTTCTTTGATCATGATCTTCGACTTTTGCTTGCAGCTTGACTGATCAACACTTGTGTGTTAACCTGCCAGCTTTTATGCCAAAGCAGTAGTGCTGTGGAATTACTGGTTACATTTTTTTAGATATTTCAAATATTTTCTGTTTGTTTGACCTGGTGTTATGGCATTAATTATCATTTTCAAACTATCTCATGTCAGCAATGTCATATACTATTCTGGTTAAAAAGCATATATGACATGTGAAGTGTCACAATAGATACTCTTTGTAACTACATTTAATTTTTCTGATTAATAATTCTCATGAAAATGTAATTTGCGTTGACATTCACAGCTTTTATTTTGCTTCGATTTTTGTGCTAGCACTGTGAAGATGGTCTGTGATCACAACCAGTAGCGGATAAATATATTGTAAGACAGCAAAATATGTGTCATGCATTTCTCCAGATCATTTCACATCATTACCATTTATCATGCAAATTATTCTTGGGACACGAATCTAGCTAACTAACTAATTTCAAAGTCTGACAACTTTAGGACGGCTATTATGCAAACAATTGCCACAACTTCGTTTTAAAAGTATGTTAGGTAAGAACTGATTACTGAGTAACTAAACATGTAAAACTTATGACTTAGATTTACTGAAAAGAACATTGAAAGTGTTGAAGAACTGGTAAAATACAAATTTCCTGTATGTTTTCTTAAAGTCTGCATTCAGAACAAAAACTAGACAGCAAGTTATCTGAGAGTATGAATAAAACATGTCTGCGTTGTACAAAGTTGATAGTAAAATAACTTATATAGTTTAATCACTGTGTATATTATATTCGAAATAAAGTGAAGAATGAAAATCAAATACGCAACAGTTTATGGATACAGGATCTAAGAATAAAAATGGTTAACACGGATAACATGAATAACGATATATGAGTCGTAAGAACAATCTAAAAACAATAACAACAAAGAGAAGCACTTAAATATGTCTCAAGGAAATATTGTTTAACATGCAAGATAGATGTGATACTTGTTCTTATGCAAGATTTAATGAAGTCTTACTAGTTGTTATCTTTGTTTTTCAGTTTCATAAATTTTTGTAAATTCTTGTTTACATTCCAATGTATGTTGAAAGTGTTGTAGAAGTGGTAAAGGATGGTGTTTGCTACACATTTTTTAAAGGCTGGCAACCAGAACAAAAAAATTAATGTGAATTTTCTGAACATGTATATAAAATGTATCTATGGTGTGTGTTGTATGAAGTTGGTAATAAATTAACTTATATAGTTTAATCAGTGTGTATCTTACAGTTCTCAAAAAAAAGAGAACACTGTAAAGCAAAGACACAACAATGCATAACATGTTAGATTTAACAAATAAATTAATCTTTCATATTGTAAAGTGTTTATTAATAGTTCAATCAAAGATGGTTCTCTCTTCTTGCAATATAAAAAGTTGCAGAGCCTTCCAGTTTCTGTCGTTTTAGCCTTCAAATTTAGTTTTTTTATTCTATTTGAGATAAAGAAAATAATGGAATCAGTCACCAATAATTGAAATTTATATTCTAAGATTCAACTTCAAAAATTTCTTCCTGATCTACAGTTTATGTATTTCCAGAACATTTACTAGTAGAATTCTTAGATGCGCAGTTATTGAATTACATGTAAAAATTTTATGTTGTCAAAAGACAACTACTTCCTTTGATATTCAGACCGTAATCAAACCATTTCATGACTTAATTACATAGTACAGTTACAATGTTTTTACTTTTTGTTTGATTATTACACTAAAAAGCAATAATGCTCCGCACAGTGCAACACCCATCTTCTCATTGTTGGTTGCTATTGGCTAATACGCTGTGATCACGGTCACACCAAAATTCTAAGTATGTTGAGAAATATTATTCTGTGTTGGCTAGATCCTCTTAACTTCAAATGGAACAGAGAACAAAATAATTTTGATTGAATAAATTGTCAAATATCTGATGTACCTAAATTGAAATATAAATATTTAAATGATTCTTTCAGGGAGTAAAAACAATAGTGTTATAGCAGCATTTGTAACATTGCAGCTTCACATTCCTATTCATAGGTAATAATTTCAGATTACATTCCTATAGATATTAATAGTCAAAATCTTGTGTAAAATATATTTATTAAAGCTCCAGCCACTTTGAAAAAAATTCCAGTATACAGTGATATGTGCCAAAACTTAACTAACTCCTCCCGAACAGGCCATGAAGGCCCAACGATACCCACCGGCCGCCATGTCATCCTTAGACCATAGGCGTCACTGGATGCAGATATGGAGGATTATGTTGGCAGTACACCGCTCTCCTGGCCATATGTCAGTTTCCAAGACCAGAGCTGCTACTTCTTAATCTAGTAGCTCCTCAGTTTGCCTCACAAGGGCTGAGTGCAAACCTGCTTGCCAACAGCACTCGGCAGACCGGATGGTCACCCATCCAGGTACAAGCCCAACCCAACAGCGCTTAACTTCTGTAATCTGAGAGGAACCGGTGTTGCCACTGCTGCGAGGCCAACACTTAACTAAGGAGGAGCAAAAGCAAAGACATTAGGAATGCTGCACATCCAAATTAAAATAAACAGAATCCAGCACATGTAACTTATGTTATTAAAGCATGACTTAGAAGGAAATAGACGCTGCACAAGTGTAAAAGAAGAATTTAACAAAAATGTTTTAACTGAAAGAGAAAAACTACTGTTACACAAGTAACATAGTGTGAAAAGTAAGAACCAATTTTTCAAGATATGTTCTTGTTCTGTGACAGTACACTAAACGTTGTTGACAATGGACAAGATATGACGATATGATCACAGAGAAGGATTATAAATACAAGTTGGAGATTTTGACAGAAGAAAACAAAACCTTTGGTTATATTTTTATGCAAAATACCTTAAAAGATATGTCTGAAGGAAAAATTCGGTGGAAAGGCAGAAAGAACATGGCGCTGCGTAGCGGATCTAAAGGATCTACGAATTACGAAACGAAAGACAGACGCAGCGATCAAAATGCAGTCGAAAAAAACTTTATTCGCACAGCCAAAGTGAGCGCGCATGGGAAGAGTAGGTTAACTACCAAACAGATGAAGTCAGCCTTCCCCCTAACAACGTCAACACTTGCTTCTCTACAATCGTTGAGAGTGTCATCCATTCTGTTTTCTATGAAGGGTATCACTTGAAATGAATTACGGAACAACATGAAGTTCTGTTCCCTTCTGTGTCATCCAGTGGTAATCGACATTTATACAAAGGAAGTGAATAAAAGAAAGCAATAAATTAATCTTAAAGCCTGCACTGGGCTTGAATAAGCACATAAATAGGTTAAACAACTTTCATTAAAAATACAGTTCTTTAACAATGAATAATTCAGCTTTATTGGTGGAAAAATATAGTTTCTTATATGATCGGACATTCAGAAGGAAAACTTAGGAAAAAATAAAAGTACGTTACGTTCAGTCTTACAAAGGTTGTTTGACATGTAGGTTTTGTATGGCCTATTAATTTTTCGGTCAAACTAAAGCTAAAGTTTTTAAATGTTTGGTCGACAATTTTGTAGTCTTTCAGTTCTCAGCAGTGTCGAATATTTACCTTAACCTTCATCAAGAACAGTCGTTCTAAAGTTTGCTTTGGGCATTAAGAAACTCCATATCATTACTTATTCCTTAATAATGTACATACTGATTTTGTGAATCACGTTTCGTGGCTTATAACCTCACTTTCGATGTTCAGTAAAGGGTGCAGGGAAGAGACATTATGCTGACGTATCCTCTAGTTCCCTTCCATGTTGGAGCTCGAAATAAACGGATCTACTAAGCAATACACTTCTTTTGGGATATACAGCAGTAGACAATACATTATCACGAATACTTTTATGAGGAAAACACAAATTTGTTATTGCTGAATTTCTTTAAAAAAAAATGTTTAGCTCAATACCTTTTACGCTGCTGATGTGGCAAATAATATCTTTGGCGTGCGAGAAACCATTTTGTTGATGCAACCTTGATCTCTTCCGGTTCTTCCTGTCATTGTGCGGCTTTGATAGTAAGTTGTCGTTAAGAATTTGTTGGTTTTTGTTGGATTTAATTGCCGTGTTTTGCTGTAAATGTGCTTCAGATACTTATATTTGTTTCTTTTTCTTTAGCAACCGCCGGGTTCCCAAGTTACTGAAGAAAAACCTAAAAAAAACTGATTTATAGCAACTGCTAACGGACGTGCTGTAGTAAGCTAAAATGTAAGTTACAATTTGGAAGTATGGCATTAGCCGCCTACCAGCTCAGTTCAAGAGAGGAACGTTATGAATGAGATGTTTTCACTGTGTAGCCGTAATGGTGGAGCTCTAGGAAACATGATCGAAGAGGCACATTGATTACCTCGAAATTCGTTTGGTTATGCTATGAATCTAATAAGGTTATAGAAAACAAAAAATATCCCTTGCTGTAACTATTGTTATTATCACAGTTTTAGTTTTGCAGAAAGTGTTTATACTGGAGTTCTATGTCTTGCTGTTTGAGGTATGAGGAAACTTCAGTTGACTACATCGTCGCCATTTATGATTGGCATAGCTCAGGTTATAGTCTTGGCTACGTCATACTTCCCGTAACTCTTTACCAATAAAGTTCATAAATTTGATGCGTGGATTTGCGGCCATTACTAAACTCGAACCTTCTATTTTACGTCACGGGAGAAAGCTGTAATTAATGAATGGCTGTTCGTAAACCACGCCAGATGAGTTGCGAGGAAGTTGCATAGTTTGCTTATTAGTTCGGTTGAAAGCAAATAAATAAAAACGTTTTCTTTTGGTGAAACATAATTTCACACTGTAAAATCGCAAGAGAATATCAATGCCGTTAGAAATCGGTGCAGTGTTAACATTGTTGCGTATGTTAGTAATAAACTTAACTGCTAAGAAGGCCTCATTTAGCTCATTGTGTACGTCACCAGTCATTACCGATATTACATTCCTTGTTCGTGGGAGCAGTGTATAAGATTATTGAACAAGTTACTTTGTTGTAAGTTGTGGCAATAGATGTACTACATATGCTTTGGCAGTTAGAAATGTTTGCTACTCCTTTGGTGAATTGAGACAGACCTTTCTTGATCAGTAAAAAATTACATTTGTTCTAAAGTTACTAGCTTGACTTCTTAGCGTGTTCACCCCCCCCCCCCCCCCTCGACACATCGTTACTGGTAACTATTATGAGGCCTGGAAATTGCTGTAAAATACACAGTAACATGACATTATTGTCTGGTACTTATATGTAGCCCATTTCTTGATACATAGGCATGTCATGTGCTATTACAACTTTTGGTAAAACTAAATCCTGATTTCCAGTTTAACTATCCCAGTATCTGTACTAAATACAACAATACCTGTAATGTGTCCTCTGCTTTACACCCAAAATAGACGTTGAGTGCCCATGTTTTAGAACATTTCTTGTGGGGGAAATGGGCATGGAGAATGTCTGTATAGGTGTGACATAGCACGTTCACTAAAAGTACATGTTGCTTAATCTGGATGTAGTTGCTCACTTCTTAACTTAATTCACTTATGAACTCAGTCTGTTGTACGCATGTAAACCAGCAAGTGGTACATGTTCATTTGTAATATTATGCAAGTAGTACAACTTGGCACTTTGTATGAGGATTGTTGGAAATGAGGATCGACAGCTCCTGCTTTGTGAGGCGAACAGATGTAAAACATTTACATGAGTTCCTATGAAATCTGAGCCAGTACTTCGAACTGACAATTGATTAATCGATTTTAGGTAAGGTTTTCACTGCACCAAAACAAATGAACTGCCCTTGAGCAAGCAATTGGTTTGATTACTTCTGAAGTGTTACACAGGTTTTGGAAGTCTTAAACCGTACATTTGGTTGATGATTCTGAACATTATTGTAACACTGTAAATTTGGTTAGTTAATCAGGAATGTAACCTCCAATGCTGAATCAGGCGTAACAGCAAGTCATATAGCTCTGGCTAAAAGTATTGAGCCTCGTGATACCACTTATCAACTTTGGCACAGTGTCTAATCAAAGTAATGGACTAAAACCATTCATGAAAATAGTGTTTGCCCTGGTAGCTGAGTGGTCAGCGCAACGGACTGTCGTGCCAAAGGGTCCTGGTACGATTCCTGGCTGGGTCGGAGATTTTCTCCACTCCGGGACTGGGTGTTTTGTAATCTCATCCTCAACAACACGCAAGTCGCCAAAGTGGCATCAACTCAAAATACTTGCACCAAACAAACGGTGTACCTGATGGGAGGCCCTATCCACACTACGTTTCCAATAAAACAGTGTGTGTGAAATATGCGTTATGACAGTTATAGTTATTTCCATGGACGATAAATAGTTTGGACAAGAAGAGAATAGAAGCTTTCGAAATGTGGTGCTACAGAAGAATGCTGAAGATTAGATGGGTAGATCACATAACTAATTAGGAAGTATTGAATAGGATTGGGAGAAGAGAAGTTTGTGGCACAACTTGACCAGAAGAAGGGATCGGTTGGTAGGACATGTTCTGAGGCATCAAGGGATCACCAATTTAGTATTGGAGGGCGGTGTGGAGGGTAAAAATTGTAGATGGAGACCAAGAGATGAATACACTAAGCAGATTCAGAAGGATGTAGGTTGCAGTAGGTACTGGGAGATAAAAAAGCTTGCACAGGATAGAGTAGCATGGAGAGCTGCATCAAACCACTCTCAGGACTGAAGACCACAACAACAACAGTTATTTCCATGGCAAAACATTTGTTCGATTTGTCAACTCTTAACCATATTTTCAGTGCCAACCAGTCTCTACCAGACCTTGGGCTATACTAGGGAGACCTGCATGTTGCCAGAACCTGCATTCTGAAAAATGAAGCAAAATAAATATGCCGATATCAGTAGGTTCTACCAGCTTCCAGCCTTGCAGTGAGATGCGTGAAAGTGAACTGTGTGTGTCAGCATAGGTGCATTCACTAACACTTGCAGTACCAGTGCATTTTCAGGAACTTGTATTGCCAAAGAGGGGGGGGGGGGGGGATACTTTATACCCTCCCTAAAATGAATTTTTAAAAGACATAATTTATTGATTGTTTTTACTTACATTAACAACATGTTTATTAAAGGAGTATTAATTTGCAGGTAGGGTATGGAACCTAACTGTATCATATAGCACACTAAATACCATCTCACTTTCAGTAATGCGTGCTATAATGGGGGATGTACTTTATGACCACCACAAAAAATATAAATGCACATTTTGTTGGTTATGTTGACTTTTACTTCCAAAATGTTTTAAAGGGGGTACAAATGTATAAGTAGGTCCTAGAGTTGAAAATGTGATACTCATTGTGAAGTCACATCTCTGCTACTAAGACTTACATTTTTGGATTAAGTTAACTGAAAAATTGAAAATGTTTGTGGACTCTGGTAGAAGAATTCATTAAACAATAATTTTTTCCAAAATTTTAAAATATTATGTCCCTGACAAGATAAAAATATTTTTAAAAAATGGGCACAAGATATCTCCCCCCCCCCCCCCCCCCCCCCCAGTGTTGTAGGAGTTAATAGCCATGAAAATGACGTCCGAGTGTAACAATTAAAACATTGAGTGTTGGTAGTTTACCAGAGGTACTAAGGGTTTCGAAAAGTTAAGATGTCCAATATTCCGTTTGAGTTTAAGGTATTCCTTAAAAGTTTCTCTTAGCTTTCCTAGAATTGTAAACAGCGATTATTGCAAACAATAGGGGGAAAAAAAACTAGGTGTAGATGTGAAATTCCGAACGTTTGGAAGCTAATCACAATTCTTACATCAAAACTAATAGTATATTGTGAACAGAAAGACCTAGTTTTCAGATAGTTTCTGGTGTTTTGTTGTCTTGCTGCAAGATGAACAGGGATATAATAAAGGCTGTGCTTGTCATTAACAGTGTGTTTAAATCTGATTTTGTTTTTATGAGGATTTGCTGAAAAGTAATGCCTCCAAATTTTTTTGTGAAAGCTCTTAAAGCTTTGTTAATAAAATATTACTTTTCAGCATGCCTTTGTATATCCCTTAGATCATTAGTAGTTTTATTGTAACAGTGCAACTACATCAAACTATTCACACTGGTAGGTATGGCAGGGCTGTTTTGTGGCATAGCAATAACATTTGTCCATTGCATAAATGTAGAGAATGATGTCATTTGTTGTTAATGATTTAAACAGTGCATGCCAAGGGAAACAAAAAATTGTATGCCAAAACATTCTGCTCTTGTTACATTACTACATGATACATCCTGCATTGCAGGTTGTTCATGACGTTGTTGGTAGAGTGCGCTGGCCTTCCCAGTAGCGGTAGCTTGTGCCTGCCTGGTATTGCATTCGGGAGCCAATCTGCCATTCACCATTAGATGTCAGTGGCATCGTTTTAACAGTGATGTGTGGCCCTAATTCATTTAGTTAACCAGTCTGTACAAAGGATGTGCAAATTATATACCTCAAACCTTCTTCGCAAAGCAATCTTATCTATTATTGAAAACCACATCAAAAGCTCTGCAGAAGTTCCTGAGATTCGCACGAACATTTGAACAGAAACTGTGGTGGGGGACTTCAATTTGTATATTGATATAATACAAATGAAACACGGCTGATTCTGCGGTCATGGAGAATGTAGCCCTTTCATACTTAAGGGGTTTGTATAATTTCAAAAAAATGCAATGAAAGTGATTGTGTGCCCGTTTATTCAGGACTGACAGTATAAGCAGTAAGAATGGTTCCAGCAAGTAAATTAATGTTAATAGTTTGCAGACAATTTTTTTTTTTAGGGGAATGGGGATTTGGAGTAGTATACTGGGTTGAGAGACACCATAAGTCTGCTGTGACCTGTGACGTAGTTGTGATGTGTGGTGTGATATCGAGATATGGTGTGCTTGTTTTGGAATGGAATTGAAATCTTCTTGTAGAGGACACAGTGATGAAGAGATGGTATGCTCTATAAGAGTTTTAATTATGTGGTAGCAATGTTTGTGAGCTATGTTGTTGTCATTTATTGTGCTAAATCGTCATGGTGTGGAGTGTACGAAATTACCAGGTGACCCAAAGCAATACACTGTGCAGAATGTTGGCATGTAAAACAATTTGTAAAATTTAAACTGTATGTTAAGGTTCCCATGTAACAACTAAGTGGATCAATGATTTTAATTAAATCCTGGGTTATTCATAAACAATGATCCAACTACCGTCTCCCATGATTTAACTAAACATATTTATCCAACTATCCTCTCATGTTTTAATTAAAACATGAGGAAAGAGTGGTTGTTTGAGTGCCTCTGTGCGTGCAGTAATTATTCTAATCTTCTCACAATCCCTATGTGAGTGATATGTAGGGGGATGTTTTATATTCCTAGAATGATCATTCGGTTCTTGAAACTTGGTTAATAGACTTTCTTGGGATAGTTTACGTCTATTTTAAAGTCTTCCAGTTCAGTTCTTACAGTATTTCTGTGCCCCTCTTCCATGGATTCAACAAATCTGTGACCATTTGTGCCACACTTCTCTGTATACGTCCAATATCTCCTGTTAGTCCTATCTGGTATGGGTACCACATACCTGAGCAGTATTTTAGGATCGGTCGCATGAGTGATTTGTAAGCAACCTCATTTGTAGATAGGTTGCACTTCCCCAATATTCTACAAATAAACTGAAGTCTTCGTCGTCATACCATTTCGTATCTGTACAAAATGTTAAAACCCAGGTATTTGTATGAGTTGGCTGCTTCCAGCTGTGACTCATTGATATTATGGTCATATGATACTACCCTTTTTCATTTTGTGAAGTGGTTAATTATACATTACTGAACATTTGAATCAAGTTGCCAATCTTTGCACCACTTTGAAATCTTATCAAGATCTGACTGAATATTTATGCAGCTTCTTTCGGACAGTACTTCATTATAGATAACTGCGAAAAATTTAGGTTGCTATTAATATTGTGTGCAAGGTCATAAATACGTGATGGCACACCCAAACTTACTTCTTCATCCAAGATAATATGGTGTCCTCCCTACCAAAAAGTCCTCAGTCCAGTCACAAATTTCACTTGATATCAGATGTGATCATACTTCTGTCAATAAGTAGTTGAAGTACTGAGCCCAATACTTTTCAGTAATCAAGAAATTTCTTTTATCCATAGCTTACAGTATGTCGTGTGAGACAAGTGTGCATTGGTTTTCACTTGATTAGTGTTTTTGGAATCCGTGCTGGTTTACCAGAAGGAGATGATCATTCTGTAGTAGACACTTAAATATGTTTTGAACGCAGAATGTGTTCAAGATTCTACAACAAATCTCCAACCTTCTTGTAGACTGTTGTGACCTGTGCTTTTTTTCCAACTACTGCGCTTGTTTTGTTAGAGGGATCTACAGTAATTATTGTTAGGAGAGGGGCAAACTTGGATGCAAATTCAGTGTAGAATGTGATAAGGATTCCATTAGGCTCTGGAGCTTTGTTCAGTTTTAATAGGTTCATCTGTTTCTTAACGCCACTGACACATACTTATTTCAATCATCCTTTCAGTGATACAAAGATTACATTGGATCAGTTCTCCTGGGTTTTCCTTTGTAATGGAATATTTGATAATAGAGTTCAGCATTTCTGCTTTTACTTTGCTATCACATCAGAATTCTTTGGGTTTTGTGGAAGTTCATTTGACAATATTCTGCTACAGTTGTCTTTGGAGACATTCTGTTGCTCTCTTGACAACCAAACTGATTTCATTCAGCACATCTCTTACATTCTGTTCCGTGCATTGTTTTATACGTATTGTGCATGTTTGTTTCTTTAGAAGTTTCTTTACAATGGCTCTATATCATGGGGGTCTCCCAATATGAACTGTTCTGTTGATCGGTTGGCCAAGCAGGCCACCACTTTGTCACCCCTGGAGCTGGGTCTCGTGGAAAGAGACCTCTGGTCAGCCCTATATCGCAAGGTCCGCGATGTCTGGCGCTCTGAATGGTCTGTCTTGTACACGCCAAATAAGCTCCCCATGGTAAAGTCATCCACGGCCGTATGGGAACTCATCCTTGAGGTGCACGCGTAGGGACTCAATTGTTCTCTGCCATCTCCGAATTGGACATACGCGGTTGACCCACAGCTATCTCCTTCACCGTGAGATCCACCCAAGTGTCGCTGTGATGCAGGGCTGACAGTGGTCCATCTCCTGATGGACTTCCCCCCCTTTTAGCCGCCTTGCGACAGTCCTGTAATTTACCAGCTGCACTTCCTTTAATTCTGGTTGACGATTCCTCTATAGCTGACTGTTTTACATTTTATCCGTGCAGCTGGGTTTTATCACTCACTCCAGTGTGGGCACTCTCGTATGATTTCTCAGGCTACATCCACTCCAGCGACTTTTAATTGTGACGTGGATACCAAAATAGTGTCTTTCATGGTAACAAGTTGTGTTGGTACCTCTATCAACGCTTGCTAGCTCTAGTAACTATTTTCTCTGCTCCTTTTAAGTGTCCTCTATTTTGTGTTATTGCGGTGTTCATTTTAGCTCTGTACCCCATGGTGTTCCCTCCCTCTGGGTGCAGAAGTTACTCTTTTACTGTATAGGCCTTTTACAAGTATGACTGTTTGGAACAGGGGACTGATGACCTCGATGTTTAGCCCCCATCAAACCCCAAAACCAACCAATATGAACTGTTCTTCTGGGCACGTACATATTTAGTGCGTGGTCAGTTATTCTATTATACCTGAGCCATAGCTGCTCTACATGCTGCTGCCCTGTGCTGTAAGTTTCAAGCTCCTCATTGAGATACGACATGCTGATTTTTTATCTAGTTTACTGAACACCAACTAAAAATATTATGTAAGATATCTTGTGTCCTCCTAAAGTCACTCATTTCGACACCTTCCCCTACACTACAGCATCATCAGCAAACAATTGCAGATTTCTTCCCATCCTGTTCGCCAGATAATTAATGTATCTGGAAAATAATAGTGGTTCTATTGCATTTCCATGCGACACTCCTAATATACCCTTGTCTCTGATGAACACTCACCATCAAAGGCAACACATAGGGCTCTATTGCATAAAAGAAGTCTTTGAGCCACTCTCATATCAGAGAACCTATTCTGTATGCTCCTACCTTCGTTAAGTCCACAGTGGGGGACTGTGACAGATGCTTTCCTGAAGTCTTAGAAATATGGAATCTGCCTATGCCCTTCATCCGTGGTTCACTGTGGACTGTGAGGGAAGGGCAAGCTGAATTCCACACAAATGATTCTTTCAAAAACAGATCTGGTTCATGGACATAAGGTTTAGTTCTTGGTCCCAAGAAAATTTATTATATTTCAACAGAGAATATTTC
Organism: Schistocerca serialis cubense; assembly: GCF_023864345.2. Lineage (NCBI taxonomy): Eukaryota > Metazoa > Arthropoda > Insecta > Orthoptera > Acrididae > Schistocerca > Schistocerca serialis. The sequence goes on along the minus strand of NC_064641.1, from coordinate 758,617,302 downwards.
CAAGGATTCTGCAGCTAACCAGTGTTAGGGATATTAACCTGTGGTTTTGTGGGTCTATTCTCTTATCCTTCTTAAGTACAGGATTTACTTGCACAGTTTTCTACTGCTTGGATCTTTGCACTAGGCGAGGGATTTGCGATAAATGCAAGCTAAGGAAGGGGCCAACATGAAATTTAGAACTTCATTGTTCACTTTGCTATCTTTAACTGCAACTCAAGAATGGTCAATGAGTGACTGGGTAGAAGCCTTAGACCCGCTTAGTGATTTTACATAAGACAGGATTTTCTGAGGTTCTTAGCCAGATTTGTTGCTAAGGGATGACAGTGGTAGTTGTATACTTCGCGCATTGATCTTATCATGGACGCGCGGATCTATTCTAACTTTTGTCTTTCATCCTTTGTGCGTTCTTTTGAATCGAGAGTGCAACAGCCTTTGCTTCCTCAGTGTTTTCCAACTTCATAGTTAAACCACGATGGGGTTGGACCCATACTGCTCCAGAGCATGATTTACAACTTGTTCAAACTTTGCCTGTAATTCCTTTATGGGTATCATACTGTAACTAATAGATGTCAGTTGATTGTCTTAAGTGAGATGCTAACAATCAGAGACACTCTTCTAGCCTTATTCACTGATTTATTAATTTAGCAATTATGGTTGCTGTGATGACATTAAGTGCCAGCAGTTCATGTAAATTGCTTAAGCACCTTTCTATTTGCAGTATAAAATATAGTATACAGTGATATTAAAACATGAAGTTAACAAAGTTGATACAGCCTGCAAGGTGAAGATGGCTTCTGAAGGACTACTACACCTTCATCCATTAGATGGCCATGCATGAGCAGATTTTAGTGACAGGCCTAGTTCAGCGTGAGTTTTTGGTGGGCTGGTGAGCTGATGTGCTACTGTGGCAGAACAATGTGCTCACATTGGCTGTCATGCAGTCTGAGAAACTATTTGGTAACATCTTTTTGTCAGTTATGCTTTACATATCAGCATCATGATAAAGCAGCTATTATTTTACAAATGCTCATAGTTATTGTGATGTTCACATGTAAGTAACACAGTGAAATTCGAAAAGTTTGCAATGAAAAATTGGGATGGCTATGAATAAGCATTTTGTGTATGTTAGACCGTGTGTTGCTGTATATGAAATGTAACTGAAGTATTGAATTTTTCTTCAGGCTTGATAGGTGATCTTTTATCTCCAGTCTCAGGAAAACAGATGTTAACGAGTGCACTCGTGTTTGTCCGTGTCAGCAGTAAGGCTAGACTGAAATACTATTGCTGTCACTCGTATCTCTCAAATGGTTTGAGATATTGAAACGAGGTCTTGCAAAATGATAGCATGTAGAGGAAAGTATTTTGCAATGGTAAACAGGCGGAACTTCATTATCTACTGTGGTATACTAGTAACTGCTGACCGATAACTGGTGAAATGTGAATTAGTATAGCTTTGCAACAAGATCAGTGAAAAAGGCACACTTTTATATTGATACCAAGAATTTGCTTTTTTATAAGCTTTTGACCTGTGATTTGTTCTCATTTCCTCATTTAATCAACTGTTCTATCACAGTTGCAACTGTATTAGGGTGTCAGGAAGGTAACATTGTATAAACACTTGGTTGTTGTGCCAAAAGAAGCAAATTTTTACACAGCAACCAGAGAAATGAGTGGTTTTCAAGTGAGAGTAAGTTTTAGTTGCTACAAGTATAGTAAAATAGTTGGACCAGTGACCACATTGAAAAATTTGTACAACTGTACTGCGAAATACCTTTTTTGTGGCAAATGATACATGAACATTAGTCAAACAAGAATGTAAATGTTAGAGCACACAAAGAGATGGTCAAACATTACTAGACAGTATTCCAACTATGGACCAGTGTTATATAAACTAACAGTAGTGCCAAACAAGGGTGGTTTTTTTTTGTAAGTGAAAGCCTACGACAATTCATGATGTGAGCAAAAATTGATGTAATATATCATGAGTAACATAATCATATTTTCTAACAAACAGTTTTCGGATGCAGTAAGCAAACTAGATCGTAAAAGTGTTTCATTACAGACTGCCAAAGACTTTTATTTTAATAAAGCAAAATGCATTTGTGACAAGTACACATTTTGTTGTAGTAGCAAAGATAGATTTGAAGTACCTTCAGTAATTCCAGAAATAATCCCAGAAAGATGTAGGTATCCTGAAAAAATGTGTGAAAGGAGGTTTGGGGAGGAGTTGTATAAATCAACACTGTAGTGAGTGCCAGTAAAATTTTGCTTGTGCTGTGATTATTATTATTGACTATTCCCACAATTTTATGTCCATTATTTTATGGGTATTATGAATTACTGTACTTTACAAAAGTTCAACCAGCCGGCTAATCTGTTTTCTTCCTAGTGTTGTCCATATTTTCTCTCGAAGATATGAACTACTTTCCAAGTGCGAAAATGTTCTGCAATAAAATGTTGTTGCATACTTCAGTCCGGAGACTGGTTTGATTCAGGTCTCCATGCTATCTTGTGCAAGCTTCATCTCTGAGTAACTACTGCAACCTACATCCTTGTGAATCTGCTTAGTGTATTCATCTCTTGATCTCCCTCTACGATATTTACCCTCCAGTACTAAATTGGTGATCTCTTGGTGCCTCAAGAACATGTCCTACCAACCAATCCCTTCTTCTAGTCAAGTTGTGCCACAAATTTCTCTTCTCCCCAATTCTATTCAATATCTCCTCATTAGTTATGTAATCTACCCACCTAATCTTCAGCATTCCTCTATAGCACCACATTTCAAAAGCTTCTGTTCTCCTCTTGTCTAAATTATTTATCATCCACGTTTCACTTCCATACATGGCCACACTCCATACGAATACTTTCAGAAACGACTTCCTGACACTTAAATCCATACTCGATGTTAACAAATTTCTCTTCTTCAGAAAGGCTTTCCTTGGCATTGCCAGTCTACGTTTTATATCCTCTCCACTTCTCTCAGCATCGCCCGATTTAATTCAACTACATTCCTTTATCCTTGTTTAAATGCCTATAAAATGCTTCATTGTACAACAGAGTTTGATGTGAGACACAGTTGCAACTGTCGAGCATGCATGGCAGTTCTGAGTCAGTGTCAGAGATTGCTGTGGTTCTGGCCTGTGGTGGAAATCTTATAGTGTGTGTGGCTAGTTATACAGCACCTTGTATGACTGTTGAAGATGCCTGTACCAAAAGCCGATGCCTAAAGAAGACATATCTTTAAATGATGATATATCAGTATAATTCCAGTCTCTTATTTTTTAGAATTGTATTGTTGGAAGCTTAATACTATATAAAAATGTGATCCTCTATTTTGATTTTATTAGGTACAGAGATCGAAGCAGGAATCGCGGCAGGCCAAGGTCCAATGATCGTGGTCCGAGGGGTGGAGGAGGAAGAGGATTTGGTGGTGGTGGTGGTGGAGGGGGATTTGGAGCAAGCAGTCTCAAAGGAAAGCAGCCTGGTGAAAGATTAAGACGGCCGCGATGGGACATGTCAGCACTACCGCCATTCAGGAAAGATTTTTATGTACCACATCCAAATGTGTTAAACAGGTTGGTTTTGGTCGTTGTCCATTATGTTGCTTGTACATGGGTGTATATAAAAGTTGACACTTTTTTCTCCTTCTGTTTTTTATAGAAGCCCTCAAGAAGTTGCACGGTACCGTGCAAGTAAGGAAATAACTGTGAAGGGAAATGCCGTTCCAGATCCAGCTTTAACTTTTGAAGAAGGAAATTTCCCAGATTATGTTATGAACGAAGTTAGGTGAGATAGTTATAGTTACAGTGCATACATCATAACAGTTTAAGGTATAGACAAGTTGTAATGGTTGATAAATGAATATGAACCAGCTTTGCTTTCCACTATCCAGAACTTAAGCATGTGTCAGTTGACACTTCACTAGCTTCTCATTGCAGTTGAGGAAGGAATTTAAAAGCAAAATACACAAGGTTATTAACAAGTGGAGATGTTTATGTTGGTGACTGGTGAGTGTTTCAGTAGCTGCTATATGGCAGATAGTTTTTGATGTCTGTGTTGACATATGTGAAGCTCTTCGAGGATTTTGTTAAAAGTGTACACATAACGTGGTGATCTCAACAAAATATGGTAACAGAAATGTGTAATATTAATGTGACCTTTTCACATGGGGTACCTGATAACAACTGCTGTATGTATGCTAGAAGATGGATAATGTGGTCACTGGTAAACAATTTTTATTTATCATCAAAAATTTCTGTAATAACAGTGAAACATCAGTCACGTTATCGCAGATACCATGAATGTAATAAAGAGAATGGTCAGGTCTTTTCGCATATTTTTAATCAGCATAACTGACACCTGTTGTCACTTGTTTACTTTCAAGGAAATTTGTTGTTTTTCTTTTAAATAGGAAGAGTTACAGAACTTGCGCTTATTCACTCGATTCCCCAATGAGACTATTGCTTCAGCAGTTTTCTACCAGTCATATTTCTTTTCCTTTGTCTTTTGTGCTGCAAATCTGTTGGTTCCCAGAAACACGTGCGATACCTACATCCAACAGTACATTCTCTTTGGACCACTCCATTGCTCATGCAACTCCAATCAACAATAACAAAAGCAGAGAAGATAACAAACAAGTTTTTTGTAATACTAGGGCCAGTATAGAGATGACACAAACTGTCTTCAATGGTTTGCAGAAAGATTGATAGCCGCAGAACACAAGCAGATGTGAACCAAACGTGACTAAATGCCATTTGACCAGAGATAAATCTCGTTTGCTGTTGCACGTTCCTTGTTTTCGTGTTGGTATAAAGGAACCTCAGTATGACAATAGAAGACATTGAATGATATTACATGTTGCACTAATCCCAAATGGAGAATGCTTCTTGTACTGTTTTCCGAATTTCTTTGGATAAACTCTGTTTTCTTTTCCAAGTATCTAAAAATCATGTTTTCATATAATTGTCAGATTGTTTGAAAAGTTATTACCATGAGTGTTCCCCTTCTACGACTCTCACTCCATCTGTAAATATTTTGAATCATGAGTTTTAAAAAGATCTGTATGTGATGATTAATGCTGCTCTTTCATTTAATTTGTTTTACCTTGACCAGATGGATAGACTTTGCAATGTGCATGCAATGAAATGAAATGTGAAAAATCTGGAACTGAAATTCTTTTTGTGCGTACCTGTTGCAAAATAATTTCATACGTTAATTAACCGTAATATGTGTAATACTTGTATATAATAGCTTCAGGTAACACTTCCTGCATAATTACAGTATATTCAGCCTGATGTTCTTATAACTACTTTGATTTATTTGAGATTTGCAGAGCAGTTTACTGTTAAAAAAGATTTTTGTTATTTTTAATGTTGATATAATAAAATTAAAGTATTTGCATATGAAGTGAAATACACACATTAAATTTGCCTTTTTTTGTTAATCTTTCCTCAATAGACGGCAAGGTTTTGAAGAACCCACTGCCATACAAGCACAAGGATGGCCCATTGCTCTTAGTGGAAGAGACATGGTTGGAATAGCACAAACCGGTTCTGGGAAGACACTAGCGGTAAATAACGAGTATCAAATAAATACTTGTAAATCTGATTCAGTCATCCCTTTGTGTCTAATTTATTCTTTTTTTCTTTTTAGTACATTTTCCCAGCAATTGTCCATATCAATCATCAACCACGATTACAAAGAGGTGATGGCCCTATTGCACTAGTGTTGGCTCCCACAAGAGAACTGGCACAGCAGATACAACAGGTTGCCTCAGAGTTTGGTGCTTCATCTCTTGTAAGAAACACTTGTATCTTCGGAGGTGCGCCAAAAGGACCACAGGTGTGTTATAACTGAAACGTTTCTCATGGTCAGGCAGAGTAATCTCCCTCTCTCTCCTGTGTGACATTTCATAAATATTTGAAGATACTAACTATTGCTATTAACCTTGAACGTAAAAGGTCTGAGACGTTAACTGACTGTATTGTAACATTTTGTGTGTGTGATGTAAGTTCTAGACTACAAAGGTCTAGAATTTGACTTCGTGTCATTGATATAATCTGGTAAATTATGGTTTGTGAAGAGGAAAAAGACCATATATCTTTAATCCAAAAAGTATGCATCCCATTTACCACCATTAATCAGTCTGTCTACAATTCTGAAGTGGTTAGTCATTTAATATCTTCATACTCCAGCAAAACATGAAAGATGGCTGTTAAAACCGCACATTGCACATGTTGCAAGAGAACTGTCTAGCGACAGTTTTATCTGTGACTCCGCGTATAACTTGAGTAAAATGTGGGCCACTGTTGAAGTCATTGAGGATTTTACTCATGTCGGGCAACTCCAGTCACTGCTCATTACTTTGTCAGACCCAGCAAAGATTTTTCTTGTTGCATGAATTTTGTCTCATTGCTTAGTAATAAATTAAAACCCCTATTTTACATTTTCATGCAGTCTAGGCTGAAAAAAATGCCAAATTAAAGGCAGTGCAGAATCAAGGAAAATGTTAACTCTCCAAACCCAAGCAGAAACAAATATATATTACGCTTTGCATATATAATTAAAAATTGTAATCCTCTAAAAAACATTGTATAAAATCTCTATAAATGAGAGCAATTGAAAAATAGAATTCAATGCTTATGCAATAATTAGAGGTAATGAATTTCATCACTTCTTAAAAAAAATCACGAATTTGTAACAGTAAGTAAAACCTGTCAAAATATTGAAATTAGTATCTGAGTACAAGGAAGCAAGCTATTTTCCGACATACTGTGGCCACAAATGGTACATCAAAACATGTGTTTTTGAAAGATCTTTTGTTTGTGCTCACACAGAAAAAAAGCAAAAATTGATGACTACGGAGAATTAAACCGAAAACTGTGAAGTGCAGTGAAAGGTATGGGAGTGTTTCTTTCCTCCTCTAGCCAATGACATATTGCACACTAGTGATGTGAGCACAGTAACCTCCTGTGTATCCAGCAGGTGAGCTTAATTTGTGTTAAAAGCCCCATTTATACAATGGACTCTTGTCTCAGTTGACTACTCGGGACAGAGGTGCCTACTGTGGCACTCCTGGTGTTTTATTTCTGTACTGAGAATCATCTGTTTTGAGTGGTCATTTTTGATCACACGTCAGTGCCAAAATTGCAGGTGTTGTGAAACCTGTCTGCTATGGAATTTGACATGTGTATGGTGAAAGTGAGATTATAAGCGATTATCCTGTTTGTAGAAAAATTGATACAGTAACAAAATGTAGGAAAAAGCAATGATAACAGAGTTAATTAATGACAGAGGCAGAAATCATGTTCTAGTCAAACATCTTGTGGTAAATAGTTCATACTCCTGAGAACTGCAAGAATGGGAAATGTCATCCAAACATTTCAGAACACACACATTTAATTGCTCGAGAAAATATGTGCTTGCAAACGTATCGGGCACTATGTAGAGCTCAGTAAATAGTGCCTTTTATCCTTTTTATCTTACTTTTTATAGATGCCAAGTAACATCAAAAATTATTTTTCTCATCCAGCAATTCTAATTTTTTTACTGTTGAAATAATTTTAATTAAAACATTTATCTGTTTACATTCTTAGCTGTGCACAGTATAGGCACTTTCTATGTAAAACGTAAATGCTTTTTGCTTTCAATTATTTTGTCTCTCCTGTAGGAGAATGCTATAGTTGAATTCTTTTATCTTGGCGGCTCGCGCATGCCCGCCCAGACGCGGTAGATTGCTGCGTTGCCAGTTGCACACGACGCACGCGCCAAGAGAAACAGCGCCATAGTATAGTATAGTTCGCAAGCTTACACTTAGGGGGGAGCGCGCAGTTTATGAAGTAGAGCCACCACGGTCGCATTAACCCTTTCGCTGCTACAGAGACGTGCTCCCCGCATTCCGCGCTGTGCGCGATTTTGTCACTGCACTGCTCGCCTGTGCTGACACATGGTGTTTCCGACTGCTTTGACACACTTATCATTCGATTCCACAAAAACTATTTGGCCCAAAAATTAGATTTTTACGCGTCTTCTTGACTGATACCTTCCCCCCACTTCCTTTGACTGACTGAAGTGCTTTAAAATAAAGCCAAACGTGCCCGGTGTAAATAACTTTTATTACAGTCGCGAAAGATGGAATATTTCTCAATACTACATACAACACCTATGTGGTACTTAAATTAAATGAGATATTGTTATACAGTAAATTTTATATGAAATTTAGGTACCTTGTTCACATTTCATTCTCAACATTGTGGCAACTAAAATCGACCATACGGAAAGTATACCCTATGGACTTTTACCTCTGCAAACTCTTCAAAATTTCATGCAATGGTTTACTACATTTAATGCTGCACAATAACTGGGTTGAACATCGAAACAAAATTAAGTCATTTATGGGGGGAAGGTATCAGTCAAGAAGATGTGTAAAAATCTAATTTTTGGGCCAAATAGTTTTTGTGAAATGGAATGATAAGTGTGTCAAAGCAGTGGGAACACCATGTGTCTGCACAGGCGAGCAGTGCAGTGATGACAAAATCGCGCACAGCGCGGAATGCGGGGAGCACGTGACTGCAGCAGCGAAAGGGTTAATGAAGAGACAAAGCACTAGAAATTTCAAAAAATTGCATTCAAACGAATAAAATTCATGAAGTAATACACTTCGATATTGTTTTAAAATAAAAAAAATATTTAGTATCGCACAAGGTTTGAACACTTTACATTACGCTTACTAACCCAACACCTTAACCGTTACGCTAGCGCAGCTCGTCCTGCAACGTCTCTACAAAAGGAGTCTAACAGGTCACGCAAAATTCTGACAAACACTGTTGGTATGCCTATGAATTACTCGCACTTCGTCGAAGTACAATAGGAAATAAACAATTACAGCTGTTCTTTATTGCGAAAAAGCGGTTCGTGAAATTGATACAAACACCTTTCCTTGCTATCGCCTGAATTAAGAGACTTATTGCTTGTTTGGATTAATTAATAGAAAATGAAGCAATTGGTATAAAGAATGGTTTTTCCAAACTTTCAAAAAACAGTCTGCTATCAAGACATTGCTTTTGTTCTATTATTGACTGAATGTTTCCAAAACTGAAGACACTCATCCGTGCTCTGCTCTGCAGTCGACATCTGGCAACGTCGTTCTCTGTTCATTGGCTGACTGTATTTTTTGACGTGAGATGCGCAGAACGAACCTAAACTTGGCCGCCAACATAAATGACGCGCACTTTAGTAGGAAAAAATACCAGAACCTTGTGTAACTTTTCGGTGTACCACGAAAACAAAGCAAACAAAAGAATAAACATTAACAAGACAACAAATCACAAAATGCATTTCTATAATAGGAATGAACTCAGTCAGGATTGGTTATAGCTCCCAGTGGTAGCAGATGCTGCCATAGTACGTTGTCTGCACGTGCGCAGCATATGACATACTTGGAAATTTAGAACTCCAGCATGATCTATAGATAATTGATGTCGTAGACACATTTGTCATGGTTTTACACACAAGTACGAGAGGCGCGAGCACTTAGAGTAGCCGATTTTGACCAGTAAATAGCTCAAGTAAAACCAGCTTCAGTGTGGTGTCATTGCACTGGTTGATGGGTGACGTTACAAGTCATCAACTAATAAGAGCATACTACCAGAAATCAGACATTTCTTTGATTCTGTTGTTGTTGTGGTGGTCCTCAGTCCAGAGTCTGGTTTGATGCAACTCTCCATGCTACTCTATCCTGTGCAAGCTTCTTCATCTCCCAGTACCTACTCCAACCTACATCTTTCCGAATCTGCTTAGTGTATTCATCTCTTGGTCTCCCTCTAAGATTTTTACCCTCCAACACTAAATTGGTGATCCCTTCATGCCTCAGAACATGTCCTACCAACTGATCGCTTCTTCTAGTCAAGTTGTGCCACAAACTCCTCTTCTCCCCAATCCTATTCAATACCTCTTCATTAGTTACGTGATCTACCCATCTAATCTTCAGCATTCTTCTGTAGCACCACATTTCGAAAGCTTCTATTCTCTTCTTGTCCAAACTATTTAGTGTCCATATTTCACTTCCATACATGGCTACACTCCATACATTCAGAAACAACTCCCTGACACTTAAATCCATACTCAATGTTAGCAAATTTCTCTTCTTCAGCAAGGCTTTCCTTGCCATTGCCAGTCTACGTTTTATATCCTCTCTACTTCGACCATCATCAGTTATTTTGCTCCCCAAATAGCAAAACTCCTTTACTAGTTTAAGTGACTCATTTTCTAATCTAATTCCCTCAGCATCACCCAACTTAATTCGACTACATTCCATTATCCTTGTTTGTCTTTTGTTGGTGTTCATCTTATATCCTCCTTTCAAGATACTGTCCATTCCGTTCAACTGCTCTTCCAAGTCCTTTGCTGTGTCTGACAGAATTACAAGGTCATCGGCAAACCTCAAAGTTTTTATTTCTCCTCCATGGATTTTAATACCGACTCTGAATTTTTCTTTTGTTTTCTTTACTGCTTGCTGAATATACAGATTGAGTAACATGGGGAAGAGGCTACAACCCTGTCTCACACCCTTCCCCAACCACTGCTTACCTTTCATGTCCCTCGACTCATAACTGCCACCTCGTTTCTGTACAAATTGTAAATAGCCTTTCGCCCCCTGTATTTTACCCCTGCCTCCTTCAGAATTTGAAAGAGTATCCCAGTCAACATTGCAAAAGCTTTCTCTAAGTCTACAAATGCTAGAAATGTAGGTTTGCCTTTCCTTAAACCTTTGCACTCTGTAAGGCAGACACAGGGCGGCCCCGCGCGCTCGTATTTAAATCGCCGCCGCCTGGGCGGCAGTGCACCGCAGAGATTTGTGTGGATCTCTTTGTGGAAACAATGTGGCCACTGGCCAACAATTGGGGTATACATAGGGTATCAAACTGCAGATATAACCATTCAATGAATCCGAAATTACGTAAACTCTTGAGTCCCCATTTTGTTGGTTTTTGAGGATTGTACATTTTGAATAATACACAACCCTTGAACGATACTGTAGATTCATCAGCAGCTAAATACTGATATGGTCGATAAATTTCGAGAAACCTACCTGACAAATAATTCAGTACATTTGTCACTTTACTCAGACGTGACTGAACCTGACTGTTGACATGTGTAGCACTCGTCGGATTAGAAACGTGAAAGTGCCCAGAAAATTTGCATAAATCGTTGGCGACTAAAACAGTCTGGAAAGAAGTTTGGATGATTGTAACCATTCTCTTGAAAAAAGTCCTGCAAGTTGTTACACTTTTGTAATGCCATATTCAGTAGCACACCATGGAAGTGTTTCATTTCTTTCATGGTAACATTTCTCCAGTCCCGCCATGCAGAATGTTGTGGAAGTGGTGTCACTTTACGTATTTTTGATGTAGCATACCTATTCGTTTCATCTGCTATTTGTTGAAGTAGGTTATCTGTAAAAATTAATTGAAAGAATCCGCCGGGCGATGATGGAACAAAACTAGTTTCTGTTATAAAACCACACTTCGATTCGTCAAAAGGAAAATCTGTGAAGTCAGTGTCGCTCCACATTCGCCACGAATCCTCTGCTGAATCACTAGAAACATGCACATTGTCACTGTTTTCTTCGTCATTGTCACTCGTATTGTTTTGAAATGAATCACTATCATAATCAGTCATTTTCACTCTTGTTTTCACTTAGAGATTGCTCTAAAAGATCTAAAATCTCTTCCTCAGAAAGGACTGTACGTGAAGAACTAGCCATTTTGAGCGCGTGGACTTGAACGTAATAATTACAATCTTTGACTTAACACAGCTGCTACTGTTTGACACAGAGTTAACACTAGATGGCAGCAATAATGCCTAGTAGACTCAAAATACGTCTGAGAACTTCAAAAAGTCGTGTCGAATGAGGCTCAACATCGGAGCGGAAAACAAATTTCGCGATGTCGAGTGGCACTCAACATTGGAGTGGAAAGGGTTAATCTATTTTCTAAGATAAGTCGTAGGGTCAGTATTGCCTCATATGTTCCAACATTTCTACAGAATCCAAACTGATCTTCCCTGAGGTCAGCTTCTACAAGTTTTTCCATTCATCTGTAAACAATTCGCGTTAGTATTTTGCCGCCGTGACTTATTAAGCTGATAGTTCGGTAATTTTCATATCTGTCAACACCTGCTTTCTTTGGGATTGGAATTTTTATATTCTTCGTGAAGTCTGGGGTATTTCGCCTGTCTCATACATCTTGCTCACCAGATGGTAGAGTTTTGTTAGGCCTGGCTGTCCCAAGGCTCTCAGTATTTCTAATGGAATGTTGTCTACTCCTGGGGCCTTGTTTCGACATAGGTCCTTCAGTGCTCTGTCAGCCTCTTCACGCAGTATCATATCTCCCATTTCATCTTCTACATCCTCTTCCATTTCCATAATATTGTCTTCAAGTACATCGCCCTTGTATAGACCCTCTATTTATTCCTTCCACCTTTCTGCCTTTCTTTCTTTGCTTTGGATTGGTTTTCCATCTGAGCTCTTGATATTCATACAAGTGGGTCTCTTTGATTCTAACTGAGCATATTCTTCTAGACTCGGGGTTTGGATTTGAAAGATTTACAATCAGTGTTGTTACTGAATACAGTACATTGAAAATACTTGCAAAAGATGAGACTGAGTTATAAGTGACACAAGAAAGGTGGCGGCTGGGCCCCTGCATCACATATTGGCTCGGTCAGGAACATGTCATGTTGACTGCTCTGTTTTTTCATTGCTGCCACAATCTAGCAGTAGTTGTATCATTGTGCAATGATGCTGAATGTTGCAAGTTGTGTTGACATTTCCTCTCACATCTACTCTCTTCACAGCGGCAAAAAACATTCCCTTAACTCCGTCACCATCCATGGTGCAAACCATATCTTCTTCTGTGCCACTTAAAACTCGTTGAGTCACATCAGATGTCAAGAGGAAGGAAATGGGATGAAGTCAAGTGAGATGTCAAGTGTGTCTGTTGACTCCAAAGGAAACTGCTTAAATTTATGGATGTACACATACATCTACTTGGGTACTCCACAAATCATGCTTAAGTGCGTGACAGGGGGTTCGTCACACCACCTTCATAATAATTCTCTCTTATTCCACTCTTAACAGCGCGTGGGGAAAAAAAAATCTTTCTGTGCACACTCCGATTTCCCTTATTTTATTATGTTGACTGTTTCTACTTATGTCGGTGCCAACAAAATATTTTCACATTTTGAGGAGAAAGTTGATCAAAAAAACCAGAAACGCCTTTGTTATGATGATGCCCGTCCCAAATCTTGTATTCTTCCCTCCCATATTTCTCCATAATGCAAAACGTGTTGCTCTTCCTTCAGTTTTCTCGATGGACTCCGTTAATACTATTTGGTAAGGATCTCTCACTGCGGAGTAGTATTTCAAAAGAGGGCAGACTAGTGTAGTGTAGGCAGTCTCTTAAGTAGATCTGTTGCCTCTTGTCATTGTTCTGCTAATAAAAGTGCAGTCTTTGGTTTGCCTCCCTCACATAGAAAATGTGTTCTCTCCAGTTTAAGTTGTTTCTAATAGTTATTCCTAGGTATTTAGTTGAACTTATGGCCTTTAGATTTGATTAGTTTACTGTGTAACCGAAGTTTAACGGATTCCTTTCAGCACTCGTGGATGACCTCACACTTCCCATTATTTAGGGTTCATGGCCGGTTTTTGCACGACACACATAATATCTTTTCTAAATTGTTTTGCAGTTTGTTTTGATCTTCCAATGACTTCACTAGACAATAAATGACAGCATCATCTGGAGACAACCTAAACCGGCTGCTCAGATTGTCTCCTAAGTCATTTATATAGATAAGGATCAGTAGAGGGCCTATAACACTACCTTAGGGAATGCAAGAAATCACTTCTGTTTTACTCTATGACTTTCCGTCAATTACTACGAACTTTGTGATCTCTCTGACAGGAAATCATGACTCTAGTCAGATAACTGACACAATATTCCATAAACACTCAATTTCATTACAGTGAAAAATCCAGGATGGAATGTAACAATATTCTGAGAAGGAAAGTCGCTACTCACCATACAGCTGAGTGTTGTGTGTGTGTGTGTGTGTGTGTGTGTGTGTGTGTGTGTGTGTGTGTGTGTCGTTTGTAAAGGCCATTTGTCGTAAGCTGCAAGTGTGAAAATCTTTTTGTTGTGCCTATCTGCAACTCAACATTTCCACTATATGGTGAGTAGCAACTTTCCTTCTCAGAATATTGTTAAAATTTCACTACAAGATGCTTATGAGGAACTGTATCAAAAGCCTTATGGAAATCCAGGAATACGTAATCAGTTTGAAATCCCCCGTCAACCGCACTCAATACTTCGTGGTTCTCTTTGAGGTAATCATGATGTCCGAACACAAAATATGTTCCAAAATTGTGCTGCGTATCGGCTGTACTGGTATGGGCCTCTAATTTAGTGGATTGTCTTGAATATTAGTGTGATTTGTGCAACTTTCCTGTCTTTGGGTACAAATCTTTAGTCAAGCGAGCAGTTGTATATGATTGTCAAGTATGGAGCTATTGCATCAACAGTCTGGAGGGAACCTAGTTGAAATATGGTCTGGACCAGAAGACTTGATTTTATTAAGTGATTTAAGTTGCTTCACCACTCCAAGGATATCTACTAAGTTACATTGCCAGCTGTTCTTGATTCGAATTCTGGAATATTTACTTCATCGTTTGTGAAGGAATTTTGGAGGGCTGTCTGTAGTAACTCTGCTTCGACAGTACTGTTGTCTATAGTATACCATTGTTGTTGTGCAGAGAAGGCATTGATTGTGTCTTACCACTGGCACACTTCATATACGACTAGTCTCTCTTTGGAGTTTGACAGGTTTCAAGACTTAAGTTTCTTTGTGTAAATTATTATAATCATCTTGCATTGAAGTCCATGAAATTACAAGCTTCTGTAAAAGGTCACCAATCTTGGGGATTTTGCATTTGTTTAAATTTGGCTTGCCTTTTTAATTGTTTCTAGAACAGTGTTGTGACCTGTTTAGTGCACCGTGGATGATCAGCTCCATCATTTCTTAATTTATTTGGTTTAAGTCTCTCAATTGCTGTCAATACTATTTCTTTGAATCCAAACCACATCTGGTCTACACTTAAGTGTTAATTTGGAAGGAGTGGAGATTGTCTCTAAGGAAGGCGCCAAGCGAATTTTATAAATTGTTTCATCCAAGTTGGATGGTCAGTTAAAGGAGCCAATTATTATTTTATTCCGGTTACCAAACATGACCTCTTCCCATACTAACTCACAGGAACTATCTGCTTCAGTTTCATTAAAAGATAAATTACTTCTAAAAGTAACAAACATGCCACCACCCCAATTGTATTTAGCATATCCTTTCTGAACCCATTAGGTCCGTGGCGAAAATGATAACAACAAAGGCTGCATGAATGCTGCACCCACAAATTATTTGAATAAGAATTTGAGATGGGATGCCCTATGTGTCAAGTATTAGATCAAGTTTCCGATCCTATTGCTGTGAAGAATAAGGTACTGTAAGCTTCAGAGTAGGAAAACAGAGAATACTGGGGACATATTAGAACAATTGTGGAACTGACATCTGAAGAAAAGATGAAGTGTGTGTAGCTTCTCAGCAAACTGCTAGAGTTAGAAATGAATGATATTGATGATGCCAAAAATATGTATTGGAAAACACAACCACTTTTTTTTTTATGAAGTTCCATATTTGTATAGTCTGGCATATAATCTTTCATGATTAAAGTTGTGTAAATACTTTTTTATAAAATAAAACACAAATTATGCATTGAAAATTAACCTTCATATAATGACTAAGAACCTCCCTTAAGTATTTCTTTTTCAGAAATAAATAGTTGAAACTGATACATAAATTGCTAGCTACTAGCTAGGGGAATGTTATTTCCAGCAAGTTCCCAAGCAGAAAATCTGAAATCTCAGTGACCTGAAATTCACAAACAAAAAGTCGTCACTTCGAATTTGTCTTACCTTTATCTAGGTACATCTTTACCTCCAGTCGCTTTTGTGTGTTTTTCTGTTGCCTTTCATCTCAATAAACGCACCACAAGCCCTTCCAAGCAAAGAAGGGGATCCTTAGCAGACTGCGTGTGCAGTGTGGCAACATGTGGACGTAAAAGTACATGGGTTCTTTCCACAAACTTTTGTGCTTCCTCAGTTACTCGGTGTGTATGCAATTGTGCACGATGAAACAGTCATTGTGTCTACATACCTTTAGGGCAATAATATAGCTTTCCACATACGCTCTTGCATATTAGCACTAATGTTTTGAAAACCACTCACGGTAGACATTTTGCTTCCATTTTTAGATGTTTCTATTTGCAGCGTAAGTCACTTATAAGGTTTTCTTGTAAGTTTATTTTGCAATATGTAGGCTCACCATTGTTGAGCTTGATAATTTTCTTGTGGTTGGATCAGTATTAAGTTTGCCTGGAATTATGCCTTTGTTTATGCATTCTGTGTTTGTTTTGCTGAGATTAAAATTTCTTTGTGCTGTATTGGTCCTATGAAAGTATTCAGTTGTTCAGTATGATAGCAGAAACAGTGAAAGTAATGCATCTAATATTGTTGTTGTTGTTGTTGTTGTTACTATTTCATTTTTACATGAGGTTCAGTACCTCATACTGAGTAAACTACTGCAATAATTTATTAGTGGGTTTTTTTGCAAGATAGTGTGTCATAACACTGTATTTTGTTAAAGTACGCTTCTTCAAACTCTTCCGGCATAATTCGTCTTAACTATATAGGGTCTGTGTATGATTCGCTCACTAAGAACAATGATAGTTTTAATGGCTGTGAGAGAGCACATGTAGGTACTCTGTAAATGCTGTAAATATGTTAACTTTCCTCAGTGTTTCACTGCACTTTTTATGTGTATCTGTTTCAAATGTTTCGTCTAAGTGTGAAACAACTAAGTAGCTATAGTTTGTGGCAACTGTACTGTGTGTTTCCAGTGTCAGTTAGATAAAATTAGAGTTGTCTTATCAGTTCTAAATCAATTCCCGTTCACCTTTTAGGCAAGGGACTTGGAACGTGGTGTTGAAATAGTGATTGCAACACCAGGACGTCTGATAGACTTTCTGGAGAGAGGTACAACGAATTTACGTCGTTGCACATATTTGGTTTTGGACGAAGCTGATCGTATGCTTGATATGGGCTTTGAACCACAGATACGGAAGATAATTGAGCAGATTAGGGTAAGTATGTCCATGGCACAAACTTGCTTCCAAGCATTATCTAACTAAACGTAATTTTAAACGAATTTTGTAATTCTTATTTTCAGTGTTACAATAGATTTAACCACATAATGTATAGGTTGTGTGTGATCTATCATATGGAAAACAATTAGTTTTATGTTCTCATGACAGTAAGTGTTGTTTTCTGTGTTAAAAGCCTGACCGACAAGTCCTGATGTGGTCAGCAACATGGCCAAAAGAAGTTCGTAACCTGGCAGAAGAGTTCTTAACAGACTACATCCAGATAAATATTGGCTCTCTGCAATTATCTGCCAATCACAATATCCTTCAGATTATTGATGTATGTCAGGAGCATGAGAAAGAAGCAAAGTATGTACAGATGTTATAAGTGTACTGTTAATATTTTTTATTTTTATTATGTGTTTCAATGTTTTTTGTTTTCGTTCACAGGTTAATGAAGTTGCTGTCAGAAATAGCTGCTGAACCAGACAGCAAAACCATAATATTTGTAGAGACTAAAAGGAAGGTGGATGATATAACAAGAAGCATTGTTCGTTATGGGTAACGTATTCATTTAGGTGAAATAATTAGTACCATCTAATACCACATGGCAAATTGTCATCTGTTTTTAGAAAACAAATGGCTGCAACCTACAGATGATGGTTTCAATATGATATAGGCTTCAGTGTCTTTACATTTCCCCAGAATTAAAATATTATAAGAGGATATTTAATGGAGGCCACTGTAGCTTGACTGACTGACTGACTGACTGACTTGACTGACTGCAAAATGCCACAGGCAGATTGTGGAGGTGCACCAGAGTAGCTACTATGTGGAAAATACAAATAAAATTTGTG
Source organism: Schistocerca serialis cubense (assembly GCF_023864345.2). Lineage (NCBI taxonomy): Eukaryota > Metazoa > Arthropoda > Insecta > Orthoptera > Acrididae > Schistocerca > Schistocerca serialis. The sequence goes on along the minus strand of NC_064641.1, from coordinate 758,599,200 downwards.
TATTGTTGCACAATTTCAATGTACATGCGTTACAATGCTATTTACATCTGTTCAAAAGTTTACTCATGACATAAAATGAGGTGAGGAGAAACAATCTAATCGCAAATTTTCATATGCAGTGGGTACTATTTTAGGAGGGTTGAAACATTCGTAGTGGCAACTATTTATTTACATCTTATAAGGAATAGGCACATGTTTCAAAGTTTTAATGTCTATCAAAGTAGTCACCAGAATTGTATATAAGCGATTGCCAGCAATGTGTAAGTCTTACGATATCCTCAGCAGTGTCAGTTTTGTTGATAGTTAAGTGTAGCAGCCTATTGCCTGGAAAATCTCTTAACAGTTGTGGAGCAAGTGCCATGGCGTGCTTCCTTCAATTTAGGAATTAAGTTGAAGAGACATGGTATTAACGTCTGGGGTGTGTGGTGGATGATAACCCAACAAATCAATTACAACCTGCGCCCGATTATTATCCTGCAAAATTATAGGCTGGTCCTGCACATAGTGTCACCTCTTGTTTCTCTAATCTGGTCACAGGTTATGTTCCACAAATGAACAGCTTTGTGAAAGAAGCAGGGACACTGTTTGCAGGACCTACCTGCCATTTTGCATGACAATGCTACGGTGCATATGGTGAAAGCAGTGATTGATTTGTTCAATCAATAGCATTGGGAAATGCTGTGCCAGCCACCACAATCTCTGAACTTAGCCCCTGTGACTTCAACTTGATTCCTAAATTGAAGGAAGCATTTCATGGCATTTGCTTAAGAACTGGCACAGAGATTCTTCAGATGGTAGACTGCTACACTGTAACTACCAACACAACTGGCACTGCTAAGGGTATCACAAGACTGCCATGTCACTGGCAATGAGTTATACACAGTGCTGGTGACTATCATACTTGTCCTGGTGTTCTGCCACTGCTGACCTGGTGCGTTGTCCCAGATAGGCAAACGTTTCGTGCTCTGCAATTTGTGTGCTGATTGGTCTCGCCTACATAGACCAGTCCACATTGCACACCAATTTCATAGACTCCTGTGGAGGTTAGCTTGTCAATTCCCTCTTTCGTTGAGCCTAAAACATCTTTTATTTTGTTATTGCTTCAGAAGATTGGCTTGATGTCGGCGCCGTGGAGAATTTTGCCCACACGTTCAGTGGGGTAATAGGGATATGTTCTGTACTTCCTTCTGCTGTTCCCTGTTGCCTTCACTGTTGTCATTATAGTTTTATCTATCATATTCTTGCCACAACCATCGGCTTCAAAAATGGATCTGAGCTTTCGTAGTTTTGCCTTCAGGTGTATGTCATCACTGATTCTGTGGGCCCACATGATTAAAGTGTGAAGGGCAGACTTGTGCGTAGTATGATGGTGGTAGGAGGCATGGTCATGCTGGTGGCTTTTCTGTATACTGTGCAGCCAAGTATACCATCAGGCTTTCAGTAAACTTATATGTCGAGGAAAGGCAGCACCCCATTCTTTAATCTCAATTGTAAACTATATTTCACTATGCTGTTGATTGAGACATTGGTAGAACTTCAGTAGTTTTTCCTCACCATGTGGCCAGATGAAAACACATCATCAACATAACGTAGCCCGCAATTGGAGTAATGGTGCGCTGTTTCTTCAAATGCCTCCATGAAGATGTCTTCTGCATTAGGCAAGACAGGGGAACCCATAGCTAAACCATCATTCTGTTCATAAAATTCCCATTTCCATCGTGCATTTAACATTCTTTGTCTTTTCCGTGTAGTACCAAAGTCTCGATCAGAAGGCATGTAGCTATGACCAGTCACTAAAAACTTGATTTCAACACTTATTATATCTTTCTGAAACAAGCAACATTAAAACCATCAACATCAAACAATTTTTGTTCTAGTTGTCACACTACAAAATGAGTTCCTTCTTGTGAGTTAATCCTGAAGCCATGAGCTTTAATACACAGGATACCACTTCATTACCTCCTCGACCAGTTAGGCCTTCGTGCCACATGCACTTCAATGATGTTCCTGCATCGATATGTATTCCCAAGTTATGATTTGAGAGCTGTCATGAGTAAAACTTGCTGATGTGTGTCAGTATAGGTGTAAACATAAATTGTTGCAAATCTATGGACACAGTACATGCCTCACTTAAGGGCATCTGTGAATTTGTAAAGTAGATTTTCATCAAGTCCTGAGGTGTCCTGGTGTGTTTGTGACAAGTTTGTAGTGTAGACTTGGCAATTCATTAGATGTTATTTTTGCCTGCATACTCACTTTATCACATAGTTCACCCATCATTTCTTGGATTGCTGAAAGAAACATTGCTGTAGAATTTTTTGAAGATGGTAGAATAATATTTGTAAGTAACTGAAGAAGCCACATATATTTCTCTAAAAGAAGTGTATGTGTGGCTTACATTTAAATCAAGACTGAAATATTCTTTACTTCCTTTTGTTGTTTGAGGAAACTATTGACACATTCTGTGATTTGGTTCACATTTTCATTGTTGAACTTCTTTTATGAGCTCGAGAACTTGGAGTGTGTCTTCTACAGTCCTTGCACAATGTTCCTGCCTTTTGAAGTTTCACCGTGCCACTGCCATTCCTCTTACGCCAATCAGATGTTTCGTGAACTAACTAAAAGGAAATCTTTGTGGTACTACCAACCTTTTCCATGTTACTGACCTTGGCTCTTACAACAGTTTCTGTGAAAAATTTGACATTGCACAATTTTGGTACTTTCAGCATTTCCAGTCTTCAGTTTTGATAATATACTGACATTGTTGTAGCTATGTTGTAACCATCACCTTTCGTTATGATCATGTGCAAAGGACATTCACCCCAAAAAGTTCTTTGATCCTTGCCTTCTGTGTAAGCATTAGAATTAAACCTTCTGAAATGTGTAATAAACTTTGGATCATTGTAAGATGAAATGGAATGCACACCTTTAGCGTGTAGAATGTTATATTCCAAGTGATATTGGCGAGGTGCTGAAATTTTGCAAAAACATGTAGGACAAAATATATTGAGGAGCACTATTACCATTGGCTGTTGCCAGGATGAGAATGGCAGTTTAACTGATAATCATGCTGTCATTTAGTTTAGATGACAACTTCATTGTTTCAAAATATCTACTTATTATCCATATTTTTGTACAGACCCTATGCTAACTGTTGTTTTTCTTTATTTAGATGGCCAGCTAAAAGTATTCATGGAGATAAATCACAGCAGGAGAGAGATTATGTATTAGCAGGTAAGGTCAACAACATTTTATTTAAGAATAATTGGAAATTGAACCCAGTTTGCAGTTTTGTGTTGTGTGATACATTGTAATTTGTAGTCACATTTGTGCAGTATGCCTGTCATTTTGAAATCCTGGATCCTCTGATTTTGCTGAACTAAAATTTTATTCTTTGAAGTGTAGCTTGGAGTAAAAATCCACTCTCTAAATACACCAGTTTTGGGACTGGGTGTGTATGAAGTTAGCAAACTGTCTCAAAAGTTGGCAAGTGTTAATCTGCAGGGTTTGTTGCTTTTGCTAGTGCTCACTATTTGCTGCATTGTGTGTGTGTTGAGTAGTACACATACAAATAAAAAAGATCTGTAATTTGGACCAAAGAAGAAATCTGAATGTAATTTTCTAAGTTATATTGCCATGTTCTACTTATTAAGGTGCCTGTGAATGACATGTCTTCACTATTTGGTAAGTAGCTATCTCTTCATTCTCTATCAGCGCCACCCAGGGTTTGTCAGTATTGTCCACTTCTGTTATGTGAGAAGCATAATTGAACATTTGATAATTAAGGTAATTAGCTCATACAGACAAATTACTAGCATTGACTATTAGTCAAACCTTTCTTACTTTGCTGTTAAATTTAGAACAGTGGAAACCAATAATATTTTAGAAGGAAGATCTCATTTGATGATATTTTGCAACCACCCAGAAATCATTTTTATTGCAATTATCAAGAATTTTTATTCTACATAAAATTTCAATGTAATTGTGTTTTTTCCAGAATTTCGAAATGGGAAGGCAGCAATTTTGGTTGCCACAGATGTTGCTGCGCGTGGTTTGGGTAAGTACAGATAGATTACTCCAAAACATTATTCATTTTTCCATGTTTCAAAGGTAATTTTGCCATTGAAATTTTGGATGTAATGGATTTGGAGTACAAAATCTACGTATTCAACAGTTTTCGTAACTTTTATTTCTGTTCACTGATAAGAAAGACAACACTGTTAGCTCAGGCAAATCACGCTTAATATAATACTAAAATTGAAGCAGTTATTTTTATACACATATGACTGAAAATTTCTAGTTAAAATTTTTCAGTGTTAATTACATAACAGAATCATTTGTTTCATCCAGGGAGAAAACACTATACTCATAAATTGCATTAGTAATTTAAGGAGTACAGATAAAACCCATTGAATAGTTGAGACACTAAGTAGTTGACAGATATATAAAAAAGCTAGTAACATAGTCTTATTTATCTGCCTGTCAGTGACTTAGCTCATAAACTGTTGTGTGAGTTGTTTCTTCTGTTCCTTACATAACATTCCATCAAGGAACTTCCATTGTCATTTATATTGCATTAGTGTATCTAATTACAGATAGTTCTGAATGCCATGAGATTAATGCAGTGTTCATGTGAGTGAAAACATTCTGTTATTTTCCAACATGGAGTAAAGTGTGTTATTACAGATCTGTGTTTCTTTTTCATCTGTGATTTCTTTGTTGCACTATCATTCATGTAACAGTACATTTTGACAGTTTTCAGTATGTTAGTATTTCTTCATCAGCGTTTACAGCTGAGAGGTTGATGTATAAAAGGGGAAGTTAAATTCAGGTAACAGCCAATCACCTCATTATGACATTAGCAGACAATGCTGCATTGGAGTGGTAATAAGTTATGTTATATGTAATATTCCTTAAAATTGATCAAGCTATTTGTAGTTACATAAGTCATTTAAAACCCATATCTATAGAGGTTATTGGAAATATTACACTTAGCACCCAGTAATAGTTCTGAAATATGGTATAGATTGTATACTGCAGCCAAGTTCAAGGTGTCAAATTATTAGATAAAGCTGACCTGTTATTCCCTTAAGCCTGCAGTGAACATGATAAATTTTAAAATATATGCTCTACCAGTTATAGCTTATTTATTGCCCGTGGTCTTTTTTAAAAATAAATGTCCAAAACTTATACCAGGTGTTCTGTTGGAGGTGAAAAGACAAATTGTGGCAGTGGTCACCAGACTGGTTGACAAAATAGGAAAAGCTGATGCCCTGTAAACATTATTTCTTAGGATTATTCACGGTTGTTTTCATGCATCAACATTGTACATGAAACATCTGACAGTGTTACAGCGAAACCCCTATTTATTGTTGATTTGACTGGATGAAATACAGTGTATGGAGGTGTGCTGGAAACTACTTAAACAGCATTAATGGATCACTCAGGTCACACTAAATGGTGGTTTCACTGTTCAGCTAGCTGTTACTTTATCCTTAAGAGGGTCTCCCAAATTTTATATCTAAGAATCCCACAAGAGTGTGAAATTCCAGTGGAGCTATTTGGTAAATCTATATTTTTTTCCCCCGTAACATTTGGTGGAAGGAAACCATTGCTCACTAAAGATGCAAATGGAGTAATAGACGTTCAGTGAATTTGTGTGGAGTAATCCTCATTAACTTCATAGTTTTTAAGCTGAGTAGTGAAAAGTCCTCCACCAAGTGTGTTTCATAACTTAGTTGCAATCATGATAATAACATTCATTCAACTTTTTGTAGTCCAGCTGTCATCTTGTAAGCATTTTTTAATGCCAAGAAAAATAAACTGGTGGGTGTTTGGTTTAATTTATGCCTACTGTGATGGTTGGAAAATGACAATGTGTTGTGATAAAGTCTATCTCCTTAATTAGGTTTATCAGATGCTAAAGATTACACATTTCCTTTGCTTTACACACTGCCTCACTTATAGAATATTACTCTCTAAATTTATATCATATAGGAATTGGGCTTCTCAGGGCATGCCTTCATAATCTTCTGGAGCACCACAATATCGATACAAGTAAGATGCTTGAGAGAGAACAGTTGTTTTGTATAGTACAGTTACAGTAAAGCTGTGGAAACAGTTAGATCAGGTGAATGGAAATCGCCAAGTAGAGATTATAGCATGATTTACAAGTAGAATGTACATACAACAAAGCTTTTAAATGTAAAATGGTAATTGCAGAAATGCATGTGGATTTGGGTGAAGGGGAAGTTCACAGTATTGGGAAGACAAAATTACGCAAAGGTGGAGACAAATCAGGTGGTCAAGAAAAGGGATAGCGCAATGTCAAGACATCCTTTTCAGCAGTGGACTGGTGATTTATTGCTGCTGAATAAGTTAAGTCGTCGTCATATAACAAGAAATAATCGCTAAAGGTGAAGAGGTCAGAGTGCACTCATTTAAGTTAGTGTTTCAACATTATAGGATTTATTAACTGTTTTACAGTTTCTTTGAATAACACCACAGTTACTTAAACTTTGTCAACGACTTCCCACTGATTTATCATAGTGCAGCATGTTTTTTTCCAGTTTTGAACAAATTGCATCACTTATCCAATCAGATTTTGAAGCTTCATATCAGATTTTATAAACCTATGTCACTGTAAAATCAGCAGTGTTGTGAAATTTGCTACCCCTCTTTCTCCTCTATATATTTGCAAAAGTTTTTCAGCCATTTAGTCTCTCACTGTGCATTTAGTCTCTCACTGTGTGTGTGGGTGGGTGTGCGCGTGCGCGCTCACCTGCCATACTCAAATATGTGAGAGTATCTTCAATTCCATAATCTGTCTTTTAAATTTAGAACATGTCAGTTACTCAATGCTGTTAATGTCGGTCAGCTCTTATGTGCCCTCTTCTCTGGTGCTTTGCTAGGGTACTAAAGATTTTCTCAAGTGTAAAGTAAATTCCCCAGCAATGATTACTGCGTATTTAGAAGTCATTGTGTTGGCAAGTGAGAGAATTCCTGTTACAGGGTATACACGACCCGGGAAAAACTCAGGAATTTTTTCATCCGCGAGAAAACCGGGAAAAACCCGGGAATTTTTCGGAATTCCGGGAATTTTTCTGCTACTGGAGAATGATACTGCAGCAATAAAATATAAACGAGAGGGGAAAAATAAAACTTTAGTGGTAAAGGAAATGTGCAATTTACAACAACAAAACATCGTGCACGCACAAGCGTCTGCAAATTGCAAAAATATGTCAAAGGCCGTAGGGCGCAGACTGTAATTCTTCGTAACAATAAACTGCTTGCTATGAGCATGACGTCACAACTGTTCACATTAGATTCGTTTGACCAATTGCCAGCAGTCTGTTGCGCATGCGCATTTGACTCGCGTATAAGCAGTACCTTCTCCCGCTACTTGAAGTTTGGCTGTTAGCTGTATCGGTAGTAGCAGCAAGCAACCAGATACAAACGAGAAAAATTTTTCTCGCGTGCCCTAGCTGCCAGATTCACGCTTGCACAGAGTTATCTGAGTTGTTGTGGGGAGGGGGTTAACCTCCACGTGACACGTGTTTACGTTAAGTGATTTCGCTGCTTCTCTTCGTGTACAGCTCCCACGTCAAATGAAAACAAATCGGATTTCTGTGGCTGGGAGCTATCAAGTGAATTAAAATACATTCACATAATTACGGAAGGCAAAAATATATTATTAATTTCAGTTTTCTGATTTTATTTTATTTCCAAGTTAGTAGCAGTCAAGCATTAATCAACCGCCTTGCAGAATAGTGAAGTTATTTTTGCAAGTTTGCTAAAGAAATTTGGCTTTATTAATATTTCCGCTGAGGCAATCATTTTATTTGAAACGAAGTGTTTCATTCTACAGTATTCGCTAGTTCTAACTGTTCGCTGAATTTCAAGTGCACGTTATCATCTTCTGCCATATATGGCATTATGCCATAATAAAGAACCAAAAATGAGATCGTAGAGTACTGGTACTCCAAGAAAATTTACATCCCAAAACCACACTGAAAAGCTTAATATCAGATGAGACCTACTTCATTGTGAATCCGGGAAAGCCAATTTGCACTTCAAGCCGAATTATGCATTTTAATATGGTTTACGAAATTCCGATGCTCTTTGGAGTATCCTCTGATGCTCTGTTTCTTTTATGGTGTGATGTAAGCTCTCTTAGTGCTTTATACACATGAACATGCGGGCTTCCTACACCACTGCAGTTCCACACGCACAATAACGCCTGTTTTCTGGCACTCTCTGGCAACTGGTAAATCGAACCTATTTCCAACGGTCTCCGGATAGTATTGCGAACGGTGGTTAGAAAAGCGTTACTTTCAAAGTAAATTTCTTTTTACGCAAGATGAATTATGTTACGTGTGAGAAAGTGGGCTGGATATCTAAATCACAGAGCGTTCGAAACTGAACAGTTTGAGGACCAGCCACATACTAGAATTTCGAATTTTAAATTTACTGGCACATTTGTGTGATGTATTTTAAAGTATAACACACGCAAAAAAAGATCAATATTACATGTGTAAGCTTAGCCTCTGTTGTAGCATGTTAATCTTAGAAACCAATATTATATGTGAAAGCTTAACTTTTCTTGTAGATATGCGGTACTGTGTACATTAATGTAAACCGTTAACTAACTCTTGCGTGTTCGCGCTATGTAACCAGTGATCTTGCTATTGGCTGACTATAACACGTGTCCTATGCTCTGAATAGCTGCTGTCATCGGCTGGCGAGATCTCGTGACTTGAGATATGACTCGCTTACAAAAGGACATCGCAACCTCGGTTTCAACACTCCGGAAACTAACGCCCTGTGTTTGGTGCAATTCAAATTTATACTTTCGTAATCCGAAAATATGCAGCGTATATGTTGCTGCAAATCAAAGGTCTTTCCAAAACTTCTCTCTCTTTTTATTAAGTCTCACCAAAACTTCTGCCCCGTCTTTTGTCTTTTTTTCCCGGGAAGTTCTATGCGATTGTATAAAACATTTACCTTTCAATCCTGATAAGGTTTACAGTTCCGAGGGAAAATCTACGAAAAACCTACTGTCACTTAGCACAGAAAAAGTGTATTTTCGCCTGGGAAAAAGCATATTTTTTAAACGGGATATCCGGGAATAATCCGGGATTATTTTTTTCCTTGTCCCCGTATACACCCTGTGTTAGCAGTGTGCTATTTACTAGTAATGATACTTATTTATCAAGTGAGTTAATTGCAACATTGAAGTCTTATTAATCTTATAAAATTGTGTGTTTGCAGTTGAAAGTGCATGCCAATCATTGACCTTAAAAGCCAGCTCTCACCTTCAAGCAGCATATTTCATAAAACTTCTTATGAATGAAAAGAATTTTTGAATAGATGCATTATATAATGCCAGAAAAAATTAGTATACACTTTTAGAAGTTTAAATTTCACTAAAGATTTATTGTTGCAACAGTGCATATGAAGTACATGGAAATGATCACACTTACAGGTCAATAGCACACGCAGTTCTGAGGTTCCAGGTATCAACCTGTGCTGAAACACATTAGTACACGGTGTAGGCTGCATGGGTGGCAGTGTGGTCACGGACTCTTGCATCCAGTCAGTCGTACAGTTGGGGGATACAATCCTCAGATATTTTATGCTATTCCCACTCAACCTGATCATATCATTCAATAAGAGATTGTTGACTGACAAGTTGCTCAAGACACTTCTCGTCCTATCATATACCACTTATGCTCAATGGAGGGACATATCTGGAGATAGTGCTGGCTGGGGAAGTTGCTGCATGTCTTACAGGGGAGCATTATCCTTTTGAAACTATACATCACCTTCCTGTTGCAAGAATGCGTCTAACAACATTCTGCACCTACCGAGCTTTGGTTACGACCCCCTCCAGAAACACCAAAGGTGAAAGAGAGTTTCAGCGTATCGCACCCCAGACCATAAGAGCTGGGGCAGCACCATTGTTCATGGATGAATGCATTCTATGTAACAGCATTCACCAGATCTATACTGTGTACACAAATGACCGCCACATGCACGCAGGCAAATCTGCTTTCATCATTGAAGACCAGGACGTGATGTTCCATCTTCCAGCTGAACCAAGCATGTTGATGCTGTGGCATGTGTGGAAGATGGGCTAGAGATGTGTGTGCCCATAGCCCCACTGCTAATAACCAGTTCACAGCATCTGGTTTGACAAGCCCTCTTATCTGTGCTGTTTGTAGCTATATGATATGCCACGGCTGCCCTTACAATACGACAATCCCCGTGGGCGTCTGTGCCATGTGTATGTCCAGAACAGTGTCTACAGGCATGAGAATATTCACGTAGCCACTACTGACACAATTGATGCAGCACACCCAACTTGTTTGATAATTTTCTGAAAGGACCATCCTGCCACTCAAACGGCAACATTTTGACCCCTTTTAAACTTGCTCAGTTGGCTGTAGGAAGCACGTGTGTGTGTCTGTGGCACTGTTGCCTGTTTGCTTCACCCATTTGTATCTCACTGACCCTTCTGGCTGTGAGAAGTCCCTATTGAAAGGTAGACGTAGATGGAGCTCTGGTAGCTATGCCACTACCCTATCTGTTGGTGGACAGTGTTGATACCAATGCCAGTACATCTATCATCAGGTGCCATATGCTCTCATTGACTCAAAATTGTCATCTTCCTTAAGTGTACTAATTTTTTTGTCTGGCAGTGTGTTTTGGTTACTCGGGTCAGTATCAGTATTGAATATTGAGTAACTATCTTATCATACTTTGTGTACTAATGACGACAAATCTCTACGCATCTTACTGTCAACACACTATATCCTCAGGCTGTGCATCTAAGAGCATCCATGTTCCATGAGCATCATAAAGGTCTTCTCTCAGAATAAGGTAGTGAGAGAATCAGTGAAACTGAATCAAGCATGCCTGTAGGAGCAGCGTAAGTTAATACATTCTGTTAGGGATATTACTTTTTAGTTTTGTGTCTTCAGATTTGCTGTTAGTAATGTTATGGTGAAGTGTAAATGTTGGAGAATACTAAAATACAGTCTGGTAAGGGTGAGAAATGTACTGAGAAGTTCTGTCAAACTCGCATGTTGCTGAATGAACCAATCGGAAGACAGCATAAGAATATAGTGCATAGCACTTGTTAAGCAGCCCTGGCATTGAAGTAATCGGCAAAACAATCGGTTGGTGTTCATGGACATGCAATTGTTGAGTAGCCTCTGATCACAAATATAAATTCACTGCACCATTTAGTGGGGCAAGTAATGCTGTGATTGGTCTGTGGAATTGGTTTTATGGAGGGTCAGTTCACAATATATGAAGTTGCTCTTTGGGTCGGTGGGTATCTAGTGGATGCGTAGGGAATATTATTGAGTGCATTGTAGTGGCACTGAAATGGAATTGAGGTGTTGTGATGCTCCTTTAGCTACACCTCTGATTTAGGATCAAATGATTAAAGCCTGATATGATAATCATGAAATAGTGTCATATAGATCTTATATTTTTCCCTGAGACATTTAAGTCTCTTCTTTATCTACGATTAATGGCTGAAGCAGAAGAAATGAATAAAAATTTGTATTGTGGCCGGGACTTGAACCCAGGTCTTCTTGCTTGCTAGGCAAAAATACTAACCATTACACCACCATAGCAATGGTATAGTGAAGTGAAAATGTCTGAGAATACCAAATACTTAACCATAGCAATGTTACAATGAAGTGGAAATGTTGGAGAATACCAAATTTCATTTCATTTCTTCTGCTTCAGTCATTATTGTAGATAAAGAAGAGACTTAAAATGTCTCAGGGAAAAATATAATAATATCTATACGGTCATCTATGGTACAGGACTTTCCCATTACGTCCAGCACTGGGGTGCTATTCCAATGCTGGAGAGATCTGGCAGTAGTGACAATGTAAGGGAAAATAAGCTGAAGATACGGATTGAAGTTTGTGTTGGAGAGGGCACTCAACTTGGGTAGTTCATGCAGGAATGTTAACCATAGGGCTGTGGTGGTGTAATGGTTAGCATGACAACCTGGGCTAGAGTCCCGGCCGCAGCACAAATTTTTAATTCATTTCTTCTTATTCAATCATTACCGTAGAAATAGTGTCAGTTACATCACAAACCAGTCTGACGAAGGTTCTGATAAATGCTGTTCACCAGTCTTTGGTAGGAATGGGAAAGAGAGTTTGCCATTCAGTAAGAACTTAGTGGAATGCCATTTTACAGACATGGTGATGTAACTGTAGCAAAAGGGAAGCATTCAGACTGTTAGACGGTTGATGTCTCTTTAAAAAAATGACAGAAATCGCCGGGAGACTTCTGGTCATGTGATGTATTTGAAACTCCAAATTTGGAGGTTAGAATTCTGTCACTGCAGGTATCACAAGTGCATATACAGTCAAAAGGGGCAAGTACTATATGAATTGGAGTGAGCAAACCATTCCATAGTGGAATCGGTGTAAGTTGATTACTGTTAGTTGCAGTGGGCTGGATGTGGCAGCTTCACGTGTCTACAACAATCAGTAGCGTAATGCAATTTTGTAAACATCTCTGTGACAACACTTCAGTATTGTCACAGCTATATAGATGACTTGTTTTCACCTGCAGCCTTTTGTGCTTCATAGTTGAAAGCTGGCAACAGTGCTGCAAGCTCTCGGGGATCTTTCTATGCCATCTCGACTGTACCAGGTTGTATACGCCCCAGGACAATCTGGGAAAACCTGGAAATTTTTTATAATTCCAGCAGTGTTTCATCGTTTTAGTTTTCAGTTAAACTTTCATAATTTTGACTGGTAAGAACTGATATTACAACAAAGAATTTTACTGTATCCCACTACTGCGGAATAATACTGCAGCAATAAAACACATAAGATAGAGGGAAAAGTGTAAGTTGCAAAAGAAATGTACTATTTACAACAGCAAAATACAGTGCACAAAGCGTCTGTCAACAGCAAAATGTCTCAAAGGATTTAGGACGAAGACAATGCAATACTTCATAACAAACTGCTTCTAATGAGCATGACATTATAATGTTTACGTAAGGCTCGTTTGAGCAATTGCCAGTGGAGCTTGTGCGCATGCGCACTTGAGTCACATATGAGCAGCACATTCTCCCACATCTAGTTACTTGATGTGGTGTGGCAGTTAGCTGAATCAGCATTAGGAACAAGCAGCCAGAAGGTACACGGAAGATTTTTCTGGTGCACCCAAGCTGCCCAATTCATGGATGCAAAGAGCAATGTGAGTTGCAGTGGGAGAGAGGTTAGAATGCATTCACATGATTAAGGAAGGTTGAAATATGTTACTTGGTCTCAGATTTTTAGTTTGTTTCTAAATTTTTGGCAGCGAGTCGTTAATCGCCTTGTGGAAAAATGAAGTTATTTTTGTTGATTTGCTAAAGAAATTTGGCTTTTATTAATATTTTCCGCACAGGCAGTCAGTTTATTTGAAACAAAGTGTTTCATTTCACACTGTTGGCTAGTTTCAACTGTTTGCTAAATTTCAAATGAATGTTTTCATCTTCTGACACGTATGGCATTATACCATAATAAAGAACCAAACATGAAATAATACAGTACTGATACTCCCAAGACAATTTGAGTCCTGAAAACCACATTGAAAAGCTTAATATCAGGTTGGGGCCTACTTCTTTGTGAAGCTGGACATAAGAGCGTGTACTTGTAAGCCAAATTATGCATTCCAGTGTGGTTTAAGAAATTCCAATGTTATTGGAATATCTGATGTCCTGTTTATTTTGTAGCACAATATAAGATCTCTCAATGCTATTATGTACGAACATACAGGCTTCCTATGTCACTGTAGCTGGGCACATGCAGTGACGTTTCATTTCCTGGTGCTCTGACAACTGCATGACTTAAAACAGGTTGTGGAAAATATTGTGAATGTTGATTTGATGAGAGTTACTTTTAAAATAATTTTGATTTCACACAAGATGATTCATGTTACATTCAAGAATGTGCTTTGAATTTCTTCAATCACAGTGCGTTTGACTCTCATTTATAACTTAACCCTTTGAGTGCCAGTCACTTAACCAGAATTTCGAGCCCAGGAAACTAGACATTGTCATCATTTAAAATTTTACTGGCACACAAAAAAACGTGTATATTATATGTGAAAGCTTAGCTTTTCTGTTACTTAAACTATATATGTTAATTTAAACCACTAACTTTTCCTACTGTTGTGTTCGCACTTCATAAATGGTGTTGCTATTGGCTGACTACATCACGTGTCCTGTGCTGTGAAAGTCTCCTGTCATCAGCTGACGAGATCACGTGACATGAGCCAATGAGCTATGATTGGCTTACAAAAGCTCATTGCAATCTCACTCAATTACAATGCTTTGAAAACTAATGTGCTGTGTGAAATTTGAGTACATGCTTTTGTAATACGAATATATGCAGTGTACAGGTGCACCATCAGAGACCTTTCCAAAATCCTTTTTCGTTTTTAAAAGTGCCAAGAAGTATAAAAGCTTAACAGTTCAAAATGATTGATAGGTTTTGTAGTTCCTAGGGAAAGAATACTGTCACTTCATGCAGAAAAAGTGTATTTTTAATCCAGGGGAAAACCAGGAATTTTTTTCTTGTGCTTATATACACCCTGTGTACAAAAATTTGATATAATTATCACAGGATTGAAGTTACTGAAAAGCTTAAGTTTTAGTGTATTCAAATTAGTTGGTCACGTGCAGTTTTGAATACATGGTGTTCGATCATAGCATGTGACTGCAAAATTTTTCATTTCCCATTGCCTTTTCTCGTTTCTCTACCCAGTCAGCATTGTTCTATATTGATTTTGGTTGTGTTGGTGACATTAGGTGCCTAGATGGCCTTCTTGATGCTGTCGTACTGCCCACTACCCCATCTTACATGTGTCTGATGTAGATTTCAGATCTCATATTCAGATGTGATAATATTTCCCAAGTGTTTGCCTAATGTGTATTTGAGGCAGAAAGTTGGTACCAGCCCTAATATACCTCATTGAGTGTGGGTAACAGGCTGGAAACCCCACGCAGGCTGGCCGGCTCCCCAGCCCTCGACGTTAATCTGGGGTTGGTAGCCAAGGACATTCCATCTCGACCAGTAGGTTGTGTTATAAAGCACTGTGGTGTTACAATCAATGGAAATAAAGATAGCTTTCCTATGAGTAATGACTCAGCTAGTCTCTTTGGTATGTCCTCTCTCCTTTTGACACTACCACTTCAGGGTTAAGAAGAGCCTTAGGGGCAGTAGCAAGTTGAATTTCTGACTTTCTTGTTGTACACAAGACTCTTTTGGTCTTTGGGCTTCGTCTTATTTTTGTAAACAGTGTTCACTTTTTGTTTTTGTGCGACGCCACCCTTAGTTTTAAAACACTATTTTTCTGACAGGTTATTCCTTTCAAAAAGAAGTAAATGCATAGATAAAAACATCAACTTAGCAGGACAACACACTTGCAAGGTTTTAGAGCCAGTGGCTCCTGGCAGAAGGGTTGATGAGAAAGGAAAATAAGGAAGGAAAAGTAATGGTGAGGTTGAGGGAAAATGGCAGAGTTCAAAAGAGTTACTCAAAATACCAGATTAAGGGAGACTTACCGGACAGGGTGAGAAGGAAAGGATAATCATGGTGGACTGCCTGCAGTCTGTCTTTCCTTCTCAACCTGTTCTCGGTAAGTCCCCCCTGGCCTGGGGTTCTGGGCTACTTTTCTGAACTCTTCCCCTTTTCCTAAACTTCATCAGTCCTCCCCCCCCCCCCCCCCCCCCTTTCACCCCTCTTCTGTCTCCAGCAGCCCTTCTGCCAGAACAAGGAACCACTGGCTCCAAAAGCTTGCAAACTGTAATACCTTTTTGTGTGTCTCCTCCCGCCGCCGCATGATGAGTAGGCTTCTTTTATATATCTAATCACTTAAAATTTCAGAAATTGATTGTTTTCATTGATAGATTGTTTCTTCTCACACAGAAGTGGTGGTGGTATGTTAAGCCTTTCAATTATTTTGATATGATGGGGAAAATAAGATAGATATTGGGGAAAATAAGATAGATATAGGAGATATATTGCACATTAATGTAAAGAAGTTACTATTCTCCAAGAATGAATATGTATCAACATACTCATAGGGGCATTGTTGGATTTTGTGTATTTAAATTATTGAGCCTAACAAAAATTAATATTATCAACTACTTGTGTTCAGAAAACATGTTCCAAATTGTGCAATATGGAACAGGTTTGGTCATTTGTTAAAGCTCCATTCGTGAAAAAAGTTAAAATTCTTGGTTTCAAGTAAATAAGGAGTATAAATTAACTCATTTGTGATAATACCATTTTTTATTGTGTATACTAACAGTTGTTAAACACAGACGGATACCGGCCTTGAGAGTGATCAAGAAAGATTGTTAGGGTAGCCCCCGTTACAGTTTCCAGCAAGCTTAAGCTGTATGGAAATTTTAGCCAGGTAATTAACTGATATCTTTATAGAATGAAAATACAGTAAAACCCGTCTTTCGTAGTTGGCCAAGGGTCTTATATAAAGAGTTGTGGGAAAACATAAATATGGGAAATTACAATTTAAGTGCATACTTCAGAAATGATCAGTAAGCAATTTAATTCATTGTACTCACATGTAAATTGAAATGCTTGGTCTTGTATACATTTCAGATTTCATGAACACATTGGTAATTCTTGCATTTTTACCAATAAATCTGTAATTGTAGTTATTATTGTAGTTCACAAATATATTCAAAAGAAAGATGCTTGCACATACAACAGAAAATTTTTAAGAAAAATGGAATAGCAGTTGACAAAGCGCAAAGTTAAATGATTATATAAGAAAACAGCAGTGATAGAATGTTTGGTAAATGTTGTCATGATGTACCCTGCAGGAAGATACTCTGCAGGATAATGAAATATTATTCTGTAGCACTTAAGAGGGAGAAATTAACACCTTGAAAATCGTTGTTTGGCAGTCATTATTATAAATATCATTGCTGCTAATTTCACTCACAACAATTTAAGCTGTGCTATTAGCTCCCAACCTAACCAACACATTGGAAATCACTTCATATTCCGTATGGGGGCATACAGTTTACCACTTGATAATATCTTCCTTGAAATGAAAAGTATTGCTCATTTGACGAAAAATAGCCCAACAGGTTTCATGTAGTTCATATATTTTCCTAAGAGATGTCACATATGCAAATGTTCAAAACTAGTTTGTATATTAATCGAAAGACTCACTGCCATAGCTCTTGTTCATCATTGCCAACTTTTCCTCTGCTCAGACTAAACTGAAGTCTACCTTAACACAGCTACTAAATGTGGGAACACTTGTAATAACTACATGTATATTTATTGTTAAGTTGACTTTGGTAGGGGACGCAGCACTGGTGGCACAGATTGTTCAGGCTTGATAGACGTCTGTCGATATATAGCAAGGAAGTCCAGGGCCCAAGAGTGTTTTCTGCTTAATATTTGATACTTGTAAACATTACTGGAAGTTCAATATAATGTCAGCCACTTTTTTTTTCATGAGTTGTGTGGTGTGACATAAATAACTACACACAAATAGGTGCAAATCATTGTGAGTATAGGGAGCTTGAAGGGGCCAATAAGAAGGTTTAAAAGGTTGGAAAACATTAATACTTGAAATGTTAAGTGGGGTTATACTGTATGCCCAGATATGAAAGAGTAGTGGTTCATTTCAGCGTAAGAAGTCAATATAATGTTCATTCTCCCTCTCTATTAACTCCACCTTCCATTCTCTTATTCATAATTTTTTAGTGAAGTATACCTGTCAGTTTTGTTAATTTAGAAACACTGATTTCAATTTTGTCAACGTGCTTCAGAAATAGTGCAGCTGTTGTATTTAAATTAACTGTAAGTAAAACAGTTGTCATGGAATGTCTCTTGCCCAGTGATCATTTATGTACGCAGACTGACTGAAACATGACAAAACACAATCTACAAACAATAGTCAGTCACACTGTTGGGATTTGCTGTGGAATATCAAACTGCTCCAGCATTTAACATGTACTATTTTTCCTCAGTGAAGTGGCACACAGTGTGTATACGCATAAATGGCACTGTACACTGTCAAAATTACATTTACATCTAGCATTACTCCTGAAATACGTCTGTGTGCAGAAATGGATACTTCTACTAAACCCATGTTGAGGTTCAACTTGAGTCCCTTCATTTTGTACCTTTTGAACTACTAAGCATAACTTAAAAACAGTGCTTAAAATATGCATGTTTACTCAGTCTAATGATTTTTCTCTCTGTTCAGACTGCAATTTTTCTGTTTACAAAGTCTATAAAAATTTGTTCTCCCTCTCCCTTCCTCCTACCTCGAATCTCCCCCCCCCCCCCCCCCCCCCCCCCCACTCCCATGCGAACACACACGCTAGCAATTAGTCAACTGTCTATTACTAAAATGCCACAATATTTACATGTTTCTAAAGGAGGTCACAGTTGAACTATTTTGTAAGCTGACCTCTATTGTAATTCAGTATTTTTTCCCCCTCTACATTTTTGTGAATAGTAAAAAAATAACTGTATAAGTAATGTGAATTTAGATGCCCTCTGCTGATACAGTATTTGTAATAAACTAGATTGTTTCATATATTGTTAGAAAAGTCATTAGGTTCCTCAAAATTACACGAAGTCCAGAACTGTAACATATTTGTAAGAAAGAAAAGGAGAAAAAGAAAGTAAACATTTCTGCACTCATTACACTGTATATTTTTCGGTTTCCTAAATTTTACTTCATTTCAATGACTTTTGAGAAACATTTATAATATACCTAGTTCTGTCACCAGTACTCTTTTGACTTTTTTGGCCACATTTTCAGGAAATGTGTGATCTTTGCCTGTTTTCCTTCCTTTTGTTTAAGATAATATAAGGGAGATTGCAGTTGGAGGTGACCAGTGTAAATTTTATTCTACATTTACCAGTTCGTTTGTGATGCTCCACTGAATTAATGGTATATATTATTGTTAATCAAGATTGTGTTATTAGTTAAGCACAATAATTTATGTACGCTTCAGTTTATTTATAGAGTTTAGCAACAACAAATTCCATTTATAAGTATGAAGTAGTGTCTCTATAAGGAAGTTGTGGATGATTCTTTGCTATGATTTCTGAGAACCTCGTTTTAGCACTAAAATTGCTCAGAATTTCCTTGAAATTAATTTAATGTTTGCTTTTATACATAGTTTAGAAGTAACTCAATCAAATTATTCATTTGGCACTTCTGAAAATTGCTTTTTATCTGGTGGTAAAGCAGACACAGTTGTGAATCAAACCAGTAGTTCCTTTCTTATTTGTTGAAGTGTTGATGAAAGTTTGATTGCGTACATATTTATCTATAAATCATCAGACTTTTGGTTATATCTTGATAGTTGGGCATCAATTTTATATTTGTCAACTAATCAGTCTGGTTGTTTCTTATTTTTCAGAGGCACATGCAAGATAATTTAGTAAAAAACACATGTGCTTTATAGCATCTGTCTGGCAGTGCCTCTGATTGGTTGGTTACTCCTCGAGGGCAACGGTGTTGAAGCCCACGGGAGAGCCAGCCACAAGCAGTTTAATTCATGCCACGATTCTATGAACACCCTTCTCCTATCGTTTGTCACACCCCTACCCACTCAACTCTTGAGCAGTTAGGTTCACAGCTGAGTGATATGCTGTCAAGGAATAGACAGGTAAATAAGTTCTTGCCAGAAATTTATATGCATATTGGCACACACACAACTCAGTATAAAGAAAAATCAAAACACACACATTTAAATCCTTGGTATCAAAATTCAGTGCCAGTATGTATATACGAAATGGTTTTAAGCATTTTGTCATTCAGTATGTTATACAAGAATATTACTTTTTTATTTTAAAAATTGTTTTGTCATTGTCAGTTCAATACTACAATCATTTTATAGATGTTGAGTATTGCAGTAGTGGAAAACCAGGTAATTTGAGTAATCAGTTTTTAGCTGATAGTGTGCATTCATTCTTCTTTACAAACTATGCTAAGGCAAATAAAAAAGGACTACAGTCGGTGAATACATAAAGAATGGGAGGAATGGCAACAATGCATAATGGATACTGAAAATATTATTTTTAATTTTAACTTCATTGCTGAGGTACAGTGGTAAAGAACAGAAGAAATAAAGAGAATAAATATTTGTTGCCAGTACAACCACTGAATGTGAGGTAAAGGCTGGTTCATTCATATCCACTATTCCATGGTTTATTTCTCTGGTGGGTAAGACTAACCCACTCTTTCCAATTTCTCATATATTTGTTTCCTTTAGTGTCTGAACATTCCGCTATGAAGGATTGAATTCAGTATACATTTGCTGTTGCCCTGTCACCATTTTTATGTTGATTTATATTTTTTATCTGTCTTGGTATGGATATTATAAGCTTTATAGTTTTGTTGCTTGTAAGCCATATAATCGGTGTCACAATGTCTGTATTTCTTTGCCTTCAGATGTTGAAGATGTCAAGTTTGTCATCAACTTTGACTATCCTCAGAGTTCAGAGGATTATGTCCACAGGATAGGACGAACTGGACGATCAGATAAGACAGGAACAGCATATGCATTTTTCACACCAAGTAATGCAAAGCAAGCAGGTGATTTAATTTCTGTGCTAAAAGAAGCCAATCAAGTAGTGAATCCAAAGTTACAGGAAATGGCCTCTATTGGAGGTGGATTTGGAGGAAGAGGTAAAACCTGTTGTATTTCCTTATTTAAAGTAATTATTATTTGTTAACTTTTATGTTAATAGATGGGGGTACAAAACATTTGCTGATGTAATTCACTATGCACAAATTGTATCACATCATACAAGTTAAGAATTTGTATTTAATTTGGTTTTTTCACTAATATTTAGATTAAAGAAATCATGATTTTCCTTGGATTTTCCTTCCCCGCCACCACCACCTGTACATCAGTTGGTAAAAATGGAACTCCTATAGGATCATCACCATGTTCTGTCTGTTACAATCCCTTTGCTGAGGAAGATGTAGAGGTATCCAGTTGAAATTTGTCAAATACTAATGTCCTTTGGTGGTGTGAAAATTTAAGCTTGTAAGTCAGTGCAGTCAGAAGATACATTCATGTCACATATTTCCATACTCGTAAGCTCACTCGCCAAAACCTATAGATCGACTATCGACATGTAATCAAGTTTGTAAGGAACTTTCAGTGCGTGCTACTCGCACTCATGTTTTTTCTTGTTTTTGTTATTATTATGGAGAATTTTCCTAAAGTGTGATAGCTAGAATGTATGTGAACAAGTGAAATGTTAGCAACATCTACTAGTCCCTAACCTGCATCCACATAAACAGAAATTTTGCAAACTACTTTAACCATTTCAGGGGGTTAGAGTTCTTGCTGTGGGCTGTGACCTAAAAGTTTCCATTTGCTCGAATCGATACCCATGGTTTTGATGCAATGCTAGTAATACTATTTCCTGAAGCTTCACCAGTGTATGTGAAGAAATTAGTCATGTTTGTGTGCACTGTAAGAACATATGGTTGTATTTAAAGCCATTGTATTAGTTTTCTGTAATTAAATTTTAGACACTACATTTGCTTTAAATTGGTTTCTCGAATTAGTATACAGTAATCCTGCTTCACTCTACATGTCATTTGGTCCGTGATTTAATTTCTTGACACACTCTCAAAGTGAACTTTATTGCCCATTTCAGCTGATTACTTACTCTGTAAAGCAGCGAGAAGCTCACAACTAGTGCATCGTATGTAAGTGATAGTCAAGAATGACTTTGTCAATATGCTTCACAGATTGTGTGAAAGATATCTCACAAACACGATGAGAATATGTGGAGATAAATGAACATTGTTGTCTTTCTAGTTCTGCCACACGAACTGAAGTTAGTCTTTGGCCTAACCAGTCCTCCTCCAATTTTTCAATCCATGTATTTTTCTCCAGTCAGTCCTATCATCTTCATATCCTATCCGATCTCATCCGTCTGTCTCAGCCAGTCATCCTCTGGGTCTGTTTGCTGCGATACCTTCTTCCACTGCCTGCCTGGTGATCTGGTAATGCCCATACAACTTCAGTCTCCACTCTTTAATCACAACCATAATGTCCAGTGATTTGCACGACCCCTGAAATTCACTATTCTTCCTTTTCCTTAGTCACTATCCTTCACTGGTCCAAAAATTTGCTGACAGCATTCTTAAATGTCAAGAATTTTGCTTTTTATCTTTTGGGTCAGAGTTGAGGTTTCTGCTTCATGTAGGACTACAGTATTACAAACTCCTATAGAATCTAATCTGAGTCAAAGCTGGGACTGGAACTGCTTTCTGAGTGCAAACGATGCCTGTCTCATGCTTGAATTCTTCGCATTATATATTTTTCTGTCTCAAACCTTTCACTGGGTGGTGCCCCAAGATATTTGAACTTTCACCCTCTTGAAGATTTTACCATCCACATCTAAAGGTCTGTCATTGCTCCCTCTGCACACTGAGGTATTCATCTTCAAACCAGCTCTCATTGCCTCTTCCATTAACATCATTGCCTTCTGAACCAGATCTTGCTTATTATGTGCTATTAAAACTACATCACCTGCATAGGCCAGGGTGTCGATCCTTTTACACAATTGAATTCCTGTCTCTAGGCTTGTTACCTTTCTCAGTGCTCTTACTGGAACCAAACAGCAAGAGCAGGGGCAGTCTCTCTATCGCACTTTAGTCCTCATCTTTTCCCTGGCATATTTTCCATCCAATTTTCACTGTGCGTGTTGTCTCAGTATACATGCTTGTGTTAGTTTTATTAGTTTTCTGGGAACCTGCACCATTTCTAGTTCTTGCGATATTGCTTGTGTGTTCACACTGTCACCAATAGGAAAATTTTGCTGAGACTTTGTTGCAACTTGTGACAGTGTAACTGTGTATGCGCCCTGCAAAGGTGCATCCATATTTGTCACAGAAGTCATTTTTTCGAAATCCTCTCCCATTCAGCATTTTTTGCTGTTAGTCAAATGTCAAAATGGAAAACAAAATAATGTGGGGGAGAGGATTTTGAAAAACATGACTTTGTTAAATGGATGCACCATTGTAATGTACAGCAAGACCCATGTTAATATTACTTTAAGTTTTAATGTCTGTTACTGTTTCAATGGTATTCATTCATAAACATTAAACTCAGGTGTCCCCTCCCTGCCGCCGCCGCCCCCCCCCCCCCCTCCCCCATCCCACCCCCACCTCTCTAAGGGGCATTTCACACTTTAAAGGCTGTGTGGGCTTCTATGGAAAAATGTATCTTTCGTTTTGCTCTACATTACAACATACGCAAAGCCTATCAAACTTGAAGTGTATCATTTTGGTAGGCTTACATGTAAGTTATTCACTCATTTCCATGTTTGCAGATAGTTACCTTTGTGGTGGAATTTAATTTCTTCTGAGTTTTAAAATCGCATTGTTATTGCCTGGCTCTGTTTGTCAACCTTTCTGTAGGGATGTTTTTGTTTAATGCAGTGTAATTAAATCTGAACAAAGCACCTATCAACAATAATCTTTTAACATATGTGCAAATATTATATAACATTTTGACCAAATTCTAAAGCAGACACTTAACTGAAAAACTTTACTGACAAACTATAAACTAATGGGTACATGTTTTAAACCTAAACATTGAAATAATATGAACATTTATATCACTTCTGCCTGTCCCAAATTATTTCTTCATCTCCTTCCCCCCACTCCAGCTGCCAGAGATAGTTCAGATATCAGTATTTAAACGTAAAAGTTGTGATTCCTTATGTAGCCTCCTGTAGAGCTGATTTGTGTGTTACGTATTTTTATATTAAGACTTAGCAGGAATATTAATTTGTTTCAGGAAGAAACCGATGGAGCAGTGGTCGTGGTGGAGGAGACAGAGGGCGTGACAGAGGTAGAGACCGTGATGCAGACAGAGGTGGTCGTGATAGAGGCAATGATCGGAGTGGAAGTAGATGGGGTGACGGAGATCGCGGGGGTGGCAGGCGAACCCGCTTTTCTGACAGAGACAGAAGTGATTTCAGTAGGGACAGCTCTCAGAATGCAAACTTTGAACCACTTGGTGGAGGGGGAGGCAGTCGTCCAGGTTTGGGTTCTGCTAATAGTCCAAGAGGTCTGGGCTCAGGAAGTGCCATCCAGGGAGGACTCGGTTTGCAGAATATCCCAAGCAGTAGCGGTTTGGGTGGTGGATTAGGAAGCCAGAGGCCAGCTCCTGTGAATCATGATACTGGTGGTCCAGGATTTGGAGGACTTGGCAATCAGAGAACTGGTCCTGCCAGTGGTAGGGCCGGTCTGTTACAAAATCCTGATTTCTCTCAGGGTGGTGGTCGCAGTGTTCTTAATCCCGACTTTCAGCATGCTGGGAATAGACGTTCTAGTAACACTGACTTTCCACCTGAAGGGAACAGAAATATGCTGAATTCAGATTTTCAGCAAGGCGGTAACAGGAATATTGCAAATGCAGATTTTCAGCAAGGTCCTAACAGAGGCCCACCAAATTCAAATTTCCAGCAGAGTGGTAACAGGGGACCTTCAAACCAGGACTTCCAGCCAGGAGGGAATAGGGGAATGCAGAATTCGAGTTTTCCTCCGGGTGGCAACAGAGCGGGCCAGAACCCTGACTTCCAACCTGTTGGAAACAGAGGCCCACCTAATCCTGATTTTCAACATGGAGGAAGTCGTCCGCCCAATGAATACCAGACGGGAGGAAATCGTGGGCTGCAAGATTTCAACCAGCCGCATGTTGGAAGCTCTGCCAGGTATATATGCTTATCGCATTAAAAGGAATTCTTTTCTCATATATTAAGTAGTAGTTGTTATTTTCAGTCTGTAGACTGGTTAGGTGTTGCTCCCTTTGCAAGCCTATCCTGTGCGAGCATCTTCATCTCTGAAAAACTACTGCAGCCTACATCCATTTGGACCTGCTTACTGGATTCATGCCATGGCCTTCACTACAGTTGCCCCAACACTTCCTTATATTGCCATGCTGACAATTCCTCGAAGTATTGGGATGTGATCTATTGACCAATCCTGTCTTTTAGTTAGTTATGTCTTGCCACAAATTTCTTTTTTCTCTAGATTGATTCACTACTTCCTCATTACTCAATATACCAACATAATTTTCACATTCTTTTATTCTCCTCTTGTCTGAACTGCTTACCGTTAACATTTTATTTCAGTAATGGATGACGTTCCATACAAATACCTTCAAAAACAACATTTTTTGTGTGCATGACTAGTTTTGCAAATTTTAAAAATCCCTTGTGTTAATATTAAACAGAAATATGATAAACTAGGGGTTAAATTATGTAAGTTAAAACAAAATTTAAATGATGTATTGTAATGAACAGCATCCATTATTGTGGAAGTGGAAATGAAGATGTCAGAAGAAATGTCAATAAAATTGTGGGCCAAAGTTCTAAATTAGAATGGGTGTTGTCAACATCATAGCATCAGAACAGGAAGATAAGCATAATTGGGGAAGATATTCAGAGAAAGCTGTATATCCTGCAAAAGATGAATAGAAGATAGCAAGAGCGAGACAGTCAAGACAGAGAGAAACAAGGACAAACAAATTACGAAGAACTTCCCATCAGTGGAAACTTCTGCAGTTGCTACTACTGTACTAAAGGACATCAAATAGGTTGCCAAATCATTGTACACTTAATGGCATAAAATGTAAATTTTATGCATGGATTTGAATTTTGCTGTGAAGAAGTTGCTAGGGACATTCCTGTTTCTAAGGTAGTCGTTGTTATTGAGTGAATATAAATTAAAGCTGGTAGTAATTAGAGATAGCATTTAATGAAAGGTTGGACAATTATGTTACCTAGTATATATAATTTTTTATTAAAAGTGACAAGATAACAGGAGTGATTTTGTGAAAAGTGAAAGCCACCTGTGGAGAAAATGGGTGTTTACCAAATTATCTAATCCAATCTACTCTTTTTCTTGTCTTGTAAATTATTAGATATAGTCACTTCTCGATTCACATTTGAGTATCCTACAGCTAGCAAAAATTTACACAGTTGTTATAACCTGCTTCGTCACTGGTTAATGAAAGCGGCATAAACAGTTAAATTTGTGCAGTAATATGTAGACCAGATAAGAATGCAGTCTATACAAGGTAATTCCCAAAAAGCAATGAAAATATGGGCAGATTCCGGAAAGTGCTTTGTGAAAAATTTGCAAAATTGATAACTTAGTATAATTGGACAGTTGAACTGGAATATGGTATTTTATTTCATTTTTAGTCCTACAACAAGAGTTTTCTGAGTAGAGTGTTTGCTTTTGTAAAATCTATACACACACACACACACACACACACACACACACACACACACACGTTTAATGGTGCTAGTTACTTTTCGTTCCATTTAAGGTTTCAATAATTCTGTGGAGAAGCAGCTGGATTCTCTCACCCAATTCAATATTTGCAAAACCTACAGAATGTTGATTTCAAATAAGCACTGATGTGCATAATAGAGATCTCTTTCATGGCCATTCAGAGCTATGTGACATGTACTTGAGAACACTACAAACAGAACCAACAAGGCCTGGGCCTCGGATTTGAACTGAAAACAAGTAGTTCTAAAGAAAGACTTCGCTTGGTCGAAATGTATTGACCAGTTTTGTGTTCACTGTAGCGTGTATATTAAGAGGCATTCGGCTGTGAACATAAACATCCGAGAACTCTGATTGCTCAAGAGGAGAGGAGCTGTATGGGGAAATAAGCCCTGTCTTCCTCTCACAGGGCAACCAGCCTGCTATTGTAAGAACAAATGCAATTTATGGAACATAGTACTTTATAGAGAAACACACAAGATTGAATGAATACAGGATGTGCATAGTACTGAACACATCAACTGGACAGCAGTAATTCAGGTTACAGAATAGGCTGAGCACCCGTTTGCTCTCACTTAAATAATACTGTTTCTTTGATGGCCCACCAATATGTGCCAGGGAGCTGACCCAGGTGGTCTGTGTACTCTAGGGACATGCGATCTCTGAAATTGTGTGCATATTGAGTGAAGGTATGTCACACCCTGCACCCATTTTCTGTGTTTTATGTAAAGCAGAACTGACTCAGTCAAAGGAATTACTGATCCCTTATGATGATGTGTGACTAACCCTTGACTCCCATAACAGATAAGGATTAGTCTCTCCACTCTTACACACAGCAAAGCAGAATACATAAAGCATTTGGTAATGGCAACCACACAATTCCTTGCCTAGGTTGTTAGTGTCATAAACGAGGCTGACCAGTATATTGCAGAACACTCGTCACAACTAAAATTTGCCAAGTTAAAATGGCTGCATAATACCACAGGATGTATACGCCTCAGGAAAAACTCAGGAATTTTTTCATCCAGAAGAAAACTGGGGGAAACCCCGGAACTTTTTAGAACTCTGAGTTAGTTGTTCTATTTTTCAGTTAAACTTGTGTAATTTTGATAAGAAGTGATACTCCAACAAAGAATTTTACTTTAGCCCACTATTGCTGAATAACGCTGCAGCAATACAAAATAAACAAGAGAAAAATACCAAAGTAAAACGTAAATCACAAAGAAAATACACAATTTACAACAACACAGCGCACACACAATCCTCTGTCAAGAGTAAAATGCGTCGAGGGCTTTCGGACGATAGCTATGCAGTACTTCATAACAAGAAACTGCTTTCAGTGAACACTACGTCATAACTGTTTATATTGGTTTCATTTGCTGGCTGACCAGCAGGCTTATCCACAGAACTGAAGCTGCGTATGAGCAGTGCCTTCTCCTGCTTCTGGCTACTTGAAGTGTGGCTGTTAGCTGCACAAGCAGTAGCAGCAAGCAGCCAGATGCTAACAGCAAAAATTTTTCTAGTGCACTCAAGCTGCCAGATTTCACTCACGCACAGAGCAGTCGGAATCATAGTTGGGGGGGGGGGGGTGGTTAGTCTCCACTTCTGTTAATTTTTGTGTAAAATACGTTCAAATAATTATGGCAGACTAAAATATGCTGTTATTTTAAGTTTCTGATTTTATTGGTTTTCCTCATTATTAGCAATCAAGTATTAATTGATTTGCAGAACAGTTATTTTTGTTGGTTTGCTAAAGAAATTTTGCTTTTATTAATCTTTTCTTCAAAGACAGCCAATTTATGTGAAACAAAGTGTTTCATTCCACATCAGTTTCAATTGTTCACAGAATTTCAAGTGCACATTTTCATCTTCGACACTTACAGCATAATGCCATACTAAAGAACCAAACATGAGATAATGCAGTATTGGTACTCCAAGAAAATTCGCATTCTGATAATCACAATGAAAAGATCAGTACCTGGCAGGGGCCTACCTCAGTGTGAATGTGGACATACAAATGTTCACTTTGAGTGGAATTATGCTTTTTTAGCATGGTTTACAAAATGCTGATGCTCTTGGAGTATTCTGACATCCTGCTCCTTTTCTGACGTGATGTCAGATCTGTTAATGTTACATACTATGAAGATATGTAAATGTTCACTTAGAGATATCTAAGCAGGCAAATTTTGCCTGTAGTATTGAATAAAATGTTTTGTTTCAAATAGACTGAAAGCTTCAGCAGAGTTTCATCAATCTGTCTTCCGTGAAACATTTTTTCGATCACAAGGCATTAAACACTTGTCTGGTACCTTCTCTAGGCTTTACATTATTTCTTAATTTGTGTTGTTTACATCTTAAATTTACAGCACACCATTCTTCAGTAAATTATAGACTGGGAGCACACCGTCTTTTATCATTGTAACTCCCAACGAGGCTTTTTATTTACTTCTGGAGTAGAATATAAACTGCCAATTATGCAGTTTCTGGCATCACAGAAAACTTTAATTTTTTATACTATTTCAAAAAGTCATGAAAAGCTTATTTTCCGTAATTCTGAGGTATACGAACAACTTTTCCCCCCCTAAAGAAATTTGTATTCTTTGTTTTTCGCTTTTTGCAGTGCTATGTGGATATAAACCCGTTTGGAAATGTTAGATAACAGAATTCCAGAATACAACTAAAAAGTGTGTTAAACTCAACACATAGCAAAATACTAGGATTGTTTGAGTTGAAGAGTATAGGTTTGACATGATTATTATGTCAACAACTGCTTTATTTTGCATTCCTGGCCTGTATAGAATATGAAAAAAATTGCCATAAGTACAGAACTCCTTATGTCCCCTTTGAACAACACACTGCAATGCTGTACTTTGGGCTCATGATGCCCCACCATGCACAAAATTCCAAACAGAAAAGCAACAAAAGGCATAACAAACAGAGCAGACACCAAGCAATGGCTTCCTACATCATCGTAGCTGCACAGTAATGCCCGTTTTCTGGCACACTATGGTAAGTGCTCAAACCAACCTATTTCTAACACATTGCAGGAAAATATTGTGAATGGTGATTTGAGAAGCACTACTTCCCAAATAAATTTCCTTTTACACAAGATGATATATGTTAAGTATGAGAATGTAGGATGAATTTCTTAAATCATGAACGTTTGACTCTCATTCTAAATTAAATACTTTGAGGACCAACCACTTTGAAAAATTGCGGGCCCAGAAGACCAGCCGTTTTGTCATTATTTAAAATTTTACTGGCATGTGTATGTTCGATACATCTTGAAGAGTAACACACGCAAGAAAGGACCAATATTATATGTGAAAGCTTAACTTTACTGGTAGTATATTAATTTAAACCATTAACTTTTCAAATTCATGTGTTTGTGCTACTTAAGTGATGTTGCTATTGGCTGACTACTTAATGTGTTCTGTGCTCAGTTTGAGTGCTTTGGAAACTAATGTTTTATATTTGATGGAATATGTATTTATACTTTCATAATCGAAACACACGCAGTGGACAAGTTTCTGCTTATCGAAGATCTTTCCAAAACACATTTTGTTTGCCGTTTTTCCTTTCCCAAAGTGTGCGGAAGTTCTACACTGATGTCTAAAACCTTCATCATTAAAAGGAATTGTAGATTTTACAGCTCCGAGGGAAAGTTTACTGTCACTTAACACGGAAGCCATACATTTTCACGTGGGGAAAGAGGATATTTTCACTCGGGGGGGGGGGGGGGGGGGGAGGGGGTGATTTTGAACGGGAAATCTGTGATTAATATACCACCCCACCCGCATGTACACCTTGTACCAATTTATACCACCCCACCCGCATGTACACCTTGTACCAATTTTAATTAGCAGACAAATGTACGCTTCTCTTTGTCTAAGGTGCTAGGTCCTATGGCTGTGTCCTGTGTTCCAACAGTTGGCAGGGGACTGGGACGTAACTTATAAACACATTGATACATCATCGCATTTGTGTGTTGGTAAGCTCTTTCTTTTGAAAACACGTTCCTACACACATTCTCTTTCGAAGTTGTGCTCAGCCTAGACAGATGTTGTGCAATACCATTAACTGAAAATTGGTAATTTTCCCTACATTCATAAGCACAAAATAGAGCTCTTTCAAGCTGTCTCAGATAAAGTAGTTCTCCTGGATAAAATTCTATATGAACCAGGTGTATTACATAGTTTGCATTTTGAGGTAGAATTTACATTTATCACAAAAGCAAATTCTTCAGACTTTAACTGTTGTTCATGTGTCTACTGGTAATTTAAGTTTTCTCATCAGTTTTATCTGCATTTAAAATGAATTCTCCAAAGTGGTGCAGGTAACTGCATATTGCACCTAGAAATATTTGAGGAAGTGACTAAAGTGTTAGTCTTTTGTGCTAGGAATCAGTTGTTCTTGGTGAATATTTTTGAAACTAGTTGTCCCCTCTTAGTTTTCCTTGTTTGGATTGTGGCACTGTAATAGTTCATGTGCTTCATTATTTTTAAGTGTGTACGCTCTAAGATATTCGTTATTGCACATATTGTGTTTTTGTTAAACAGTAATGTGACTTTTGGTCACTTTATACTCTTAGTATTAAAGCTTTCAATTTATTGTACACACACTTTTTTTTCCAGGGGACCACCTCACAGCTTCCCACACAATGATGATGTCAGCAGGGGGCCTCGTGGTAGAGCTGGAGATGGGCAACTGTCAGGGCCAAGCAGGGGTGGTCAGCCTCTTCTCAATAACCCACCGTCATTGTTATCAATGAACTTAGCTAAACCGCCACCTCCACCACCAGCACCTGCAGGAAAAACAGGTGGTCCACCAGCACAGATGCCATACATGAATAAAGGGTCATCTGCATATGGTGGTATGAGCAATAGTGGGAATTTCAATCACTACCAACAGAATCCACAGTCACGTAATACACAAAATGGTTTTGGCTACCAAAGGAATTAAACTGGATTCTTAATATTTGTGTAATAATTTCAAAACATTGTCACAATTTAATTTGTGTAGTTTGTCACTGTGATAGTGTGAATGGAGCAAGGAAGCTGCACATCACCTCCATCACAATCTTAATAGAATTGTTTAGCACATGACTGTGCATCCATTATAATCTCATATTTATCATGATTTAATGCATATTGACCACTACTTGTGCATTGTAAGCTGTCTGGTTCTATGTGAGGCTTCATAGTTTCGTGTATTAAAATGGATTTGTTTCGTCCTAGCTGTTGTAACTTAAGACAACAATTACCTGGTTGTAAAGCATGGTGCTTAATGACAATGCATGGTTTTGATTAAACAAATTTGCATTTGCAGATTGATTTCTGCTCAGACATGTGCAAGCTCATATTACTTGCTGTTGTTGCACCTTGACCATGCAGTGAATAGTGGAAATGAGTAATTCTCATGTACAGATGAGAGTGTTCAGCAGAAGTGCTTCTTACAAATTTTTAAGAAGCTGCCTTAATGGCACAGCTGTAGTTAAATTGGGCAGGCATATTGGGATTATTAAAATATAAATCATACTGTCTATCTTATCTGACGGCTGTTGACATTCCCATTCACAACTTCATGAATTTTTCATAATTTATAAATGTGAAAGTTAATTATTTTGTGTTCTGTTGAAAAAAGTCATGTGAATTTTTGTTCAGAATTTTGTACGTTCAGTATTTTATGTTTGTATATTTTTAATAGTTGTGCTTGAAAACAATTTCACACTGATGAAAATAAATATTGTGACAGGTGTGAATTTTTAAAGCATTACAAGTGCTACTTGCACACATAACCTTTCTCAATGTTAATTGGCACAAGACAAAAATGTGCAGTAATGTAAAATTCATACATGTGAATAAAATTATAAACAGTCTTCAATTGACTTATTGCTTGCGCACTCTCTCTCTCTCTCTCTCTCTCTCTCTCTCTCTCTCTCTCTCTCTCTCTCTCTGTGTGTGTGTGTGTGTGTGTGTGTGTGTGTGTGTGTGTGTGTGTTTGTGTGTAGCAATTCTGATGCTAACTTTGTTTGAACGTATGTGGAACCTGTAACAATTGATTCTGGCATGGGCACTTTGACATTGAAGATTGTGTTGACATGAATGACTGTGGCAATATCAATATAAAGAGGAGGTTGAGTATTTGAAATTAACTTTAATTTACAAAAATTGGCGCACAAACCTTAAACCATAGCATACCTTGTGTCGAACTAAGTCCATTGTAAACAGGTGTCGTCTTCCTTTTGTGCAAATGCACTTCGAAAATGTTTACTTATTGATTCTGACTGTTTCAATGTCTCCCAGGCTTCTGGAAATATCATCATATTGTACTGTGATGGCCTTTAGTGAAGGATTTTTACGATATTCCACATATTTTCAACATTATAAATTTTGGAGCCTGGATTGTCATTGGCTGTTGTGAGGTGTAGCAAAGAAACCACCTATAGTAATTGTTTCCACAATTATGTTTAGTGCCACTACGTTGTTTAGAAATAAAGTTATTTTCAGCTACAACTACACTCCACAAACCAGCATACAGTGCATGAAAGTGCATACTTTGTGTACTACTGTTCTCAGTCCAGATAGTTTATTTTGCATATTATTCCTTCAGTGAAATGTAAGTTTCACATTCCAGCAAAACTTAATTGTGTACACTAAAACAAGCACTGATTCCTCTGTACTGCATTGTCAGAAGGGTAGCTCTGAAATTACTAGGTATAAAGTAAAAAATATTTGTGAAATTAGTGCACTATATGACTTGATGTAGAAATTATATTGTTGTATTGATTTTATTTCGTCTTTCTGACTTTACAGCATTTATGATTTTGAATAGAAAGTTTAGAACAATAGGGTAATTCACAGGAAGATAAAACAACTTTATTCAGTGAGAAAGAGCAGTAAAATTTTCGGAGTGCCATCAAAATTGGGTATAACTGTCATTTCCTTCTGTAAATAAATTGTTTACAAGTAACTTGGAGGAAACTTTCTAGCAGATGAACCAAAGAAGCAGTGGAAACCCACATATACGTTGTATGTAAACTACCGCACATGACAGTTGTGCTTTTGTGAAGTACTTATCTTTTGGAATCCAGCAAAAAATTATATTTTGTCAGTTGTCTATATGTGTTGGTAAATATTATTCCCATCTCCATTTCTGTTTCAATATAGTCACAATCTTCCACTTCTATCTGCTCACTGAGCAGCCCTCAGTTTTTAAGCCCATGCCTCACCACTGCAAGTGAAAATTATACACTTGTTTAGAAATCCACTAGGATTTATTAACTACAGTTTACTGGGCATGTAATTTCAAATTTTAATATGTGGACATTCTGGTGTTAAAGCTTTTAACTTTAAAGAATGCATCCACCAAAGTGAAATTCCAGCAGTCGCAGATCACACACAGGAGTAACATCAAACGTTATGAAAGGGAAAAAAGAGGGAAAGAACTGGCTCATCTTGTAATTGTCCTATTTTCTCCAGTCCCCACCCTTCATCTCCAGATCATAAATGCATATTTTTGTTTTTGTGACAGTGTTTAATGCAGTCATTACATTTACTGAATGTGAAGATGATAAAGAATTTAGAATTGTGGGATGAATTTGTTCACATCAAATTTGCGCATGGTTAACATCAGATTTTTGTAAGTCAGTGTCACTTTTTACATGGCCAAGAAGTGTGTTCGTGTTCAGAAAAATACGATCTTGTACTGACTTGGTTGGACCAGTAATTATTTATTCTTTCAGTGTCATTCTCAATAGTGAAACAATAAAACCAATGCGCTCAAGACTCAACCCTCTTAAGGGGTTGGAACGCCCTGTCCTGACAATGTTAAATTTAGTCACTTGGCTTCCCTGTATTTCAGGAGCCACTGTAGCCATTGACATGAAACTTTTACAAGACATTAAACCATATGTTGTGGGTCTACTGAACTTCAATAATTGGCCACTGCTTTCGGAAATACATTTTTTAATTATACATAACATTATGTTCTTCTTTTAGTTCAGTAGACTCAGGATATAGATGTTATTACTCCCTGAAAATTTAAATACTCTACTCGAAATGGTTTCTGGGACTTGGGGAAAAAAGCAACAGAAAATGTAAATTTTTCAGGAACGACTTCTAAATTTTCAAAAGACTGTAATTCACTTAATTTTTTTTTTTTTATTTTTAATCACTTAGAAGCACCCTGCACCATAGTGTGTATCGACCTCTTGATCTCTTTCCAAGTTTTTTCTTCTTCCTGCACTCCTTAGTGGCCAACTGTGCTGCATGCTCTGCTTTATCAGTGTGAACCTTGTCAATCTGTTCAAGGTATCTGATGCAGTTTGCTCCAGGATTAATTCCCACATGCTGTAGCATTTTCACCCTACGAATGTTACCATCATTAAAAGCAATAACAGCTCCCCACTTTAGTGTCTTCATTCCAACAAAGCATTTTTTGATAAACGAGCCCATATAAGATTATTGAATGACTCATTGGGATTTTGAGCGTGACCATGAAGACACAACTTCAGGAATTGCCAGGTCTCTGTAAATAGGTTTTATGATATCCATGACTGCTGCTGGGATGAAATGTTTATGGCTGTATGAACTACTGCCGGCCGCGGTGGTCTAGCGGTTCTGTCGCTGCAGTCCGGAACCGCGGGACTGCTACGGTCGCAGGTTCGAATCCTGCCTCGGGCATGGGTGTATGTGATGTCCTTAGGTTAGTTAGGTTTAAGTAGTTCTAAGTTCTAGGGGACTTATGACCTAAGATGTTGAGTCCCATAGTGCTCAGAGCCATTTGAACCATTTTTTTGTATGAACTACTGTATTTGAGTACTGGACATGGCACCATAAACCAGGGCCAGGAGGGCAAATGTGGTGTACTGGTTTTTCATCAGTTGACCGTATGTGGAAGAAGGCAGCCCATAGTGCCTGCTTCATTTTCAACAAATCCTCAGTATTATTTCTAATGGCCATTCCATAATATTGCTGTTCATCAATCATTTTGTCTGACAGCCTACCTGTTATGGTTTTACCATCAGATAGTTTCTTGTGTCTCAAACTTTGTTTCAATTTCCTCAACCTGGTGCCCATCCTCTTCTGGACATGACTAACACATTCCAGTTTTGTGATAATGTTCTCACCATAAGGCTGAGTGGCTACTACACTGTTACATGCGTTTTGAGTCTCCATCACCTAAGAAATTAATGTAACACACTCCCCTTTTGTTCACAGATCGATTAAAAATGTCAGTAGCTGCAGAGGCCTCCATACAATCACTTGTTCCTTCATAATTTCTGTCACAGATATGCCCTTCTTCATTCCCTGATTTACACTTATAGCAATATTTAGTTAAAATCTGGAAATTATTACCTTTCCAGTATCAACACTAGTCACCATAGCAACAGAATTCTTTGAACTGTAGCCATGCTTCTGTCAAGTGCCATCAAAAGCTACTGGTTGTCAGTCATACCATCACTGATTTCAACAGCTTCATTTGCAGGACCCTTCATTGACTCATGGCAACAGATTCCACAGCAGCTCCAATAAATTCTGCATACTTCTCGATTTTACAAGGTGGGCATGGCATATTCATCACGGCACACGTCGTTTCTGCTGCAGTGTGTCCTTTGCCAATAGCTCTCGATCCATAAAAACCAAAATGTGAGAGTATATTTACAACTGGCACAATTAATAAGGTTCCTGGTTAGTCCATTTGATACCTCACTGTCTTCATGTAAACTAACTGGCCTCCACATATTTTACAATACATACATTCACCTAACACTCTTGTTAGTATGTGTAAATCAATCAGAACATAACCTAACCTACCACTTACATCACTTTCGTTTTGGGAAAAAAAAAAATAAAACTGTGTATCACAAGTTTTATTGTAGTCTTTGAAGCACTAGTGGATGTTTCTCTAGATACTGAGAAGTTTGCCTGTATTTCATTGTCCATAACTTCACACACCAAGTGTTTCCCTTTATTCGAAAATCTATTACCATGAAACCCATGTTTCTTAAAAACACTTCATTTTGGCATCATACTTTACTTTTTGAGATATTTACCAATCTATTCGTCAATTTTCCTCGGAAAAACATCAACACTTCGACATACAATGTGCGTTTATACTATAAAATGATAAGATACTGCTTTTGGCAGTGCTACCAATGCAAACACATAATTTAACCTTTATAACACAGCATTCTATATAAAAAATTAGCATATTTTTTTTAGATCTTGA
The DNA here is from genome assembly GCF_023864345.2 of Schistocerca serialis cubense. NCBI lineage: Eukaryota > Metazoa > Arthropoda > Insecta > Orthoptera > Acrididae > Schistocerca > Schistocerca serialis. The sequence goes on along the minus strand of NC_064641.1, from coordinate 758,562,603 downwards.
AAGTAATGCACATAAAAATTTTAACAATTTCAGCCAGTGTAGATTATACTTTTTTAATAAAATACTTCCCAGGTGATTATATAAGTATATATAATCAATATAATAGAGGGAAACATTCCACGTGGGAAAATATATCTAAAAACAAAGATTCTGTAACTTACCAAACGAAAGCATTGGTACGTTGATAGAAACAATAACACACACACAAATTTCAAGCTTTTGCAACTCACGGTTGCTTCATCAGGAAAGAGGGAAAGACGAAAGGATGTGGATTTTAAGGGAGAGGGTAAGGCGTCATTCCAATCCCAGGAGCGGAAATACTTACCTTGGGGGGAAAAAGGGACAGGTATACACTCGCTCGCGCGCGCGCGCGCGCACACACACACACACACACACACACACACACACGTGTAACAGACACAAGCAGACATGTGTAAAGGCAAAGAGTTTGGGTAGAGATGTTAGACGAGACGGAAGTACAGAGGCAAAGATGTTATTGAATGACAGGTGAGGTATGAACGGCGGCAACTTGAAATTAGCGGAGGTTGAGGCCTGGTGGGTAACGGGAAGAGAGGATATATTGAAGGGCAAGTTCCCATCTCCGGTGTTCTTATAGGTTGGTTTCAGTGGGAAGTGTCCAGATAACCCCGACGGTGTAACACTGTGCCGAGATGTGCTGCCCGTGCACCAAGGCATGTTTAGCCACAGGGTGATCCTCATTACCAACAAACACTGCCTGTGTCCGTTCATGCGAATGGACAGTTTGTTGCTGGTCATTCCCACATAGAAAACTTAACAGTGTAGGCAGGTCAGTTGGTAAATCACGTGGGTGCTTTCACACGTGGCTCTGCCTTTGATCGTGTACACCTTTCAGGTTACAGGACTGGAGTAGGTGGTGGTGGTGGGAGGGTGCATGGGATAGGTTTTACACTGGGGGCGGTTACAAGGGTAGGAGCCAGAGGGTACAATATATAATCATTTTATAATGAGGTAAAAATCTGAAAATGTGGAAAAAAAAGGTTTCCCCTTAAGACATTGAATGCCACAGTGGTGTTGGTGGCCATAGCTGACGTCTATGCCTGAAGCCGTTTGCTTGGTGGCAGCTACAGCAGTGCCTGACACCCTGGCCTGGCAGTAAGCCATCCATCAGCGTGTGTATTTATATTTTTTTTTATTTATTTACTTATCCATCTGTAGACAAATATTGTATGGATGTTGAAAAGTATATGTAAATTTATGGGAAAAAATTTGTGGAAAAGGAACATACTAAATTTTACAGGAAGTAGTACAAAGAACAATACTTGGTCATACAAAGTTATACAACTTTTTATACATGTATACTAACAGGAGATGGGACCTGGATAAAGAGGTTGTACAGAGTTTCAGGGAGAGGATAAGGGAAAAATTGACAGGAATGGGGGAAAGAAATACAGTAGAAGAAGAATGGGTAGCTTTGAGGAATGAAATAGTGAAGGCAGCAGAGGATCAATAGGTAAAAAGATGAGGGCTAGTAGAAATCCTTGGGTAACAGAAGAGATAATGAATTTAATTGATGAAAGAAGAAAATACAAAAATGAAGTAAGTGAAGCAGGCAAAAAGGAATACAAACGTCTCAAAAATGAGATCGACAGGAAGTGCAAAATGGCTAAGATGGGATGGCTAGAGGATAAATGTAAGGATGTAGAGGCTTATCTCACGAGGGGTAAGATAGATACTGCCTACAGGGAAGTTAGAGACTTTTGGACAAAAGAGAACCACTTGCATGAATATCAAGAGCTCAGGTGGAAACCCAGTTCTAAGCAAAGAAGGGAAAGCAGAAAGGTGGAAGGAGTATATAGAGGGTCTATACAGGGGCGATGTTCTTGATGACAATATTATAGAAATGGAAGAGGAGGTAGATGAAGATGAAATGGGAGATATGATACTGCGTGAAGAGTTTGACCGAGCACTGGGAGACCTAAGTCGAAACAATGCCCCGGGAGTAGACAACATTCCATTAGTACTACTGACAGCCTTGGGAGAGCCAGTCCTGACAAAACTGTACCATCTGGTGAGCAATATGTATGAGACAGGCGAAATTCCCTCAGTCTTCAAGAAGAATATAATAATTCCAATCCCAAAGAAAGCAGGTGTTGACAGATGTGAAAATTACCAAACTATCAGTTTAATAAGTCACAGCCGCAAAACACTAACACGAATTCTTTACAGGCAAATGGAAAAACTGGTAGAAGCCGACCTAGGGGAAGATGAGTTTGGATTCCATAGAAATGTTGGAGCACGTGAGGCAATACTGACCCTACGACTTACCTTAGAAGAAAGATTAACACTTTCGCTGCGGCATCGGTGCAGGTGCGCAACTCTCCAGTGTGGCCCGGCAACGTGCAAGTGCGGGCCGGTAACACTCTGAAAGGGCACGTACTGCTTGGAGCCGACGCTCCTAAGACAGCTGAGTTACAGGCCGACATCAAGACCTTGTAAGATCTGTAGGATCATGTTCTATACTTACTTAATGATGACGCCTACACTTAGAGGTTTCCATTTACAGATCCTAGATCCCTCTTTTGTATTTTCGCTCAGCGATATGTTGACTGCATTATCGTTCATTTCGTCACCTATAAGTTTCAACAATTCGTCTGTTACCAATAATCTGAAGAAATCCATAGGAGAATTGCCAGCAAGATGAATTTGCAGAACTTCTTCCTTTGTAAATGGGCGATACTGCATATTATGTGGTTCTTTATGCCAGGACTCACCTGGATTATCTCCGTGTGAGAGGTCGGGCTCTTTTTCGTCGTCGATTTCCACACAATCGTCGTGATTCGTATCGTCAGATTCGGAATTGTCACGAAACAGATTCGAAAGCTGTGCTTCCACGCTATCATCACTCTGCAATTCTTTTGCAGCCTGTAAATGACAATCTCCATGGTATGCCTCGTCCTCACTACACGAAAAATCACTGTCGTCTAGTACACTAAGTAACTGTTCCTCTGTCAATTTAACACTTTTCTGCTCCTTTTCACATTGGAGGGTCTAGGTGTTGGTTGATTTGCCACCATTAAAACAATATACATTCGATAACTGACCCCACAAAACAAAAGTTTACACGCTTTGATGCTAGCTTAGACGCTGCAACTAAACTGAGTAATCCGACAGTAAGCGCGGATGCTTATAAGCGTCAGCCGTACTGGCTCATGGTTTGTTTTGACGCTTATAAGCGTCAGCCGCAGAAAAAGGCAAACCTATGTTTCTAGCGTTTGTAGACTTAGAGTAAGCTTTTGACAATGTTGAGTAGAATACTCTCTTTCAAATTCTGAAGGTGGCAGGGGTAAAACACAGGGAGCGAAAGGCTATTTACAATTTGTAGAGAAACCAGATGGCAGTTATAAGAGTCGAGGGGCATGAAAGGGAAGCAGCGGTTGGGAAGGGAGTGAGACAGGGTTGTAGCCTCTCCTTGATGCTATTCAATCTGTATATTGAGCGAGCAGTTAAGGAAACATAAGAAAAGTTCGGAGTAGGTATTAAAATCCATGGAGAAGAAATAAAAACTTGGAGGTTCGCCGATGATATTGTAATTCTGTCAGAGACAGCAAAGGACTTGGAAGAGCAGTTGAACGGAATGGACAGTGTCTTGAAAGGAGGATATAAGATGAACATCAACAAAAGCAAAGTGAGGATAATGGAATGTAGTGGAATTAAGTCGGGTGATGCTGAGGGAATTAGATTAGGAAATGAGACACTTAAAGTAGTAAAGGAGTTTTGCTATTTGGGGAGCAAAATAACTGATGATGGTTGAAGTAGAGAGGATATAAAATGTAGACTGGCAATGGCAAGGAAAGCCTTTCTGAAGAACAGAAATTTGTTAACATCGAGTATAGATTTAAGTGTCAGGATGTCGTTTCTGAAAATATTTGTATGGAGTGTAGCCATGTATGGAAGTGAAACATGGACAATAAATAGTTTGGACAAGAAGAGAATAGAAGCTTTCGAAATGTGGTGCTACAGAAGAATGCTGAAGATTAGGTGGCTAGATCACGTAACTAATGAGGAGGTATTGAATAGAATTGGGGAGAAGAGGAGTTTGTGCCACAACTTGACTAGAAGAAGGGATCGGTTGGTAGGACAGGTTCTGAGGCATCAAGGGATCACCAATTTAATACTGGAGGGTAAACATCGTAGAGGGAGACAAAGAGATGAAACACTAAGCAGATTCAGAAGGCTGTAGGCTGCAGTAAGTACTGGGAGATGATGAAGCTTGCACAGGATAGAGTAGCATGGAGAGCTGCATCAAACCAGTCTCAGGACTGAAGACCACAACAACATACTGACAGTATTGTAACTGCATAGTCTGATTGCCCTAAGGCTTTACTTTTGTCTTCCCTGAACAGGAAGCCCTAGTATTCATCATTACAATAATTCAGTAAAGATTTTACCTCACTCAGCAGCTGTCCATCAGATTTAAAAAATTGACAAAGTTGAGGAGATGAAAGACAGTGTAATTCAATTTTGCCTTAATATAAACATTATCAGAATTAATTGGCCTAAATAGTCATTTACTGGGTAAAAACATTGTTCAGGTAGAAATTCTTTAAATTCCACTTTAAATCTGTTTTCATCTTCTAACTTCCTGATGTTGGCTGTAGTGTAGAGTTTTGTACCAATATGGCTCACATGCTTTCGTATGTGTGTGTGTGTGTGTGTGTGTGTGTGTGTGTGTGTGAACGCACGCGCAAACAATCTGCTTACACCCACCAATGAACCTTTGACGGTCTTTCAGTGCCCCTTTTTTATGCTTGTCAAGACATTTGACAACGTAGCCGTAAAATGTTTACTGTTGGTTTCAGTGGCATTATACCACCGTAACAGAAGATTGCACATCACGTCAAGAGTCTGAATAGTTAAAGCGAAAAATTTTAAATGTTTTGCACTAGCATCATAAGAGGCATAGTTTGTAGTGTTTTTAGTTAGAAGTATCATTATAGTGTTTTAACCACAAGAAATCATTATATATAACCACCTGTGTAATGGGGATACAAGTCATTCTTCAGTCAATAATCACTGAAACTGGGTTCATAGCTGCAATTTGGTTAGTGATTTTGTCCCGCCTTCAGCTGTCATTTTATTTATTTGTTGTGCTATTGTGCAATATCAGTCCTAGACTATTTTTAAGTATCTAAAATAGAAGCATAATATACAGCGTGCTAGCATCAGTTAAGAATTAAACAAAGTATATCAGATCTCAAAATATGCTAGAAACATTACAAGTAACATTGCAGAAGATGTAACAGTCAGAAATGTTAGCTCAGTTATTATGGGAGCATTGTCACTATTAATCAGTAGAAGCTAGGTACAGGGACATTGTCTATAACATCTATTGAAAGACATACCACACAAATTGGGCCCTTTTTCACAATCCAGAATATAAAAAAATTAACAGTAAAGATTACCAAAATTTTTATATTGGACAAACAGGAAGATTAGCACCCTGTTTAAACACCACACAATGACAATGACAATAACCTCTCCACATTTGTGCAGATCACAAAACACCCAGTGTTCATAAATCGCTACAGATCCTTCACAGAAAGGTAAAGTCATGGACATTACTGAAGAGACTGAAATTTACATTCATCAAAAGGACCAGTTGAACAGTTTTATAAACAAACAATCAAAACCACACAATCAAAAATTTCTGAAATTTTGTGCAAGTTCTACAACAAAATATTGCAAAGGCATAGAAACCAGTCATCATGCTAATCAAGTGTAGGCCATTCTAAGATTTGCGCTGGCACAGATATGCCCACTTTCGGCACTGGTGTGGCGCATCGTGTAACAGGAGTTTTACAGTCTGTGCACGATGGGGAAGTTTATCTTGAGATGCATTTTGTTCTGATGATGCATGGCTGTATATGTCAGGGTACGTAAATTTTCAGAGCAATCGACGTTGGAGCTCCGAAAATCCTTATGAATCACATCAACAACCTCTGCGTGATGTGAAAACGAATTTGGTGTACAATTAGTGCAAGACAAATTATTGAACCAATCTTTTTCCACAAAACAATACACTCTTACAGCTATGTGAACAATATATTGCAACCATTTTTTTGAGAATTAACACTTAACAAAAAGATTACGCATATTTCATGCAGGACCACACATCCACAATTCTTCTGTGACAGCAATACGAAGTGTTTTTAATGATAGTATAGTTGACTGGCCTCCTCGTTTTCCAGGTCTAAATCCATGTTGTTTTTTTCTTTGTGGAATGTTAAAAGACGAGGTGGATGCAACTGATCCTCACATGGTCAAAGAGTTGGAAGTCAGTAATTTTCCAGATTTCGGCAGCCGAAATACGTCGAATGCTTGCTAATGTGTACAGATGATGTCAGACTGCTCTTACCACAGAGGACCTACTGTACATAAAGGTAAGCTTAAGTTAATCAGATGATGATGTTTGGTTTGTGGGGCGCTCAACTACGCAGTTATCAGCGCCCCTACAAATTCCCAACCATTGCTCAGTTCAATCTCGCCACTTTCATGGATTATGATGAAAGGATGAGGACAACACAAACACCCAGTCATCTCTAGGCAGATTAAAATCAGTTAATCAGATGACAACGCTGTTTACACTTAAGGGGACATTGTATGTCCTATTCTGCCACTGTTAAATTATCGAATTGTGTGACCCATTATCTTGGAAACTTTTTAAGACATTAAACTTACAATTTTCCATAATTATTGAATGCACTTTTCTAGATATACTGAACTAGAATTATTAATAAAATTGTATTGTGGGGTTTGTTATCCTTTTTTTTTCAAACACTGATTTTTTGGCAGAATTTTGTAAATAAATGAACATAAAAACAAAACTACTCAGGATATTTCAAGTACTCTAGTTCCATATGTGTCGAATCTCACACTTGGTATGCTGTGAAAATTTTATGTCTCTACCGTCAGTACCTTTTTAGAAAATGGGTCATTTATTGCCAAAAAATGTAGTTCAGAGATATTGAGGTTTAAAACCTTTTTTATTACACATTCTTATACAGACTTACATTTCCGTCTCTTTTATGCACGGGAATTGCCCTGGCTCATAATCAATGTCTCCTTCAGTGTCACAACAGCCTATGCTTGCCGCCTCCTTTTCTTTCTTGCTTGCTTCTTTTGTCATTTGCTGGGCAACTACCTCGGCTTCATGTAGATGAAGCTCATCCAGTTCCCACAGTCCTTTAGCTGTGTTCTGTCCAAATCTTACCCGTAACTTCTCCAGAACCTTAAGACTTAAATGGTTCAAATGGCTCTGAGCACTATGGGACTTAACATCTGAGGTCATCAGTCTCCTAGAACTTGAAACTACTTAAACCTAACTAACCTAAGGACATCACACACATCCATGCCCAAGGCACTGCTCAACTGTGGCGGTATATGCGTAGCAGCGAAATTTGAAAGTCGCACATCAACATTCAAAATATTATTTGAAGGTCTCACAATTGTCTGATTTTAATGTATTATACACCAAATTGTTCAGGAAGGTACAAAGTACATTATAGAGTAGAAAACAGAAAATGTCAAATTTCAACGAATTTTACGTACGTCCCTTTAAGGGGATACGGAATCACCTATCCCCGCAATGTTAATATATGCCTACTATAGGGAACATTTTCTCACAAACTACTGGAGACAGAGAGGTAAAAATTTTACTGTATGTGCATTCATATGTTACAACAATACTGAAACAACAGTTTATTGTCAAAGTATTTTCTTACAGAGATATTGTACATTTATTTTTAAGTAAATTTTTTCCATCGCTTTTTACTAGACTATCACCCCTAAGTCTTTTGTAAATCAAGTAATTAAAAAATCGTTGTTTCAGTATGTAATAGGGACCTATGTCACTACGTCATAAAAATTTCAGACTTCTAGGTTGACCAGTACCTGAGATAATATTCCTAGATGAAGTAAAAAGTAAACTTACGGGAAACGGAGAAAGAAGATTAAAACATTCCTGATCCGTAGCTAATACCCCCTTCACAGTCTTCATAATCATCTTCAAGTCTTCTTTTGGCACCCCTCTGCACCTGTCTTGCTTTTTTCACTAATGTCTTGATTATATTATCAGCATGCCTTAGTCTGTGCTGATCTAAAAAGAACATAGCACGTACCGTACGGGAACCAACACACATACCCAACTTTTGAAGGACCTGGCATTTAGTTATATTTCCAAGATTGAAGGTTGCCACAGCATCATACACACCAAAATGTAGTGTATTAATTCCGACAAACACTGTTTTTGGGAGACGATGCCATATCACACTATTCAAGCACTCGTTGGGGTTCTGCGTCTTTCCGTGAAGACATTTCATCAGAAGACTTCTGTCAGCCAGATCTCTGAAAATGGGCTTTATTTCTGCCATGATGGCTGATGGTAGACTGTGGTGGTGAATGTATTTCTCTCCTGTTGTTAGTCCCCTATTGTATTTACACCAGCTGTTTTCACCTTTGGGGCACAAACCATGTTGTGGATGCTCATCCGTGGATGCGGTGTGGAAATATAAAGCCCATATAGCTCTCCTCATTGCTTCAAGATTGCCTGTATTTTGCCTGATTGCAAGGCCATAGCAGTTCTGAATGTGGTCTATTATGGAATCAGTCAATCTTCCTCTGCCATCCAAGGTTTTCCCATCATCTAGTTTTTTCCCTTTCATAACTGATTTTAACCTTCTCAGCCTCGCACCCATTCTCTTCTGCACATGTCCTATACATTCAAGTTTGCTTATATTTACACTGTTCCCATATGGTTTGCTTTCCAAAACTTCTTTGAATGCTTTAGAGTCACCATCTCCCAGATATTTGACATAGCGAACATTATACCACTGTGAAGAGCGATGAAAAATTTTCTTCACCCCAGCAACCTCCATGCCACCACTACTACCATAATAATTAGCAATACAGTCATCACTGTGTTCATTTTTCAGCCTGCCTGTGCACCTACAGTATTTAGACATTATTGCAACATCAATAACCTTGCCAGTATCAACACTAGTTGCTGTTACAACACCATTGTTGGAGGTGTGGCCCCTTTTCTGCCACGTGCCATCAAACGCCACTGTGAGGTCACGACTGCCGTCATTTTCTTCCACTGCTTCTTCCACAGCAACCTGCATTGACTTCTGTGCTACATCTTCAACTGCAGATCCTAGTACATAATTGTAAGCTTCAAACTTTGAAGGTGCACTTGGAAGATTTAGAACACCACATAGCATATCACCAGCTGCTTTGCCCTTACCAATTGCTCGCAATCCATAAACTAACCTAATATTTACACTATAAAGTTCAGTTTTCTTGTATCCATTATTTACAGTTACTGAAACCGAACTTGGAAACTTACAGCTGTATTTACAAACACTGCATATTAAATTAAACTGGGCAGCCAGGCCAACATGGGATTCTACTTTCAGAGAAACGTTTCCATGACATTTTTTGCAGCACAAACTGTTTTCAAGAGCTTCACACAATATATTCGTATCAATGAGTTCAAAAACTTCATTCCCTCTATCAAGTAAATTATATTTCTCTTCCAAATCTCTTAGTTTTTTATGAGAAGCACTGTTTTCATTTGGTGTAAGTTCGTTCGGCAAATCAGTAATAAGTGGATTCACATTTTCCAACAGTGATGATGACGAACTGCTTTGCTTTGCTAATGAATCATTATTTCTTTTCTTTTGCCAGTTCACACGCTTTTTAAATACTTTTGCTTTAGCTCTAGGCATTTTCACTGCGAAAAATGAAGCACTAAATACGAAATAACTCAACAACAACTACTTTCTTATATCACACTGTTTACAAAACAGTCCCGTCACAAAGTCAAAGAGTAACTTGAGGAAACCAGAGAGAAACATTTTCGGGCAACTAGTGTATAAATAGTCGCTGGAAACCGGGATATTTGAATTCATGTCACTTTAAAGGTACTGCCAAAAAGTTCATGGTCAGCCACGAGAGACGTGTATAACTAAAGCGCAATACCCGATCTCACAAATATATAAAAATAAAATAGTTATAATTGTAGTAGAGCTATGTATGATACGTCATTTTAAAGAGGAAACATGGCAGAATATAATACGCCAATAAAAAAAAATTCGATTTTTTAACCCAAAATCCGATTCCGTATCCCCTTAAGGCAAGCTGTTCTCCTTACTGGAATCTAGTAGACAACTGGGTTTTGCTGCAATGAATAAAGCATACCTTTTTAGCTAAAAAAAACTAAATGTCAACATTAAAAAAATCGGCTACGATGAACTGAAGAGTTTGTTGCAAGGGAGACAAAAAATACTAGTTGTAGCGCGGGCGACGACGACAACCATGCCAAAAATCATGTTTTTGAGAAAAACGCGTTTCAAGTTTGACAAGTTTTTATCGTGTATAAAAAAGGGTCAAAGTTTGAAACTTATGGGATATGATCGAAATTTGAAGGGCATTTTCCGCGTATGGCTACACTGAATAGACATACAGCTAAATCTGAAGCAATGTTGACGATTTCGCTTCTGCTGGATGTTATGTTTGGAGCATATCTCCAAATGAGGCAACTGAAATTTTCGTTCACATTTTGAGTAAAACCGCCCAAACAACGCTCCAGTAAATCAGGTTTACACAAGTCGGTATCAATTCAAACGCTCACAGAATCGTTACTTTTTGGAGTTAGCGCATAATATTTTCGGGAATAATTCTTCTATGTATACACATTTGAAATCAGTAATTTAAAAAATTCGACTTTTTTCGACCGTCACCCCGTCGTTGCCTCAATTCGTGGGACGCGCGTGCGCAGCCGACTAGCAGCAGCTTTTAGTGTCCTGAGAGACGGGCGCTGTGGCGGCTGGCATATTCGGTGTCGGAGGCCGGTGGCTGTGGCGCGCGACTCGCGGTCCCTTCCCGGGCGTCTTTCGTGAGACACCCTGTACATACACTATGTGATATCCGAACACCTGGCTTAAAGCGACTTATACAAGTTCGTGGCGCCCTCCATCGGTAATGCTGGAATTCAATATGGTGTTGGCCCACCGTTAGCCTTGATGACAGCTTCCACTCTCGCAGACATACGTTCAATCAGGTGCTGGAAGGTTTCTTGGGGAATGGCAGGCCATTCTTCACAGAGTGCTGCACTGACGAGAGGTATCGATGTCGGTAGGTGAGGCCTGGCACGAAGTCGGCGTCCCGAAACATCCCAAAGGTGTTCTACAGGATTCAGGTCAGGGCTCTGTGCAGGCCAGTCCATTACATAGATGTTACTGTCGTGCAACCACTCCACCACCGGCCGTGCATCATGAACAGGTGCTCGATCGTGTTGAAAGATGCAATTGCCCTACCCAAGTGGGAATCAAGAAGGTGCTTAAAACATCAATGTAGGCCTGTTCTGTGATAGTGCCACGGAAAACAACAATGGGTGCAAGCCCCCTCCTTGAAAAACACGACCACACCATAACACCAGCGCCTCCGAATTTTACTGGTGGCACTACACATGCTGGCAGATGACGTTCACCGAGTATTCGCCATACCCACACCCTGCCATCGGATCGCCACGTTGTGTACTGTGATTCGTCACTCCAAACAACATGTTTCCACTGTGCAATCGTCCAATGTTTACACTCCTTACACCAAGCGAGGTGTCGTTTGGCATTTACCGGCGTGATGTATGGCTTATGAGCAGCCGCTCGACCACGAAATCCAAGTTTTCTCACCTCCCGCCTAACTGTCATAGTACTTACAGTAGATCCTGATGCAGTTTGTAATTCCTGTGTGAGGGTCTGAATATATGTCTGCCTATTCTACATTACGACCCTCTTCAACTGTCGGCGGTCCCTGTCAGTCAACAGATGAAGGCCTGTCTGCAAGTTTTTGTGCTATACGTGTCCCTTCACGTTTTCGCTTCACTATCGCATCACAAACAGTGGACCAAGGGATGTTTAGGAGTGTGGAAATCTCGCGTACAGACGTATGACACAAATGACGCCCAGTCGCTTGACCACATTCGAAGTCCGTGAGCTCCACAGAGCGGTCCATTCAGCTCTGTCATGATGTCTAATGACTGCTGAGGACGCTGATATGTGGAGTACCTGGCAGCGCAACGCACCTACTGTGAAAAACATATGTTTTTGGGGGTGTCCTGATACTTTTGATCACATAATGTATCTCCCACTTTTCTGTAAGGTATCTGAAATTATCTGGAACTTATTATCTTCTGAATTAACATCAAAGCCTTAGACCATTGCTAATTTCGGTTACAAATAATTTCAAAATTACTGTTAGATTCTGAACTTGGGCATTATAATTTTGTTGATATATTTTTTATGTTCCATTTGACGTGCAGCATTTGTAAATTAACTCACTTATTAGAAAGTTCAATATTTTGATCGTCAAAAAGGTATTTAGGATGGCTGCCATCAATAACGAGTAGTGTGAAACATTTATTTGAAGATTGTGCAGGAGAGTTTGAATTTTCAAAGGAAACACTTTTAAATATATATGCCTCTACGGATCCCCCAGCACAAGACTGCAGGGTTTTCCTCTGCAGACATGACACTACCCTAGGCCCGGTTCTTAAGAAAGACGTGAAGTTGACTGCACATGGCGATTTTTCCATAGAAATTTTGTAACTGATATATTATTGAATTTATTTGAAGCCTAAAACTTGATGAAGGCAGTAGTTTCGACTATAGGTCAGGAAAATAGCAGCACAACAGATATCTTCATGATTGGTTCTCTAGCTGATAGGCATGGTGTCAGAAAAATCAGATCATAATGCAAAAATAGTTGGGTTAGATAGAGCAGCAATCAGTCGTAGAATTGCTTTAATATGAGATTTATAGTCACAACGCAGATCAGATTTCGACCTGTGTCAGGTCATTATCAATGCAGTGCGGAATTGTAGCACGAACAACTGCTACAATTCCGCACTGCATTGATAATGACCTGACACAGGTCGAAATCTGATCCGCGTTGTGACTATAAATCTCATATTAAAGCAATCCTACGACTGATTGCTGCTCTATCTAACCCAATATAACCACAGTCGTTGCGTGCACCCACCCCATGGAGGGCAACCTGGCAAAAATAGTTTTACTGAAAGGAATCAAGGCAGAGTCATATCCCAAACTAGTGAATAAAGAGTCCACTTGGAATTCAGATAGTTAAAGCAAACTCGGTAAGAAGCACACGATACAGACAAATGACAAATATAACACATTTTTTAAAACTTTTATCACGTTCTTTGAGACCTTTCTCAAAGACAAGACAATTTCTCTACAGGCAATACTGCAAGAGCTGAAGAATGTCGTCAGACAGTTTAAGACAAAGCATTACGCCAAGAGAAGAGAGAGCTCTCAGAACAAAATCTAAACTATGAGGTCAGTTTTGACAAAACAATCAGAACTGAATATGAGTGATTAACATATTACACCCATGTTGTGTGAGAATGAAACTTACAAGGGAACTGTCCAATCTGACTTGTCGAAACATGGCCTGACGTTTTTTATACAGGAAAAATACACCAAAAGAAACACAATTTCAAAATTTTAGCTGCTAAGACACATTGCATATAAAAAAAGTTGAGATTTGCCCAAGTCGTAGCCCGTGAGGCTCCTGGAGACATGTATTATACATCCCTGCCATAGTTGCAGTAAACGGCGCATTCACAACACGGCGAGCACATGTCCTTGGTTGACGCCTCATCAGTGAATACGGTAAAACGCGATGGTAATTTGCAAAGCGAATTTCATTTTCTGTTGATAGTTTCACTAACACAATGGTTTACAGTTGTATTCGCTCGAATTTTCGATTCATTTAAAATTCACGATAATCAGCAGTTGTATTTGTGGTATCATTAAATGTCAACAATGTAGATTTGGGTATATGCTTGTCAATAGCATCTGTCTTTATGTTGCTTCCAGAGTTTCAGAGTAACGTGGAATCCAAGTATTTTTTTCAACATTGCAAAAGATGAATTATGAGGAATATGGTACTGGTATGCAATCTAAATCATGTACCTCTCCTGAAGATCAGTGGCGGATATAAAAATTTTGCGGCCCTAGGCACACCATATTATATGCGCCCCCCCCCCCCCCGCCCCCCCCAAAAAAAATGTTTTAAGTAATAACTATTACCCGATCACTTCACAATTTCCGTTTTGGGTGGGAGTGCTGTGAGCTGTTTCCAAACTCCACTATTCGTTAATTGTTCCGAAGGACACGTCAGCGGTCTAGTCACACTCATTCAAAATGTAATGTAGTTTGTGAACTGTACTTGGTGTAAGCCAGCGGCAAACTTAAAACTGCATGGTGTTAACACATTCTTCTGTCTAAAGACAACAGAAATGAACACAAGGAAAATAACTTTTCTTTTATGGACTAAAAACTCGGCAGAGAGTGTAGGTGACAATTTTTGTTATACATTCACTTTTAACACTTTCTTTTACACGAAACCGTTGAAAATTAAAATAAAAAAAGTTGTGTTACGATCTAAAAATTGAAGCGAATGTGTTATACATTAGAAATTGATACGTTTTACAGAGATGCGTTGAAAATTAAACTATCGTTTTACGATCTAATAACTTGAATGTGTAGCAGATAAAAAAAAACACATTCGATATTAACACATGAATATATAGGAAAGACATTAATAAATGAAAATAAAATAGAGATTTCGTTGCACGAACTAATAACTAAATACAGATGAACAAACAAAGAACTTGGTTTGCTATTACATAATTTTACAGACTAGTGTGGAATAATCAAATTTGTTTTATAATCTAATAGTTAATGTGTACGCTATCTATCCTAGCCTAAGAAAATTGCGCGAAAGAAAGTGCAGTTAGGGTACCTCCACTAACCTAAGTCAGCCAACCACCACCTCCTCCTACGGATTGGTAGGCATAGGACTGGACCTGTGCTGGACATTAGTCTTTATTTATACAATTTTATGCAGTACAGCCATCCGGTGTGTTCATCACGAGGTCCAGACTCGAACTGACTTAGTACACTATACTGTCAGCAGAGGGCGCTGTCGTCTGTGACGTAATCCACGATGGCGGTCTGGGGTGGGGAAAAATGGCGGGAAAACAACTCTGCCTGTGCTGGACATAAGTCTTTATTTTGTAGGCAGTATCTCCACCGCGAAATCTAGAGTCCAACTGACCTAGAACACAGTACAGCCACCAGAAGGTGCTGTTATCCCTCATGTGACGTAATACAAGATGACGATCTGGAGGGAGAAAATGGCGCGAAAATGACTCAACCACGCTGGGCTGCTGGAAAGAGTAAAGAAGGAGTATACTTTATTTATTTTGGAGCAATTTATTTAGGGATGGAGTATATTTATCACACTGATACAGAACAACGCTCTGACATGCTTGGGGTCACACCACACAGCCCACAGACCTGTAAACTACTACTAAATAACACTCTGCACACACGCAAACATCTCCTAAAATACCGAAATAATTTCAGTACAGTCTACAGACCTGCTAGCAAAATAATGCAACAGACGCAGCTGCTAATTGTAGGCTGTGGAAATAATGCATCCCACAACCTACACACATGCAAACTACTACACTGAAATAATTTCAGCACGCAGCACACAGACATGCAAACTCCTCCTAAATAATGCAGTACACAGATATGCAGGCACAAAATCAAATCGTTAACTGTCCAAGTAATGCATAGCACAGCCCACAGACCAGCTCGCAAAATAATGCAACAGACACACAAACAACATACGTAGACACTACTCACTGACACCTGTCCACCAGATCGCACAGGAGGCTACCGACAGCCCCGCGAAGTAATGTAGCTGTCAGCTGTCAAACCACACACAGACGCCCTCAAGCATGAGGTGGTGACATCCCTTTCATACTTGACACCTGAGAAATTCCTCTCGAAAATACATGGACACCTACCCACTGTTGCTGACACGACTGCAGAGGAGCAAAGGCTTACTTGCTGAGAATGCTGACGCTGCCACGAGTAACCGCCGGATGCAAGCCAGCATGACCCATTGCTCTCACGGCCCTGCAGGTGAAAGTTGGGCCTATTTTCGGGTATACAGTAAGTGTTATACTGACGTCACAGAACTGCAACGTGCGCTCACGCCGGTCCCATATGCGAGACACCTCTGGGCAGCACGTGTGTGTGTTTACTGTTGCTGACATGATACCTATGGATACTGACGTCACATCTCTATGTAAATAAGCGCCATGTGTTCACCGCTGCTGGCGAGACCCCTCGCTCTACCTGTGGTCCAATGCAGAGAGAGAAATGTTGCAATGTTTCTCAGAGTAGCACAGTGTGTGTTGTTTCTAGCTGGACATGCGAGCTGCGTCTAATGGTGCTTAACTGCCCAGCGTGACTGACGCAGCGCCACAAAGTGCGTCTGCATAGCTACAAACCATCAGAAGCTCATTTAAGAAGGTTCTCAATCTTATACTGAAGCCACATGGCTATCTAAAATAATAACCAAGTCGAACTCTAGTAAACTGTATAGTGTCCCAGAAATACTTAACATGCGCTTTTGTAGGAGTTTTCGTGATGTTTCAGTTTGTATTGACGGAAATTCTTGCCTTAACAGAACCTGTTTAAGAAAATAGCCCAGAATAACATCGGATGCAGTCTTCCTAGCGGTCCTAACATAATACCTGGTCCATCACGTGTTACCCTTCCTGCTTGCAACACACACAATCGTTCCTACCGCTATGTAGAGACCCCTATATCCCAGCACAAAAGAATGTCTTGTGAATGAAGGGAGCATTATGATTGGCTTTTTTAGAATTTACCCTCTGAATTATTGATGCGATCAGTGTGGACGTACCATCTGCCTTTTGCTTCTTTGTGCAGATGAGACTTTCAGTGGGAAAAAAACCTATTTTAACAGATAGGCATACTGAATCACTAGTTAAACCCTGCAAAGTGCCCTCCATATCGTCAAATATGGAAAGACTCTTACACAATTACACTGCTCTCCCACTGAGGACTGGAGTGGGAAACCAAACTCCAGCCCAGAAACATATCATCGTGTACTGTGTCGACGTAGTAAACATACAAAACCGCCCTTTTTACATCATTCATACTTATACTGCAAAGACAGACAGCACAGTACGTATACCTGCAGCACTAGGGCAGCCACGCCCGACGGGTGGCCACAGCACCCTCAGCATACTGAAGTCACTCTCAGAACCGTTCTACGAATTCGGGCTCTCTTCCCCCGGCACAAACGCGTTACTGCTTCTGGTCCAGACCTAATTGTTTGCTTGCTTTTCTACACCCATCTCCAGACTCTGGGATTACAAGAACATAAGTATTTTCGCATGGTTTGCCATAATATTATACCATTTTCGCGGTACTTCTCGATATCAAGCACATAGCAGTAGCCTACCGATCGTTCACGCAACATAATTCCGAAGATATAGACTGGAAATTATTTTTCTACAAACTCGAAACTTTAGCGCTTATCCAGTCTGCGAGGACCTTTACGTGAGAACTCATAACAAATAGAGGAAAACGGTATTTCCAATAGTGAACACCGATGCCGGTGATGAAACAGATTCCAAATCGTCCCTATAGTTTACAAAGTCAACAAATGTGTTTCTATTGTCTAGAGAGCAAGCAAAAGTCTCTTTCACCTGCTGGATGCACACACCACAACCGACCTTCTCTCAACTAAATATAGGCGCGAAATGTGCAGAAGCAGTCAACCAAACAATTTACATGGGAGGGAATAACGGTCCAGCGCAAATTCACCCCCATATTCAATCTTCTCAAATTTCCACGCAATCACATACTAACTATTAGTTCACTATATTGCCATCTAGAGGACGGCAAAGTTAACTCAGATACATTCATATATTCCAACAGGCCCTTGCATTTGGTCGGCTGCTGCCATTAATGGAAAACGTGAATCATTCCTGCACAGGTCACTGGAACTGAATGCCAAGCACACATAGACAGAATGATCCTACTAATTGGTTCACATATATATTTTATCCCTGTACTTACAACTAAATGTTGGCATTGCGGGCTCGGTTGTATGACACGCGTCAGTGAGTAATGTAGTAACCAAAACCAACTGCGGGAACGCCTTGGGCTGCGGATCGGAGGCACCAGGCAGGGAAGCCGCCTGTGTGGAGCACGCACCACCAGGTAAACACAGGGACGAGTCGGACGACAGACCAACGACAACTGACAACAACCGACCACGACCGACTATGACCAACACGACAAGGAAGAGATAAACAACGGAGGCTTGTGAAACCACAACACCAAACACCAGCAGTAAATCCACTGCGAACCAGAGCCAGGCAAATGTCAACAACGGGAAATGACCAGAACGCAGTACCGCCGAGATAGAAACGAAATCCAGAGCGAGTACCAGACTGACTGGACTAGGTTTTTTTTTTTTCTTTATTGTATTTCAATTCCCCATTGGGGCGGGCTGGCAGCAACATATGCGCTGCTCTTCAGCCGAAAGACATAGGACAAACAATAGAAGACGTTTAAAAATAACAAAGGAGAGAATATGGTGAACACAGATATAAAAAAGGGGGAACATCATGGAAGGCAATAGACAAAAAACGGGATGACTGTAAAATGGAGATAAAAAACTGTTTAAAAGTAGCACACATAAAAAGCCACACACTGCGACAATTAAAAGAACACAAGGCACAGTATGACGGGAGCATAAGAGGTATCGACGGATGGCGTAGCACATAACAAACACTGACGGCGAACCTCAAGGCAGTACACAATTAAAATCACACCTCTTGACGCACAGGAGAAACAGCACTAAACACAACACTGATGTGGCACACTGACGATGATCAAAACAGAGGATCTGCCAGGCCCAAGGAGATGAGGGAGACCGGAAGAAGGGAGGGAGGGGAAGAGATGGGGGAGAAGAGCGGGGGGCGCGCTGAAGAGGGCCAGGTAGGGAGGGATGTGGGAAGGAAAGAGGCAAGTATGGGGTGCAGGGTCTTAGGGGAGGGGGGGAAAGGAGGAAAATCCGCTCTGGGAGAAGGAGGGAAGAGGAAAAAGGGGGCCCTGGGGGGGGGGGGGGGGAACAAGGCCAGGTTATAGTTGGAAGGAAGGGTAGATGTCACGGCAAAGTTCGCCATCCGGGAGGGGGAGGCGTTGGAAATTGCCCTGAGGAAGGAGATGGAGGGTGTGGAGGTGGAGAGAGGGAGGGATACAGCGATAGAGGCGCGGCAATGGGCGAGGGGTGGAGAGGAAGGAGGAAACCAGAGGGTGGGGGGATCAAGCCTGCGGACAATGTAAAGGATGCAGAGATGTTGGAGGAACAGGAGGAGGTGGGGGAAGGGGATCAGTTCATACAGGAGCCGTGTGGGGGAAGGAAGGCGGATACGGAAGGCAAGGCGGAGCGCATGGCGTTCAAGGATTTGGAGGGCCTTGTAAAAGCGGGTGGGGGCGGAGATCCAGGCAACGCTGGCATAACAGAGGATAGGACAGATGAGGGATTTGTAGGTGTGGAGGATGGTAGAAGGATGCAATCCCCATGTCCAGCCAGACAGGAGTTCCAGAAGGCGGAGGTGGGAATGGGGTTTCTGCTGGATGGTCTGGAGATGAGGGGTCCAGGTGAAGTGTCAGTCAAGGGTGAGGCCAAGGTATTTCAGGGTGGGGATGAGCTGGATGGGACGACCATAAAGGGTGAGGTAGAAATCATGGAGGCGAAAGGAGCGAGTGGTGCGGCCTATGATGATTGCCTGGGTTTTGGAGGGGTTGAGACGGAGGAACCACTGGTTACACCAAGTGGTGAACTGGTTAAGGTGGGTTTGGAGGGTACGTTGAGACCGTTGAAGGGTAGGATAGAGAGCCAGGAAGGCAGTGTCATCAGCATACTGGAGAAGGTGGACTGGTGGGGGTGGCTTGGGCATATCAGCTGTATACAAGAGATAAAGGAGAGGGGAGAGGACAGAACCCTGGGGAACACCAGCCGTGGGATAAAAGATGCGGGAGTTGGTGTTGTGGAGGGTGACATAGGAAGGACAGTGCGAGAGGAAGGAAGTGACCAGACGGACAAAATTGACAGGCAGGGCGTAGGTTTGAAGAGGAGACCGGGATGCCTTACATGGTCAGAGGCATTTTGGAGGTCAAGGGAAACAAAAATGGCGGAGCGACGGGAGATGAGCTGGAGGGACAGAAGGGGAACAAGGTTGAGGAGTTGGTCCTCAGCAGAGAAGGAGGGTCAGAAGCCACACTGGGTAAGGGGGAGGAGGTGGTGTTGAGCAAGGTGCTGATGGATACGGTGGGAGAGGATGGATTCAAAGACCTTACTGAAGACGAAGGTGAGGCAGATGGGACGATAGGAAGAGGCGGCAGAAGGGGGTTTGTTGGGTTTGAGGAATAAGAGGATGCAGGAGGTCTTCCACAGGTCAGGGTAGAAGCCAGTAGAGAGGATGACATTATAGAAATGGGCGAGGACAGTCGGGAAGGAATAGGGGCTTTCTCGAAGGTGACGGTAGGTGACACAGTCATGACCAGGGGCCGTGTTGCATTTGGACCGGAGGATAAGTTTAATGTCTTGTGCTGTGACGGGAGTGTTTATGTCAGAGGGGGGTAACTGCCCCAAGTACTGGAGACTAGGAGCAAGTGGAGCGACCAAGGTATCGGCACATTCCATGACGGTGGGGAAAAGAGAATAATCAAAGTGGGGATCATCGGGGATAGAGAAGACCTCGGAAAGGTGGGTAGCGAAGTGGTTGGCCTTACTGAGGTTGTCAGGAAGGGGGCGATCGCTATGGAGGAGGGGGTAGTGGGGAGCGGAAAGGGAGCCAGTAAGGCGATGGAAGGCGGACCAGTACTTGGAGGAGTTGATAGGGTGGCGTTGAGTCGTGTGCAGGTCTGGCGCCAGTCTCGGCGTTTCGTTGCTGTAATACTGGACTAGGGCAGAGCGGGTCCCTATATACGAAACCGGAGGGAGCGGCTATTGGCCGCTGTCTGCACGTGGTGTAGAGGTGGTGCCCTCGCTGCGCGAGAGCCGCTGCGCGGAATAGCCGCCGCGGAGGCGGAGCCCTCTATGGGCTGACCACATCCATTTGTTCTGGCGCGTGTTCGACTTCCGCGGCGGAAGGTACTAGAAGTAACATATCGGAAATACACCCCACTGATGGCTGTGGGTCTGGAAATAGAAAAATCAGTACCCATTCTAATGACTTGATATATTCTTTGCATGCTATCACAGTTCTCCATGTCAAATCCACACCTTCCTTACGACTGTACATAGTAATTTCCTTTGCCCATGTTGGAACACAAACACATACTTTATAAGCCTGATGCTCAAATGCGAACATATCACGCACCCTCTACTACTAAATATAATACTTCGTCAATAACTGATCGCTGTTGGTATGAAATAATACTGAGAGAAAATCAACCCTGGATGGACATGTCTCATAAGTTTTTTTCTTTTTTCTTTTTTTTTTGCGAATGCTACTCTGTGTCCTAGAAAGAGAGGTTTAACCACCAGATATTAAAAAGCCTCGATCTCAACAACTACTGTATGTTACTGTCACAAGTGGTCCTGGTTCTACAGGTGCACACAAGTATCCATGTTTAAAGCTATATTTGCTTTATAACTCGAGGTACAACATTACCTCTGAATGAGGTGGTTTTTCAGGACAAATACGGAGACGGTGATCGTAGGAATGTGTGTTATCAGACCAGCACTCCGGTTATGCGTCGCCGATGGTGCAACCTCGTAATAAAATCACTGAAATATGAAAGTGGCCGGCCGTAGTGACCGAGCGGTTCCAGGTGCTTCAGTCTGGAACCGCGCGGCCGCTACAGTCGCAGGTTCGAATCCTGCCTCGGGCATGGATGTGTCTGATGTCCGTAGGTTAGTTAGGTTTAAGTGGTTCTAAGTTCTAGGGGACTGATAACCTCAGATATTAAGACCCATAGTGTTCAGAGTCATTTGAGCCATTTGAAAGTGATTCGGCTAAGGAACGTGGTATGTAAGCGGTATTTGCGGCTCACTCACGCCGCCCCAGCTAGATATTTCTATAGTACTTGTAACGTTTACTGTCTCGATACCATGTCAGAGGTTCTGCAATATATCCACTGAGCTATAGGCGATGACTGATTGAGAAGGATCACAAACAGTAGTAGTAGATGATGTGCTGATTGAAGTCGTAAGAAAATGTACACTACCTTCGTAGATCTCTAGTGTTACGCTATCTGCTACAAATGATGTCCATGATTTGGAATCAGGTCTTTCCATTCAAGCACATACCTGCATTGGATAATATTGACAAGTCCTATAATGATTACAACCACTACTCAATCATATTATTGGCACTCCCGTGTCTCAAATCGATCCACCTTTCTCGAATCTATCTGCTACAGTAAAATTCCATCCTGGTTTTAGTCAGCCCCTACATATCTTGCAACGGCTCCCATTTCTACAGCATTTTGCATGTGATCATTCCAATTTAAGTCGGAACTGAGCAGAAGTCGGAGAAAGCCATATGCACCACCTCCTGCAACCCATGTAGAAACAGAACGACCTGAGTTAGTGCAACAGAACTGTGTTTTGACCATTCGACGGAAATGAAGCCTGCTCCTGCAACACAAAATAGTATAAAAGACAGTACAGGAACTTGGGGAAGGACGTGGATTTTGTTACTGCATTGTGGTGATTCTCCAAACTACATACAAATACTACAGATCCAGGCACATTCACATCTATCTCCCCAACATGCTATCTTCGTAATTCTGTACCATCCATCAGAGAAAAATTACAACCTATAAAAGCTCAACTAATTTCATCCGATATAGAACTCACTTAGTCCCCGTTGCAGGCGCAATGACTCATAACTGCGATGTGGATCTGGCACAGAGAGAGAGTTTTGTGATGCTCCCCAGAAAAGCATTCCTAACAGGACACCACGTCCGTCATCAAATTTACCTGTCAAACTGCTTCTGCTGCCTATGCGGGACGATCCTATTAAATACACAGGTATTGATTGATCAACTCCAAGGACCAGTTTAAAATTCCATCACCTATACTGTAGGAGGATGACCGTGTCCTGCAGACTAAACAGTAAGTCGCATGACATGCTCACTGTGACCATGTGTCGTTGTTGAAACATTATTTTGTAACATGCGTTGTACACTATCAAACATTTCGTTTTTATGCCATGACCTCGAGGTCTGGGTCAGCTTCTAAACTGACACTAAGACACTCTGGTCTACTGCCTCTCGCAGACAACTAGACATCGCATGGTGTAAACTATTTTGTTACTACAGCTACCATAACACACGACACATACTGGATGATTTTAAATAAAAGACAGTTACAACATAAGGAAACTACACTACTGGCCATTAAAATTCTACACCACGAAGATGACGCGCTACAGACGCGAAATTTAACCGACAGGAAAAAGATGCTGGGATATGCAAATGATTAGTTATTCAGAGCATCCACACAAGGTTGGCGCCGGTGGCGACACCTACAACGTGCTGACATGAGGAAAGTTTCCAACCGATTTCTCATACACAAACAGCAGTTGACCGCCGTTGCCTGGTGAAACGTGGTTGTCATGCCTCGTGTAAGGAGGAGAAATGCGTACCATCACGTTTCCGACTTTGATAAAGGTCGGATTGTAGCCTATCAAGATTCCGGTTTATCGTATCTCGACATTGCTGCTCGCGTTGGTCGAGAGCCAATGACTGTTAGCAGAATATGGAATCGGTGGGTTCAGGAGGGTAATACGGAACGCCGTGCTGGATCCCAACGGCCTCGTATCACTAGCAGTCGAGATGACAGGCATCTTATCCGCATGGCTGTAACGGATCGTGCACCCACGTCTCTATCCCTGAGTCAACAGATGGGCACGTTTGTAAGACAACAACCATCTGCACGAACAGTTCGACGATGTTTGCAGCAGCATGGACTATCAGATCGGAGACCATGGCTGCGGTTAACCTTGACGCTGTATCACAGACAGGAGCACCTGCGATTGTGTACTCAACGACGAACCTGGGTGCACGAATGGCAAAATAACATTTTTTCGGATGAATCCAGGTTCTGTTTACAGCATCGTGATGGTCGCATCTGTGTTTGGCTACATCGCAGTGAGCGCACACTGGAAGCGTGTATTCGTCATCGCCATACTGGCGTATCACCCGGCGTGATGGTATGGGGTGCCATTGGTTACATGTCTCGGTCACCGCTTGTTCGCATTGACGGCACTTTGAACAGTGGACGTTACATTTCAGATGTGTTACGACCCGTGGCTCTACCCTTCATTCGTTCCCTGCGAAACCCTACATTTTAGTAGGATAATGCACGATCGCATGTTACAGGTCCTGTACCGGCCTTTCTGGATACAGAAAATGTTCCACTGCTGTCCTGGCCAGCACATTCTTCAGATCTCTCACCAACTGAAAACGTCTGGTCAATGGTGGCCGAGCAACTGGCTCGTCACAATACGCCAGTCACTACTCTTGATGAACTGTGGTATCGTGTCGAAGCTGCATGGGCAGCTGTACCTGTACACGCCATCCAAGCTGTGTTTGACTCAAAGCCCAGGCGTATCAAGGCCAGAAACCGTTGTTCTGGGTACTGATTTCTCAGGAGCTATGCACCCAAATTGAGTGAAAATGTAATCACATGTGAGTTCTAGTATAATACAGGGTGATTCAAAAAGAATACCACAACTTTAAAAATGTGTATTTAATGAAAGAAACATAATATAGCCTTCTGTTATACATCATTACAAAGAGTATTTAAAAAGGTTTTTTTCACTCAAAAACAAGTTCAGAGATGTTCAATATGGCCCCCTCCAGACACTCGAGCAATATCAACCCGATACTCCAACTCGTTCCACACTCTCTGTAGCATATCAGGCATAACAGTTTGGATAGCTGCTGTTATTTCTCGTTTCAAATCATCAATGGTGGCTGGGAGAGGTGGCCGAAACACCATATCATTAACATACCCCCATAAGAAAAAATCGCAGGGGGTAAGATCAGGGCTTCTTGGAGGCCAGTGATGAAGTGCTCTGTCACGGGCTGCCTGGCGGCCGATCCATCGCCTCGGGTAGTTTCATAACTAACCTTTTTCGTAGGACTCTCCATACAGTTGATTGTGGAATTTGCAGCTCTCTGCTAGCTCTACGAGTCGATTTTCCTGGGCTGCGAACAAATGCTTGCTGGATGCGTGCTACATTATCATCACTCGTTCTCGGCCGTCCAGAACTTTTCCCTTTGCACAAATACCCATTCTCTGTAAACTGTTTATACCAACGTTTAATACACCACCTATCAGGAGGTTTAACACCATATTTCGTTCGAAATGCACGCTGAACAACTGTCGTCGATTCACTTCTGCCGTACTCAATAACACAAAAAGCTTTCTGTTGAGCGGTCGCCATCTTAGCATCAACTGACGCTGACGCCTAGTCAACAGCGCCTCAAGCGAACAAATGTACAACTAAATGAAACTTTATAGCTCCCTTAATTCGCCGACAGATAGTGCTTAGCTCTGCCTTTTGTCGTTGCAGAGTTTTAAATTCCTAAAGTTGTGGTATTCTTTTTGAATCACCCTTTATATTTGTCCAATGAATAGCCGTTTATCATCTGCACTTCGTCTTGGTGTAGCAATTTTAATGGCCAGTAGTGTAGAAGAGTCTGGCTGCGTTGTGGAGAGTTTCCAAACTGATGTCCGAAAGTGACTGGCTATCTCTACATCTTAACTCATCTGTCACAGTGACAGAACAGATGACGGCTCTGTGTTTCCTTTCGAGTGATTCCTCATATTGCACTCATGTATACGATCACTGTGTCGGTGCTAGCAACCCTCAGAATGTGTCACCCATCCACAAAACTCATTCACCAATTCAAACAAGCGCTGTCAGTCAATCATTATGTGGTAACCAACAGTGCGCCAATGCACGGATGGTATGGAAAAGACACAGCCAGTGTACTGTAATAATAAGCATCACAGTTGACAGCATGAATAATTTTAGCAGTTGTACAGTAATTTCAACACTGACCAATGATGTGACAGCATGTTTCCCCAATTTCAGAATCATAGCTAAACCACCCCTTCTCTGTTTTGCGAGCATCACTGTGAATGTATATAGATGACTGCGCGGTACGTCCATTCAGTGTTAATTCTCGAACACATAAATCATCAAAGTATGCCAGACAGCACTCTACATATTTCTAACACCTTGAGCACAGTACTTAATTAACGATCTATCTCTCTGCGTATGAGAGTCACAGAGCATTCTCGCTGTCTTAGGGTAAAATTAGAGTGTGAAAGACCCTCATCACATTATCACTGAACAACGTGCCCTGCAGCACCGTTACCGAATTAATCTGCAACAGATTAGAAGTAGACCGCTACAATCCACGTCACGTGAATGAATGGAGCTTTCCGAGTCCTCACCCATCCAAGTGCACGAAATTTCTCGAGATGTGCCCATTTCGAGGAGCTTAGCACTCCTTTTCGGTGTACAGTAACAGATTTCAAAGTGTCGTGATGGTGATGTAATAGCAGATGGTTAAGAAGAACAAGAAACGACAATGTAAGAAATATATTTCAAGCGCAGGAGATACATCCTTCTTCCCGGTTCCTCTACGATACACTATGTTATCGAACTGTAAAACGAAAAAACTACTTCCTTAAAACGTTGGCTCTGTGTGATACGTGTATAACATAGCTTTCCAGAGATGTATAGCGCCCACTGTTCGCATCCGATCTAGGTTCGGAAATTATACTATGCCTGCATCAGCCCTACATAAAATGAACGAGGTATCATGTTAGTACCGCTAGGAAGACTGCATCCGATGTTATTCTGGGCTATTTTCTTAAACAGGTTCTGTTAAGGCAAGAATTTCCGTGAATACAACCTGAGACATCGCGAAAACTCCTACAAAAGCGCATGTTAAGTATTTCTGGGACACTATGCAGTTTACCAGAGTTCGACTTGGTTATTATTTTAGATAGCTGTGTGGCTTCAGTATAAGATTGAGCACCTTCTTAAATGCGCTTCTGATGGTTTGTAGCTATGCAGACGCACTTCGTGGCGCTGCGTCAGTCGTGCTGGGCAGTTAAGCACCATTAGATGCAACTCGCATGTCCAGCTAGGAACAATACACACTGTGCTACTCTGAGAAACATTGCAACATTTCTCTCTCTGCATTGGACCACAGGTAGAGCGAGGGGTCTCGCTAGCAGCGGTGAACACATGGCGCTTATTTACATAGAGATGTGACGTCAGTATCCATAGGTATCATGTCAGCAACAGTGAACACACACACGTGCTGCCCAGAGGTGTCTCCCATATGGGACCGGCGTGAGCGCGCGTTGGAGTTCTGTGACGTCAGTATAACACTGACTGTATACCCGAAAATAGGCCCAACTTTCACCTGCAGGGCCGTGATAACAGTGGGTCATGCTGGCTGGCGTCTGGCGGTGGCTTGTGGTGGCGTCAGTGCACACGGCAAATAAGTCTTTGTTCCTGTCCGGTCGCGTCAGCAACAGTGCCTAGGTGATCACGTATTTACGAAAGGAACTTCTCAGGTGTCAGGTATGAAAGGGATGTCACCACCTCATGCTTGAGGGCGCCTGTGTGTGGTTTGACAGCTGACAGCTACATTACTTCGCGGGCCTGTCGGTAGCCTCCTGTGCGATCTGGTGGACAGGTGGCAGCGAGTGGTGTCTACGTACGTTGTTTGTGTGTCTGTTGCATTATTTTGCAAGTGGGTCTGTGGGTTGCGCTATGCATTATTTGGACAGTTTACGACTTGATTTTTGTGCCTGCAAATCTCTGTACTGCATTATTTAGGAGGAGTTTGCATGCCTGTGTGTTGAAATTATTTCGGTGCAGTAGTTTGCATGTGTGTAGGCTGTGGGATACATTATTCCCACAGTTTAGAATTAGCAGCTGTGTCTGTTGCATTATTTTGCTAGCAGGTCTGTAGACTGTACTGAAATTATTTCGGTATTTTAGGAGATGTTTGCGTGTGTGCAGAGTGTTATTTAGTAGTAGTTTACAGGTCTGTGGGCTGTGTGGTGTGACCCCAAGCATGTCAGAGCGTGTGTTCTGTATCAGTGTGATAAATATACTCCATCCCTAAATAAATTGCTCCAAAACAATTAAAGTACACTTCTTCCTTACTCTCTCCAGCATCCCAGTGTAGACTGAGTCATTTTCGCGCCATTTTCTCCCTCCAGACCATCATCTTGTATTACGTCACATGAGGGATGACAGCACCTTTGGGTGGCTGTACTGTCTGCTAGGTCAGTTGGAGTCTAGATTTCGTGGTGGTGGCACTGCCTGCAAAATAAAGACTTAAGTCAAGCGGAGGTCAAGTCCTAAGGGCCCTAATCCATAGCAGGAGTTGGCAGCTGGCTTACTTAGGTTAGTGGAGGTAGCCCAACTGCCCTTTCTTTCCCACCATTTTCTTAGGTTTGTAGAGATAGTCGAAGTGACCTTCCTTAACGCGAAAATTCAAACTTGGTGCCAGTTCGCAGGAGGAGCTGGCAGTCGGGTGACTTAGGTTAGTGGAGGTAGTTCAAGTGACCTATCATCCCGCCATTTTCTTAGGTTAGTAGAGATAACTGTGGTGTGATGCATTATCCTGTTGGAATTTTAACTTCCCGCCATTTTTACGGTGGAGGGAAGGGGAGGGACGTTAGGTTAGTTGAGGTAGCCCAACTGACCTATCTTCTCCCAAAAATTCAAACTTCCCGCCAAAATCCGCCATCTTGGGTGGCGTCACGGCTGACATCTTGGATGACATCACGTGTGCCATCTTGGATGACGTCATCGTCTCCATCTTGGATAATGGTACTTGGGGTGACAGGAAGGTAGCCTTACTACTGTGTAGCTAGATGCTGCATAATAAGTGTGCACAATACCTTTAATCCACGTAAGGGCTGAACAGTTTTGTACTGCAGCTGCTGCTCTCATCATAGCTCTCTCTAACGGCATCAGCCAAGCTTTTACATATTATCGACAGAACTGAACTACGTTATTTATTAACACTCTTTCATCTGAAAGTAGTCTACGACAACGTATATTTCCGCGAAAATTACACATTTCAGCAGACGCCAAGAATACGCAACAGTTGTAATACAGTACAGTATCAATATGACATGACTGTACAGCACCGAGCGGCCTGGGTCATTCGGGTATTGTTTGGTATTGTCGGGCGCCTTCGGTCACGTCTGCATGTAAACGAGCTTAGTTCCGCGTTCTGCCATCAGCAATTGTAAAATAAACAGGTATTACGTTGTTTGTAAATCCAATGAATGTGCTCTAAGTTATAATAAAATCACATTATAATCTTAAATTTTTAAAACTAATATGAATAAATAAACAAACTCATCAGTCAGCAAAGTTTTCGTCTGGATTTGACGGCAGAAAACTCGTTGATCATATCTTCATAGTTCAGATGGTTATCAGGTTTCGATGTGAAGAATGGTCAAGAAGTAGGTACGATTTCAGTCTTTCAAGAGCCGAAAATTTGTCAACATTCAGAAACATGGACTGTAACCTCTCTTTTCGTAAAAATTTACTCATTTCGACTGGTATATCACTAATCTCAGAAAATTTCAAAAGTTCCGCGAAAAGTACACATTCACTAGGGAAGGAAGGCTCTAAATGTGTGTCATATGACGCTTGGAGTTTTGCTGCACGTTCGGGTGTACTTTTCTTAGTGTAAGTTCTTGACATATTGCTTGCATTGTCGTATGACTGGCATCTGTAGACAGTAATATCAATAAAATTTGTAGACAGGACTTTTAGTAGGCCCTCAGCTAAGTTTTCGGACTTGTGTCCTGGGTTTGGCAAAAACAGAAGGAAACGTTAAACAGGTTTACCATTCTCGTTCACATATATCTTAATATGAAAGATAAATGATCAATATGTGAAATGTCTGCAGTAGAATCTACTATTATAGGTAAATATTTGGCCTGTTTTATTTCACTTATGATAACTGTTTTTATTCGTTCAGAAAGAAGCTCTATTATTTCATCACAGATTGTTGAAGAAAGATAACTTCTATGTCCCTGCCCTGGATTTCCATATCGTTCAATGTGCTCTGCGAGAAAAGGATCAAACTCTGCTATAAGTTCAAGAGACATCATAAATTGACCATTATATAATGAATGGAATCTTACAACGTGTCCACATAGGGGAAGTCCATGACTTGTTAGCTTCTTCACTTCTGCAAACACCCAAATATTAAATCAGCATTGTGCTGCCATCTGTCACCAATGATATGAGATTGTTACACCACCTAGCGATCAGGGTTACCATTGTCTTACTGTATTTGGATTGAAAAATTCAAATTTGAGGGTTACCATTGTCTTTCCTCATATCCTTCAATTAGTCACGTTTCGTGCCAACCGTACTTTTATCATTTAGAGCGAAAAACAGAGTCGCTTGTGCAGTCGATGAGTGCTATGACACATTCGTATACAACAATGCCAGTGATAAGTATCAGCGAGTTACTGTTTTCGCAGCTTTATCCTTGCCTTAAGGAACATCAAGGCAAATTAGGACCAAAAATTAACAAAATGCGCCGTTTACTTGTAGAAGTCGTGTAATCGACATAGCAAAATCTGGAAAACTGGGAGAGAGTAATTCTCAATGTTAGATCCGAAACGTCTTCTTACCATTAGCAGAAAATAATTCATTGCTTTTGTTGGACTTTTGGCTTGAACATAACAACACCTGTCTTTAGGACGACGAAATTTAGTTCGGATTCCCATTGAAGCTAATGGTATGATTCAGCCTCCCGATTAAAAATTTTTTCGATAGTGTAAAGCATTTTTCAGAAAATTGTCAGACAGTAAAATTTCGGACAAATCTTTGTCATTTCTGGTTTATTAGCGGAACAGTCATCTCTGTTCAGTCATCTCTGCGTTGTCAGTTTGCAGCACATTTTACGAATGACTGAATGCTTCTGTGCGTGCAGTAACATGCAGAACGGCCACGACAATTTTTTATTCCATTCCAATTCTATCTCAATAAAACACTAGTCATTCCAGTGAAGACTTTGTATAGTGCAGCGAATTGTTTGTTTTCTTCATTCATGGACATCGCATATTTGTGTGACGACTGCAAGGAATAAAAATGGTTCAAATGGCTCTGAGCACTATGGGACTTAACATCTGAGGTCATCAGTCCCCTAGACTTAAATCTACTTAAACCTAACTAACCTAAGGACATCACACTCATCCATGCCCGAGGCAGGATTCGAACCTGCAACCATAGCAGCAGCGCGGTTCCGGACTGAAGTGCCTAGAACCGCTCGGCCACACCGGCCGGCATCACACAGTCATATAAGCTGAATACATTGGACGTTTCTGTACGGCTGGCAAGGAATAAACAAGGGCCTCTTTCAATGTTAGCAAAATATACAATATTGAAAAAATATCATAAGAATTGTGCCACAGGAATTGTTTTAAAATATTTAATATTAATAACTTGAAGTGCCGACTGATGGAAGTCGTTTGTAATGTAACATCGCTTTCACTTTCTTTCCTCTGCTAGTCACTCGTTTAATAACAGTTACATCTCTGTAATAGTTTAGCTGTCGATATGAACTGCAAGTAATTAAAAAATTAACGATTTGGGACATTTTTGGTGCGGTTTAAATGCTTAAAATTCTTATTCGTGCACCTTGGACTTCGGGCAGCAGGATGCTACGTCTTCTTATCACGGCTGTGTCTGCTTAATCCCGCAGTGCCCAGGAGGGGCGTATTATGAGAGGTTGTTCGTTTGGCAAAAACGAGTAAATTTAACATTTAAAAAAAACATCTTGCCATGCGTCTTAGCAGCTAAAATGTTGACCGTGCATTTTTTTCAGTGTATTCTTCTTGCGTGAAAAACTTCAGGGACGGTTTCACCACGTCGGATTGGGCTATTGCCATGTTGGTGATCCACCAGTGGTGCAAAATATTTAACAATCGCTTCCTGTCAATAGTCGACAAGTTAGAGAAAAATTTTGTTGCTACAGGTGAATATTCGCAACTCTTACATCTACTTCTATACTCTGCAAACCATCTTGAGGTGCATGGCAGAGGGTACGTTCCATTGTGCCAATTATTAGGGTTTCTTCCCGTTCCATTCACGTACGGAGCGTGGGAAGAATGATTGTTTGAATGCTTCTGTGCGTGCAGTAATTATTCTTATCTTATCCTCACGATCCCTGTGTGAGCGATAGGTAGGGGATGTAGTATATCCCTAGAGGCATCATTCAAAACT
This sequence comes from Schistocerca serialis cubense, assembly GCF_023864345.2. NCBI lineage: Eukaryota > Metazoa > Arthropoda > Insecta > Orthoptera > Acrididae > Schistocerca > Schistocerca serialis. The sequence goes on along the minus strand of NC_064641.1, from coordinate 758,530,322 downwards.
GGTTCTTGAAACTTTGATAATAGACTTTCTCGGGATAATTTACGTCTGTCTTCAAGAGTCCGCCATTTTGGTTTCTTCAGTGTCTCTGTGGCACTCTCCCACGGATTCAACAAACCTGTGACCATTCGTGCTGCTCTTCTCTGTATATGTTTAATATCCCCTGTTAGTCCTATCTGGTACGGGTCCCAAATACTTGAGAAATATTCTAGGATGGGCCATACGAGTGATTTGGAAGTAATCTCTTTAGCAGAATGACTGCACTTAAACGGTCTTCTACCAATAAGCTGAAGTCTAGCACCTGCTTTACACACGACTGAACCTATGTGATCATTCCATTTCATATCCCTACAAAGTGTTACACCCAGATGTTTGTGTGACCAGGGCCCGTAGCCGTCTCCAAAGTTGTGAAGGGTTGTCGTTGCCTAGTTGCTCGACGTGGAGCACTTGCCGTATTGCTGTCTCAGTTGAGTGCGCAAGCCGGCGTAGAACTGTCTTTTTGGCTAGAGTGTACCAGGTAGCTGAGTCTGGGGCTTCGACCAGGTCAGCAATCAAGTTCTTCTGGTCGTGCAGGTGGGTGATAAGGCACAGAAATCTGGTTGATTCGTCGAGTTTGAAATGGTCGAACACTTCGTCCTCAATTTTGAACCAGGTTGTTGCCCTGTCAGGATTGAACGGCGGCAGCGTCGGTAAGTGTTGTAGGATGTTCGGAACAACAGGGTGAGTTGAACTCGTCGGGGTACTGCCTGAAACGAGCTGTTGTTGCTGCAGTATTCCAAGAGAGTGTGTCTCCAGGGTGTGTGGCGATGACGGCTGGTCGAGTGGCAGCGTGAAGGTGATGCATTGTGGTTGAGCACGATCCGTCATGAAGCGGAAGGCTGACACGGGTGAGACACTGTAATGTGTCAATTGCGGTTGCGGAAGTTCGACTGGAGCCGGCAGGGGGGCCACAGAAGAGAAAAAGTTCAAAGTTTGAAAACATGTGCCAGTCTGCAGAAAACTTGACGTGCGATCAGAGGCTGCAGAGGTGCGGGCTGTCCAAAAGCACTGTGAGGAAAATGATGTCGAACATTGGGCGAAATGTGCGAATGTTCACTGTTCATAGTCACTTCACTCAAAACGGTTTGCAGAAAAGGTGAATGTCATGGCACAAAACACTGAGGCGTAGCAGAAGGACAGAGATGGGGGTCGGGCACAGATAACAAGCCATTGTTCCTGTTGCAGGCTGAGGTATTGAAGCAGGAAGGCATGTGCTGATGCTGAACCGAGACAGGCGCGGGCGTGGTCGGATGCTGAGGAGGGTGATCTGTGAACAAAGCAGTTCTGGCCACATGTCAGGAATCCACGTGGTACTGCATGGATTGCGGTGTGGCAAACTGTTGTCCTGGCGGTGATAGGTTATCCAACGGAGCATCCACAGAAATCAGCATTGATTCCGCACTGCACGGAGCTCTGTAACAGGTAACTGCACCGTCGATGAGGGAGGGCTCATGTGGCAGGAACAAAGGCGTCTGATAGCCAGAGTCATGCACACTCCTAACCTCACTTATTGTTGCAGGCACGAAAACGTCCGGCGAAATCGGCGTAATCGACGAGTGAGAGGCTTTGTGTTGCAGTCCTGACGGGTGTACATCGCCCGCAAGACGATGCATGTCGATCACAAAATCCGACATTAGGCGTTGGGCCAAAGCCATTATTCGAATGTTGTGTTGATGTAATACACACGAAAATAACCGACGCGGAGGCCGCGGACACAGTAAAACGGCGAAAACGGAATATGTTACAACTCGGGGTCACCAGTGAGGTGGATGCTCGGGTTAGATACACCAAACAACACCTTACAATCCGGAGTTCATTTATTTACCTCTTCACACAAGTAAGTCACAGAGAACTGGATGGCGGAACTACACAAAGATAATGTTTTGTTAGGTGCAAAGATGATGCTCAGATCGATACTGGTGTCGATCTCATCGGTGCCACACACCTATTACGTTTGCTTCTGCTCCTTTTCCTACTATCGAATTCCAGTCCAGTGTTCTATGCTTCAAAATTATATATTCTATGATAAAACTGATAAGACTTCAGAACTTGTGCAGTTGCTACACTCTTGGTGGCAGTATTTCTGGTAAGGCAGTCGGTGCACACTATTATCTATTTAAACTGAGCAACTTCTAGCGGATTTGGTATCATATGTTCTGCAGGAAACTAGGGCACATGTTTCCATTGTTAACATCCCCTACATTGTCTTGCATAATGTCTGAAAGATAGGTAGAGACATGCCAGTGATATCTGCTTTTGATTCTGTCAGAAGTCTTCACAAACTACAGGTTAATTTGATTTCTGGTAGTCATGAAAATACATTAGCATGTCTCACTGTAAAAGATCTGGGATAACAAGCCACCATTTCCATCCCACTGGGTCTTAATTCATTTTATACTGTGTTCTATCTCTTTAATCTGAATTCTACTTGGTTGGTTTTTCCTTTTGTTTAGCTGCAGTTTTTGTGAGTGTAACAATGACAGGGAAATTACCATTCTTGTGTTATCTCCCCAATGGATTCTGTGAAATGTAGTTGGCAGCCTCATATCTGCATGCATTTTTTGATTCTACTGTCATCTTGTATTTCTGAAGCCACAGTGCCCATTATGCCAATCATCCTGATGGATCATACTGGCTTGTCAACTTGCATAAAGAGTGGTGGTCAGTCACAACAATGAGGGATCTACTGTATAAATAAGGTAAGAACTTACTGATTGGCTAAGTGACTGCTACGCACTCTTTCTGTTGCAAAGTAATATAACCGAACTGTAGTTACTTAACAGGTCCAGTATGCACTGTAATTATCATATGCCCACAAAACTTGATAGATATGCTAAAGCATTAATGTGGAACCAGTTTACACTGGAAAGAACAAATAACCTCAAATTTTGGCCACCAAGTGCAAATCTGGTGCTGTACATTGTTTATATGATGGTATGACATCCACTCTGTCATTCGACAAACCATAACATGTGAGAAAAGTACGGCTATCGAGAAGACAGATTGTGCTGTTAGTGAACAGCAGCAATTACTGTGCTGCATTGAGAGAGTATCACCAACTGAAAGGTCTAAGGACAGGCCCAGTGTCATTAAATGGCTAAAAGAAGATGATCGTGAAATTTGAAAGCACAGTTGAGTTTGCTGAGGCTCCTGGAAGAGGAAGGCGATGTACTCTGGTGGAAGAGGTTGCTGTTGCTGTAAGTGGCCATGCAGCACATGCCCCAGTTTAGTGCTAGTGCTTCTACAGTGTCACAAGAATTGTACATCCCATGGTCAACAGTACGGAAAGTTTTGCAGACTATTTTACACTGGTACCTGTACAAGACGCAGATGGTGCAGCAACAGAAACCTCAAGATTAGCAGAAATGTTCTGAATTTGCTTCTCGGTTTCTGACATGGATCAAAGTTGCTGACATTTCGCCAGGCAATATTTTATGGGGTGAAAAGGCACATTTAGCAATACAGGGTGCAATGAAAACACAGAACTGTTGAATTTGAGGTAACGTTAAACCATGTGTTGTGCATGAGGAGCTATTGCACTCACCATATGTGACTGTGTGGTGTGGATCCACAACCCCCTTTATTCTCAGTGCATTCTTCTTTGAAGAGAATTCACCCAGAGGCGTGTTAGGTATACTGTGACGTCTGCACGTTATTGAGGCCTCCTGGTACAGCATGTGATTCGTGCTTTGTAAGAGCGCAAGTATGTGAAAACCATAGTTTTAATGCAAGATGCTGCTCACCTGGTGAAATCTCTGCTTATTGCAACCTTCCACAAACTTGAATCTCCAAAGATTTTCCAGATGCACAGCCTGCTAGATCACCTGATCTGAATCCATGTGACTTTTGGCTCTGGATATATCTAAAAGAACGCATTTACTAAGGACGTGTTTGGTCTCCACCTGATCTGAAGGCCAGTATACAGGAACATGTTGCCCAGACACCACAATAACTGCTGCAGGCAGCTGTTCATGACATCATTTTGTGGGTGCAGTACCTCGTCAACATCACTGGTGCTCATACTGAGTAGACTGTGTAAGTGACAGATAATAATAAAATCAACATTATGCCTTTCTCACTAGTTTGACCTTTTCTGTCCAAGTCCCATTCTTAATTCATTACATATGGAAATATTTCTGTACGTGTTTTTGCATTCAAAGTGGCAGATTTGCACCTGGTAGCCAAAACTGGAATTCTTTTTTCTAGTGTAAATCAGCTCCACATTAACACATTGGAATATCTACTAAGTTTTGCTGCCATATGATAATTAACAGCCCACACTGGACCTCTGTGGGTAACTGCATTTTTGTTATAGCCATCTGGTACTACTTTATGACTTGGAGAGTACTCTAGAGGTTGTATCAATCACTCTTTCAGTGCTTCCTACATTTGCACAAGAACTGCGCATATCACATGACAACTAACATAGTTTGTAGTTCAGTCTTGACATTCTCATAAGATATGAGTGTCTCTGTATGGATGCAGAAAGATTTATCTTGCCCCTTGCTGCGCGAAATTTGGGCAGCTCTCTGTGGCAGTTCTTGGAGTGGTCATAACTAGCAGCTGAAATCTCTTATGAGGCATCTGTAGTAAGAGCATATTCCAAGAATGCCTCTCACATAATTAGCTAAGACACATCATTCATTTAAGATGTTTAATCAGACTGTCCATTTGGTGTTCGAAGGTGGCTGGAGCACAGCACAGACCACATGGCATAACTTGAACTTGCAAGTGCTATCAGGTGTTATGACAGCAGTTTTTTCCCAGTCAGCCTCATCAACCTTGACCTACCAGTAATCAGTCTGCATGTTCATAGTGGAGAAATACTTCACTCTCAGTAGATAGTTCGTGGTTTCAGTAGTTCATGGTAACACCCAGAGGCCTGTCAGGTATACTGTGACGTGGTATTTTTTTTTTTTTCAGAATTTAATAATACCTTTCTCATCCACAAAAGAAATCACAGTATGGCCTACTTCTTTCTAAATTTCCTGTGTTCCACTGGGCGTACCTAATACAACCATTAACTGATGGAGATGAACCCCAGTGTTTATATGATGCTTCACATTTTGTTGGCAAGTTCTCCTCATCTTCCTTCTTGACTTGATGAAGAATGGGCTGTGCTGAGCTTTCTTCTCACACAAACCAGGACCTATTGGCAACTAGACAGTAGAACCCTCTAATGTTCCGTTGATAATGGTAGTATAGCATGGTTTCCATCAACAGCACTAAGCTCACCTTGCTGTATGGGTTCAGCTGTACTTATGCACATCCTTAAGTTACGTTTTCCTAGCTGTGGAAATTTGTCGCAGCATGCTGCGGAATATGCTTACCTCTTCCGCTGTCCGATGCGGGTCGCAGGGTGCTGCGTGAAAAGTTTTCCTAGGAGTGGCGCGGTGCACATCGGAACCTAAAGAATCAAACTTTTTTTTAGAATTTGGCAACTGAACCTGATAGAGTGATACGAGAACTACCTCCTGATACATTTTTTAACCCAATAAAAATTTTGTGCTGTGGAAAAAGATAAATATTTAAGATTTTAAGAAAAGTTGATTTTTCACGCTACTCGATATTTATCACGCCATATCTCTTAAACTAAGTGTAGTACAACAACATAACTTTATAGTTGCCTTCAGTAGTATATGTCGATAATGTCCGCAAAGGTTCTCGCCAATAGAGTTGGTAATAGTGAAGTAATGAATTAAAATGTAACATCTGATGCGGTACTTTACCAAATCAACATCCAAAATGTAGTAAGCAACAAACTTTTCCCTGTTATTTTTTTTGTAGGGGTTGAAAGTGAGAAAAAGTTTCAGTTTTAAAATAATTTTTACAGTTTATTGGAAGTTGGTGGGTGCTTCTCCTAGACGAGAGCAATTTCATGCGGTTTGTTGGCGCAACGCTATTTCCTGCACACTGTGAGGAGCTTTCTGCTAGGCCCGGGGCAGTGCAACACGACAGTAGCAGCGGAGACAGTGAAGGACAAACATGCAGCGCAGTGCTCGAGCTAAAAACTGTTAATTTTGGCACTCCAAAAGTACATGGAAGTTAGGGAAGAGGAGGAGGAGGACTGTATGTTATTAGAAAGAGTACTCAGGAAGTGCAATGCATTGAGACAAATGTTCTTGCATTGTGAAGAAAAAGGAGCATATAAAATTTTAGTTACATAAAATTTACTCGACGATGCGGAGAAGTTTATCGCATTTTTCAGATTCACACTCAACCAGTTTCATTATTTTCTTTCATCAATTGAAGACAAACTGGGAAGTAATTTCTGTAACCGAGTGACAAAAAAGGCATCTACATCTACATCACACTCCACAAACCACCTAATGATGTGGGGTGGAGGGTACTTTCAGTACCACTATCTGATCTCTTCAACGCTGTTCCACTCACAAATAGTTTTATTCATTTTTCTTCCGATTTCTGACCACATTAAGTCGGCCATATTCCACAAAATTTGCTTTTCTGAAACCAGTTGTTCATCCTCTGAGGCAGAGAAGGGTCAGCCAACATTACTGGTGACTGTTTCTATACAACACTGTTAAAAATAGTATGTTGTTGCCTGTGCGCGCGAAATAAAAACAGCGGAGCTGTCGTCCCGCTGCCGCCCAGTTCGACTACCCATGCTCCTCTGGCCAAGTAAATCGTTGCGACACGCACGACAGACTCCTCCCAAAGCACGCAAGCATTTCTCGCAGGGGGAGTCTGTTGCGGCACTGCATTGTCCGCACCCTAGGAAAAAGGTCTCGTATGTTTGCAATGTGAGAGTGAGCATCAGAGTCTCACACGCGTTTTATGCAGTACGCTGCGGGAAATTTCCGCAGCTACGGAAACGCAGCTTTAGGGATGCATTGAGTTGTTTCACAGCAACTGGTGACCCATAGCTCTCTGTGTGCTCATGGGACAATATGATTGTCAGTAGCATATAGATTTCTTTTGAGAGGCTGAGTACATTTTTGCACTTGACTTGAACTTCAAATTTTAACTTAGCATCCAGATGACTGACATCAACTTATCTCATTGACGATGGTGAGGAGAGTGTCTTTAATGATTGACAACCAGAGGATTTGTTGCACGAACTTGATAGAGTACCTCAAATTTTCCGCAGTCTTTAACTGCTTATGATTCCTGCAAAATGTCCCTTCCTAGGGTAGAATTATGGTTGCATTCTTTTAAAAAGACAAATTGAAGAAGTTGCATTTGTCATAAATAGTTTTTCTCATACCACAGCTTATTGTCAGTTGGATATTTTTTTCCATTTGGAATCTTCAGCTCAATGACAGGTTGGTCATCAAAATGATATCTAAACATTTAGGCAACTGTTGTCATAGGGTAATTTTATCTTTGGTAGCCTCACTTTCATAGATGGTCACTTCATTTAGTTTTGCTAATTATAGAAGTTGGATGATTGGATGGAACCTCTGTATGTTGACAAGGAGTGGCTGTGGTATGTTGTAGAGTGACCTCAAAAAGGGTTGGACAATAGGCTTTGTCCCACATGTTGGCTATATAGTCATGTGCAGTTGCCTGATGAATGTAGACCTGCCCTGTTACTTGATGATGCCTTGCTGCACAATAGTCATCAAACACACTTTTTAATTTTTTACAGTAGTGCATGGTAGGCATACTTCATCCACAGTTAAAACATACTGCCATAATGTCCTCTGTCGCCCATATGCTCATTTTTCTGTGTGCCAATCCAACTGGTGAGGGAGCCAGCTGTAGCTCTGCTGTTGAGAACCACGGATTTTGTACAGGGTTCCCAACTTCACAGCCGGCCGGGGTGGCCGAGCGGTTCTAGGTGCTACAGTCTGGAACCGCGCGACCACTACAGTCGCAGGTTCGAATCCTGCCTCGGGCATGGATGTGTGTGATGTCCTTAGGTTAGTTAGGTTTAAGTACTTCTAAGTTCTAGGGGACTGATGACCTCAGAAGTTAAGTCCCATAGTGCTCAGAGCCATTTGAACCCAACTCCACGTTAGCTTGCCTTGTAGGGATTGATCCTAATGTCTTCAAGTAGCAATGCTAATTCCTTTTGATTGGATTCTACATTCAGCAATGCTTCTTTAGGCTATATAGGTTCAACATTAACAGACATCATAAACGGTTCTCTCTCTTCTCTTGATAGGTTAACAACAGTTCAAATCATCAGTCAAGAATTACTTAGTTCAGCATGGAAAATCTAGAAAAACAAAATTCTACCACTATTTGATGTTGTATTTGTAAAATGTTTTCAATGCATAATGCTATATTTCAATATTATGTGTGTAATTTGTCTGATGTCTGTTGCACACAGTATAATACTATATTTACAGGATTATAAAATAAATCAAATGAAACTATATGGTTACAGTGATGTTTTCAAGTGTCAAGCATCAGTGATAAATACATGCAAACTGAGAGAAAAAATGACAATTTGTACGAAGGCCGGGATTCAAACCCAGGTCTCCTGCTCACTAGGCAGATGTGCTAACCACTACACCACCCCAGCACAGTGGCTTTGCACAACTATATGGACTACTGTAGTATCCATCCCTCCTTAATCCAAATTCCCATTTATGCCTCAACCTGCTTGATATTCCCTCAAAACTCAAAACAACATTGCAGAGGGTCTTCATCTGTAATGGAATAGCACCTCAGCACTGAACAAAATGAGTATAAATAAAATAAATGGTGGATAAAGGCAAATTGTGATGTTACAATGGTAAATTACTATAATTTTATTTGTCTTGATTGCAATATAAAGAAGCAACTAGATGACTAGTTTCTACAGCTGCATCTACAGTCTGAAAACCACTGTGAAATGCATGACAGAGGATAGGTCCCATTGTATCAGTTATTAGGATTTCTTCCTATTCCATTCACATATGCAGCATGGGAAGAATTATTGTTCGAATGCCTTTGCGTGTTTTGTAATCATTCCAGTGTATTCCTCACGATCCCCGTGTGAGAGAAATATAGGGGGTTTTAGTATATAGCTAGAGTCACTATTTGAAGTTGGTTCTTGAAACTTTGTTAGTAGACTTTCTCGGGATAGTTTACATCTATCTTCAAGAGTTTGACAGTTCAGTTTCTTCAGCATCTCTGTGACATTCTCCCACGGCTCAGACAATCCTGTCACCATTCGTGCTGACCTTCTCTGTAAACATTCAGTATCCTCTGTTAGTTCTATTTGGTATGGCTGCCTCCCACTTGAGCAATATTCTAGGATGAGTTGCATGAGTGATTTGTAAGTAATCTCCTTTGTAGACTGATTGTGCTTTCCCAGTATTCTACCAATAAACCAAAGTCTACCATATGCTTTCCCACAACTGAGCGTATCTGTTCATTCCATTTTCATATCCCTACAAAGTGTTACATCCAGGTATTTGTATGAGTTGGCTAATCCCAACTGTGACTCATTGGTTTATTTATTTTTATTTTATTTATTTATTTCTGAGTTCCACAAATCCTTGATGCGAGTGTATCGCTAGGGTGTAGAATGTGTCTGATTTTTGTGTATTTTGTTAATGCTTTAGGTTTAAATAAGAATGTAGTTCATAAATTCTGCTGGGCAACAATAACTGAAAATGATGTTAGCAAAGCAATAGACAAAGTAAGTAGTTCCCGAGCAGAGGACTTCTATGGTCTGTCAAACTTTGTCATAAAGAAGATATCAAGTGATCTTCTGTCCACTCTAACCACTCTCATTAAATGTATATTACAGCAAGGGATTTTCCCCGACTGTTTGAAAATAGCAGTAACTATTCCCATATTTAAGAAAGGAGATAAATCACATCCAAGTAACTATTGCCCTATTTCATTAATCCCAATAATATTTAAAATAATTGAAGACTGTGTTCACCAACAAATGAATCACTACTTTGAGAGGAATAACTTGTTAAGTAACTCACAGTATGGATTCAGGTCTAAACTATCCACAGTTAAAGCGGTTGAAACTATTGTTAGTGACATATATGATGGCTTTGAAAACAAATTAATCTCTTGTGCTACTCTCCTAGACCTGAGTAAAGCATTTGACACTGTATCTCATAGTACTTTGATCATGAAATTAAGACACTGTGGCATGAAAGAGGGCACCCTGAAATTATTAGAATCCTACTTAAGCAACAGAGTACAATTTGTTAGTGTAAATGGGCAGCTGTCAAACCCAAAAACAATAAAAACAGGTGTGCCACAGGGCTCCATACTTGGGTCCTTCCTGTTTGTAGTGTATGTTAATGATATGCCACAGTATTTACCCTGTAAAACAGTCCTCAATGTGGACGATACATTTTTTATCAATTCAGGACAGACTCTTGAATCTGTACGAGAAAAAAATAATATAATATTTGAAAAATTGGGTCATTGGTTTAGTGCAAACTCCCTATACATAAATGAAACAAAACCTGAGGAAATATTCTTTAATTTGAAGGTATCAAACAAAGAAAATAAGTCTGTTAAGATTGACCAGAAACTTAGCTGGGATAAATATATCACATACATCTGTTCTAGACTTGCACGTGCTATGTTCCTACTTTGTAAGCTTAGGAATAATGCAGCCAAAACTTACTGCTGCATTCATATTTTGCTTATATCCACCCCCATCTTTCACATGGTATTCTGCTCTGGGGAAATTCTTCTAATTCAGTATCAATTTTTAGATGGCAAAAAAAAGCTCTTCAATGTATAGTGGGTTTATCTCCTAGCGATACATGCAGGGAACATTTCAAAAAACTTAACATCATGACAGTTCCTTGTTTGTAGATCTATTATTGCTTATTACACGTAAAAGAAAACATAGCTCAATATCCCCTTATGTCATCTGTCCACACCCATAATACAAGACAAAACCACACAATTGATCTAAAAAATGTTCAAATGTGTGTGAAATCTTATGGGACTTAACCGCTAAGGCCATCAGTCCCTAAGCTTACACACTACTTAACCTAAATTATTGTAAGGACAAACACACACACACCCATGCCCGAGGGAGGACTCGAACCTCCGCCGGGACCAGCCGCACAGTCCATGACTGCGCCCCCGCGCGGCACAATTGATCTGCCATACTCTAGATTGTACAAGATACATAATAGTTATAAATATGTAGACCTCAAACTGTTTAATACGCTCCCCAAAATTGTACAAACAGTATCTAAAAATAAATTTAAGACAACATTGGGTCAGTGGCTCAAAGGTAAAGCATTTTACTCAGTTGATGAATATAAAGATTGTAATATGGCAGATTTGCTGTTTTAACATAGAGAAAGGTACCTCTGCCTGTAGTAGGATCTAAATTTGGAAAAACAATATCCAACATATAAGCATAGACCTATTTCGAGTGCTCTATATTTGTATCAATATCTTAGGATAATGACATAGTGTTATCAACATGTATATGATAATGACATAGTGTCATCAATATGAATACTCCCCCCTTAATATAAATTTATATAATGTTTTCTTTTTTATTGTGAAATTAACGCCATATTAAATTCCAAATATTTGCTATTGTACTACACTAACATTCATATATTTATATATACATTGTTATGAGAATATAACCATATTTATACTGTAATTGAACTTACTGATGAAGCCCATTGTATAAGAAAATACTGAACGGCTAATAAAGATTCTTATTCATTTTTTTTAAAAAAAAAAAAAAAAAAAAAAAAAAAAAGCACATTGCGAGCAGCAGCACCAGTCCATGATGGGAGTGGCAACTGGGTGGGGGAAAGGAGGGGGCTCTGGGGTGGGGAAGGGGAGGGATAGTATGTTGGGGATGGCGGACAGTGAAGTGCTGCAGGTTGTACGGTGGGCAGGGCAGAGGTGTGGAAGGGGGGTGGGGGGTGGAAGTGGAAAAGGAGAGAAATAAAAATAAAAAAACTGGGTCTGGTGGTGGAATGAGTGCTGTGTAGTGCTGGAATGGGAGCATGGAAAAGGGCTGGATGGGTGACAACAGTAACTAATGAAGGTTGAGGCCAGGAGGATTACGGGAATGTAGGATTTATTGCAGGGAAAGTTCCCACCTGTGCTATTCAGAAAAGCTGATGTTGGAGGGAAGGATCCATATGGCACAGGCTGTGAAGCAGTCATTTAAATGAAGGATATCATGTTTGGCAACGTTTTCAGCAACAGGGTGGTCCACTTGTTGCTTGGCCACAGTTTGTCGGTGGCCATTCACATGGACAGACAGCTTGTTGGTTGTCATGCCTACATAGAATGCGGCACAGTGGTTGCAGCTTAGCTTGTAGACCACATGACTGGTAGCCTTTCCTTTGATGGGATAAGTGATGTTAGTGACCGGACTGGAGTAGGTGGTGGTGAGAGTATATATGGGACAGGTCTTGCATCTAGGTCTATTATAGAGGTATGAGCCATGAGGTAAGAGATTGGGAGCAGGGTTTGTGTAAGGACGAACGAGTATATTGTGTAGGTTCGGTGTACAGCGGAATACCACGTTTTCTCTCCTTTTGCGCTTCTCCTCCTCCCTCCCCACCTCTCCCCCTGCTCGTTGCCCAACCTGCAGCACTTCACTGTCCACCATCTCCACCATACTATCCATCCCCCTCCATGCCCCAGGCCCCTCCTTTCCCCCACCCAGTTGCCACTCCCATCATGCACTGGTGCTGCTGCTCGCAGTGTGGTTTCAGTTGCCTGAGACTGCAGTCGTGTGTGCGACTTGCGTTTTGTGTGTGTGTGTGTGTGTGTGTGTGTGTGTGTGTCTATTGTTGACAAAAGCCATTGGCTGAAAGCTGTAAGTGTGAAAATCCTTTTATTGTGCCTATCTGTGGCTCAGCATCTCTGCTATATGGTTAGTAGCAACTTTCGTTATCATAAAATAGTGCCAGTTGCATCATAACCTCATTCCTTTTAGTGAACCAACAATGTTGGTGATGTAAACAAGTTGTCAAAATAAAACCTGTAGCACAGGTTTTTACTCTTTTTTTAGGAATTGAATCAATCATTTGAACCAAATATGCAGCATATTTTTCAAATGCTTTCTTGTACACTTCATACCTTTGTGGATCAGTTCCTTGGTATATTTGAAAATCCATTAGATACCCATGTTTGTGTTAGGCACCGTAGCTTGTACCCCCATCTAATAGGTTTACCTTTCAGAAATTGTTTGCATCCCTGCCTGCCAAAATAATTTATCATCCTCACACCATAATGCACATCTTGCTTAGGCTGAAAGTGGAGAGAACACACTTTTCTTAGCACATTGATTTGTGTATTATACTTGAGTGAATGAATCTCATAATTGTTTCAAATCTGTCTTTTCTCATCAAGTTGTGCACTGTTTCATTTCCCAAGTCCAACCCTGACTTCCTGTTTTTTAAGCCAGTGCAACTTCATTCACCATGACAGGTAAGTCTATGTTGCAGCGTGTGTATGGCAGGATCAGTGTAGTCACTGTCCTGCCATACACACGCTGCAACATAGACTTACCTGTCATGGTGAATGAAGTTGCACTGGCTTAAAAAACAGGAAGTCAGGGTTGGACTTGGGAAATGAAACAGTGCACAACTTGATGAGAAAAGACAGATTTGAAACAATTATGAGATTCATTCACTCAAGTATAATACACAAATCAATGTGCTAAGATGAAGCCACACTGTCTTGCAAGAAGGTTGTGGTGGTGCCCGTTCAACCAGTGGCGTACCATTAAAACACCTTCTGTGCATTAACAAAAATGTGGTACTGAAATGCTGCCTCTGTACAATGCACTCATAATGTCAGTCCCCACAACATCCCCAATCAAATTCAAATTCCCACGGAGAGGCAACGCCGCTTACCACAATTACGACAAGTGAGTTGGTGCAGTGGTTAGCTCACTGGATTTACATTCGGGAGGATGACGGTTCAAGATTGTAGCCCAAGAGAATTAGAAATCCTAGAAAACCTTTCACCTCTCCATGTGTTATTTTGGGATCTGGGCAGTTCTTGAACATAACATATTTTGTTGATTCAAAGAAATTTAACCATTTCATAATACCGAAACAGCTCAAAGCACTGAACTGGAGGCAAGGTTCTGTATTTACACACTAAGGAATTAAAGTGTTATTGCTTTGCAGATCCTCTCTTCTACAATCTCTGGTTACAATTTTTAAGATCTGTAGCCTTTTTGCTCCACCTGAATTGATTTTTTCTTGTTTATCATTGTGAGAGCACACCATCTCAGGTTTACAACCTAGCCAGTTATTGTTCGTCAAAACCTCTTCTGTGCCAGCATGAAGTTGTCTTGGTCCAAGATTATTGCTCTTTCTACCCCCATCTTCTTCACAACAATCTTCATCTGACCCTACATTACTTTCAGGAAGCTCAATAAATATATTTGTTACAACTTCTTCTGTCTCAAGAATAGCCAGGATTCCATGCACAGACAGGTCTCCGAGAAAGAAGGAATTATTATACTGACTGTTCTGCCTAGCGTAACACATGTGCAACACGCAATTAAAAACTGGATTAGGAACCATAATAATGAGCTGCATTTTGTGGTTAACCTGTATCATAGATTTCAGCACCTTTAACATTATAATCAAGCAAAAGTTTTAAGAATTGTGTGAACTGTTGTGACAGAAAATAATATTTATTTCTTATTCCAAGACATAATTTTAGTTAGAAAAAGTCTTCAGTAATTGAAGCACCAGATACTGTCCTCTTCCTGCTTTCTACTAGCAGAAACACCCAAATATCAACAATAGAACTTTCTTGTCTGGGAGACATACACCAATTAGCATTTCAGATGCACAGATTGTTGCCAGCAAGAGAAAACAATGGCAGGATATTATGTGACATATGTTACACTAGGCAGAAATGGGATAAACCGATGTCAGAGGATGTGGCAGTCATTTCTCTTATTCCAATATCAAAGAACATAAACAAACTGCAGGTTTTTATGGGCAAGGTTATATATTATAGCTGATTTATCCCCCAAACAGTGATGGCAACCCACCGTTGAACCAACTGTGGTGGGAAGGCATCCCTAACCAGTGGTCCGCAGATTGTCAACAAGACTTTCTTCAGCTGAAGCAATGCTGCCAAACTAATATATGTCTATCCTTGTATCAACCTCATTTACCACTTGGGTTAGCCATGGATACATCACCATTTGGCGTAGGGACCATTCTATTGTGTAAGTACCCATATGGTTTGGAATAGCCTATCACATTTGCAGCTTTACTGTATGCATGGAGAGCTGCATCAAACCAGTCTCAGGACTGAAGACCACAACAACAACAATCACATTTGTCTCTATGACACCGACCACAGCCTAATAAAGTTTCTCACAGATACAGAAACAGGCAATGGCAATTATGTTTGGTACCTGGAAGTTCCACATTTCCCTGTATGGCAGCCAATTTCATCTGGTCACAAATCATAAGTCAATGTCATCTGTACTTGGCCCTAAGTCAAACTTGCCTCAACACACATCTCAGATGTTACAACACTGAGCTCTTTTCTTATCAAATTAACAATGCTCCATTCATTGTCGTGCGTCAGCTCAGCATGTGAATGCCGACACAGTGTCAAGCTTTCTTAGGGGCCCACTTGAGGAATTTGATAAACATGAGACAGTCTGTTTCTGCATTGATTCACACTCAGAAGTTGGTGGAAGAGTTTCCCTTTACTTCCAGAGATGTTGCAGCAGCCACAAGTAAGGATCGACTCTGAAACCAAGTGAACCAGTTTCTACAAATTGACTGGCCACAAACCCTTCTCTCAGCAGCCTCCACGGAACGAAGTCTTCTTCTTTTTTTTGTCTCTCTCTCTCTCTCTCTCTCTCTCTCTCTCTCTCTCTCTCTCTCTCTCTTTTTCTCCACATCGCTATACCATTTATTCTCTCAAAGGTGTCCTATTGTGGAACCTGCATGACCAGAAGTTGTTGTCTTTCAAAGGGAGTATTAGGCAACAATTAACTGAAATAGAGAAAATGAATGAAATGTAGAGTGAATGTGTAGTTTTGAGAGAAGATATAATGAAGGCAGCAGAAGATCAAATAACCAAAAAGACAAGGCATAGTACAAATTTTTAGATAACACAGGTGATACCGAATTTAATTCACTGAAAGAGAAAACATAGAAGTGAAGCAGGCAAAATGGAATAGAGGTGTCTAAAAATAATTGCAAAGAGCAATGGAATGTAGTTGAATTAAATCAGCTAGAAACATAGAGAAACATAGAGAAAACATAGAAGTGAGGCAGGCAAAATGGAATAGAGGTGTCTAAAAATAATTGCAAAGAGCAATGGAATCTAGTTGAATTAAATCAGCTAGCAGTAAGATAATAAAAGTAGTAGATGAGTTTTGCTATTCTGCAGCAAAGTAATGAGATGTCCAAAGTAGATAGGATATAAAATGCAGACTGGCAATAGCAAAAAACGTGTTTCTGAAAAAGAGAAATTTCTTAACATTAAATACAAATTTAGGTGTTAGGAAATATTTTCTGAAGGTATTTTTCTGAAGTGTAACCTTGCATGGAATGAAACGCAGATGATAAACATTTCAGATAAGAAGAGAATATAGGATTTTGACATGTAGTGCCACAGAAGTATGATGAAGATTAAATGGGTAGTTTGGATGGTGGTTGTTGGGATGTTTAAGGGGGACTAAACAGCTAAGGTCATCAGTCCCCCAGGTAGATTGGATAACTAATGGAAAGATACTGAATTGAATTGGGGATAGAAAAACATTATGGCACAACTTGACATCCTGAAGCATCAAATAATTGTCTGTCTGGTAATGGGGGGAAGTGGTGTGGGGGGGGGGGGGATTTACAACTGTAAAGTGATACCAAGGGTGGAACACAAAAGTATGCTCAAATGGATGTAGGTTGCAGTAGTTATTCATATATAAAGAGGCTTCCAATGGAAACTACTCTCAGACTGAAGACCACAACATACTTTCAGACTCTACATGAAGAAAATGACATATTTTTGTATACAAAATGAGTAATATCTGATAAAACAATAGATAAATGGAAGCAGTAATGTACTGAATGGAGAACAAATCCTTGCTTTTTTTAAATAAAGCACACAATGTCACTATGACACCAAGTTTCAACTACGTTTTTTTTGTGTTGTGATCTGAAGGAGTAAAAGATGAATGAGTATGGCTATTGCTTAAAGATCAAGCATTTTACATGTTAGCTGCATCTTTGAATTGCAAGTCTGTGTTCTTTTAGTTAAAACATGAGACCTGCATTGCGCACACTATTCACCAAGGTTGTGTGGTACTAAAAGAAGAGTACTCAAGCATGAGTGAATTTGTATCTTACATTAACAAAATTTCAAACGAAGGTCCTGCCAGAAGACAGACGTACATACATCAGACCACATTCAGATTGTTTCTCCACTATTCCACTTGCTAATTGTGAACATGAAAAACGAACACTTAAGTCATTCTGTGTAAGCTCTGATTTCTTATTTTATTATACTGATGACAAGGGGGCTTCAACAAAATATTTTCACATTTGGAGAAGGAAGGTAGTGATTAAAATGTTATGAAAAAACCTCGTCACAGTGAAAAAGCCTTTATTTTTACGATTCCTGGCCCAAACCACATATATCCATAACACTATCTCTGCTATTTCACAATAATACCAATGAGCTGCCCTTCTTTTAAGATTATCAATGTCTGCCAGTCCAGTCTGGTAAGGACCCCACACCACACAGCAGTAACTCCAAAAGAGGATTGAGAAGCATGGGGTAGGCAGCCTTTGGTCCACCTTCCACAGATTTTCTAGTGATTACTTCAGTTTCAGTTTTTCATAATTGGAATCCCTAGGTATTTAGTTGAATTGTCAGCCGTTAGATTTGTTTGATTTGCCATGTAACCAAAATTTAACAGATGTCTTAATACCTCATCTGGATGATCGTTTTGTTACTTTAAGTCAATTGCCATTTTTAGAATGATACAGTTACCTTATCTAAATCATTTTGAAATTGGTTTTGCAATATGGCAAACGACAAATTAACTGCAAA